>NC_088790.1:26873838-27177042 GCF_949628265.1 Cloeon dipterum
AACGACGTCGCCGTCACCGCCAACCCGCTTTTCGCGGCCATGGCCGGTTTCATCGGGCTGTCCACCCTGTTCGCCGCCTCCGTCATCCTCTTCCCGAAATTCGGCGGCGGCAGGAGTTTGCAGGACCGGGTTTGTCAAAATTTTTTATACTAATTCCATTCCAAAGACTAATTCTTATATAAAAATATAAAGATGAAATGTTCAAATTTACAAAATTATAAGTGAATCGATACAGGGCAACAATTTTAAATTATTTGAACTGTTGGATGCAATAAGCAGTAGATAAACAATTTGTTCTGCAATTTGCAACAGTAAGAAAAGGACCGTGCTACTTTAAAAATTCAAATATTCCAAATTTTCTCCCCAATTTCCAGCGCTTGACCACATTTTCTTGGCAAATTTCGATTCCTCTCGTCGAGTTCTGTCTAACAGCGCATGAAACCTTTCAAGGAAACACTTTGTTGCGGAAAAATAGAATTTCAAGTAAGGAGACATTCCTAACCATTTTAAAGATGAATGATACTGCAAAAGCCTGGAAAATGCTTGTTTCCAATGCATAAAATCGTCCCTTAGGATTCAGTTAAAGCCTAAATTGACCTAAGAAGCACTGTAATTTTTTGAGAAAATTGCCTGGAAAGTTAGCGTGCTTTTCAAATGGTAATGGCTGTCTCCTTACTTGAAATCCGATTTAATTTCAAAACCAAGAGTTTCCCCAATAAGTGGCATACACCGTTGAACAGATCTCGACCAGAGGAATCGGAATATGCCAAGAAAATATGTTCAAGCACTCAAAATTTTGGAGAAAATTGGCAAAAGTTGAATTTTTATTGTTGGAAGGCCCATTTTTACTATTGCAAATTATTCATCGATCAATTTTTTATGGCATCCAACAATTCAAATAATTTTCAATTGTTGCCCTGTATCATTCCACAGTGCTACTAATTGTAAGATAAATTTTGGGCTTCAATTAAATCCTAAGTCATGCATTGACAATAAGGATTTTCCATTACCAATCCTGCTCTTTAAGAGAGAAAGTTATATTCTTCTCTAGTCCAAAAATTTGTCCAACTGTCCGGTGTGTTGGAAAGTGAAAACATGAAACGTACGTCCAATAGAAAAATATTATTTATCGTGGCTAAATAGGGTCAAAACAAGCTTTATAAGAGGAATAAAAAATCTGATTTTAATTTTAAGTGATTATACTCATATTACAATGAAAAAAGGAAGGCGTCTCTCCTGAAAAAAGGTTGCAATTTTAAACTATGATCAGGTGTGGAGGTCAAAATATTAATTAAAAAAAAAATACGTTTGCATTTCTTCAAAAGATCTGTAAAAATAGGCAAAAGTACAAAAAAATAAAACATAATCATCCTAAAATCTGGGGATTCTGGTGGAAAAAATGTCCTATATATATTTTACATTCCGACTATATTTTTAATTTATTTTATTTGTGAAAAATAAAAATCTCAAAATTAAATAAGACGAAAATTTTGAATTTTTCCGTTGACCAAACTGGAGCTTTATGACGTGGCAGTCAGCTCAGAATGTTTGAAAACATTATCTCAAATCAATAACGAGCTTGTGTAATTTTCCCAGCCAAAATCGAAAAATCCAAAATTTCAGGTACAAAATTGTTTTCCACAGGAAACATCATCACAATTGGCCGAAATCAGGCTTCAAAATTCAAAATTTCCCATTATGGTAAATCCCTTCCAGAATTTTTAACCTTCGGAGTGTGACTATAGTTTATACTTCACCAAATAAAATAATAAAAAATCCCCCAAAGAAGCTTCCACCAAAAACTTAAATATCAAATCCCAAGTAACTGATTAACAAATTAAAAAATGAAATTTTTGCATTTTTGTGGGCAAAAATTTCGTTGAACTAATTGAGTAAACCCATGTTTCAGGATCACGAGGACAGGGACTGGGGCAAGCAAATTGTGCGCTCCTTGCAGAAAATGCATCAGCAGCAACAACAGCAGCAGCAGAAGAAAGAAAACGTCAAGTCGTAAGGATACAAGCCGTCTTGTTTGACTGACTAGTGTTTATTTTTGTGTCGTAAACATTTTAGAGCTGCCAAACAGTGCTAGTAGCCGTTAAAATCGTTGTATTTAAAAGAAAGTGTGGACACAATCGGTGACAATTTTTTACGGGGGAGGTGGTGGTGGTGGTGCTTGACTCCAACACACACTGGACACAAATTTCTAAGCATCAAGTGTACAACAACTGTATTATTTATTTTTATATGCGCTAATTGTAATATATGCTCTGTACGATGGAATAAAATCATTTATTTATTTATTTATAGTCGGATCGGATTCATTAAAGAAAACGCTTTTTGTAGATCATATTGCACAACAGGAACGTGATAAAACTGCTTCAATCGTCAAAGTTTAAAACTAATCCACAACCTTCATTAAATAGATTTCAAGGTAGCATGATTATCTTAAGGATAATTTCGTAATTTGTAAATTTTTTAGGCCCACTGAAGGTTGAACAGATTTTACACAGGCTGTTCCGGATCACTTTGAGAAAAACGTTGGATTGCAAAATCCCCACAGATTGGAAAATGTGGTGCTTGCCATTATTGTTGGAACAATTTGCCCCAACTGAGATGAGAGAGGGAGATTAAATACAAAAATAAATGAAAGCAAAAAGTGATTTGGCAGGCAAAATGAAAAAAAAACACGGCGTATTAAAAATTTAACAATTTCTAGTTTAAATAATTCACCAGTTGCGTGCTCGAATCTACCAAAAGATGGCGTTACTGTATACTTTGGATTTAAGACTCAAATCTTCTAGAATTATTTATTTTTATGAGCTGGAAACAAAAATCAGTCCAGCCATTCGCCTCAGAAACGATTCTACGGCGATTTGCTTAACCGATTTTTGTTTCCAGCCCGTTAAAATAAAACCTATTTAAGCGAAGAATGCACATTCACAGGATTAAATATGAAATTCCTTAAAATCGAAAGTATACGGTGGCGCCATCTGTTGGGGCTTCGAACGCAACTGGAGAATTTAATTATAATTGTAAAATGGCCTGAAACAATGTCAAAAACTTGTTCACTACAATTGACCATTTGCATAAACCCTTAGTTATCAAAGCCGCCAACAGATGGCGCCACCACAGACTTTCTTAAAATTTTTGTTTTAAGCGGTTTTAAGGCATTTCCGCTGCGATTTCAGACTCAATCTAGCTATTTTGCTTTTTTTTAATTAATTTGCTTTTTTTAACGTGCTGAAAACCAAAATCGGTTCAGCCATTCGCCGTAGAAACGTTGGAAAAGATTTTTTTAATTCAAAAAATAGTTTTGTCACGATTCTACGGCGATTGGCTGAACCGATTTTGGTTTTCAGCACGTCAAAAAATAGCAAATTAATTGAAGAATGCACAGTAGCTAGATTGAGTCTGAAATCGCAGCGGAAGTGCCTTAAAATCGAAAGTCGACGGTGGCGCCATCTGTTGGCGGCTTCGAACACTTACGGTTTATGCAACTGGTGAATTCACATAATTTTGTTTACGTACTTGGACCTTCAGAGGTATTAATTTTTTTTCATCTAGTTGCTTGGGGCTTCTACGCAAAAAGGGTAATATTTTTTTCCACTCCACTCAATAACGCTTATTGAATTCATCCGAATAAATGAAGCATTTTCCTAAGAATTAACCCTGCAAAGCCAGCCAGCGCCCTGCCAGCAGCAGTTCAGACGCGCATTCACTGATCACTCGCAGATCGTCAATGTCCAACGAACCAGCTCGCGTGGCATCACGAATAAATAGCATGCAAAAGGAAACAGATTTAAAACAAGGGGAGAGAGCAGAGCCACGTCGCCTCGTCCTTGTAACAATCATCACATCATCAGCATAATGCAGGGGCAGTCAGGGTGCAGTCGTGGGTGCTCGAGGGCCACCATCCCCTGCTGCCTCAGGCCGTGCGTCACGCGTCGCATCGTGACGCGACCGTCCGAAGACGACACCTGTTCGTAGAACTCGTGCGCCAGGTCGCCGTCCGCATCGAAGAACTGCGACCTGCGAAACAAGAAGTGGATAATTAGTCAGAATTCGCAATAATCCGCATTTTTCAGGAAGCAAAAAATTTATTTTTGGATTTTTCTGTAATTTTACGCATTTTTCCGAAACAAATGCAATTGACCAGTTGCATAAACCCTTAGTTATTGAAGCCGCCAACAGATGGCGCAACCACACTTTTTTTAAAATTTTGTTTGAAGCGGTTTTAAGGCATTTCCGCTGCGATTTCAGACTCAATCTAGCAATTTTGCTTTTTTTAATTAATTTGCTAATATTTGACGTGCCGAAAGCCAAAATCGGCTCAACCATTCGCCGTAGAAACGTTGGAAAAGATTTTTTTATTTCAAAAAATAGTTTTTCACGATTCTACGGCGATTGGCTGAACCGATTTTGGTTTTCAGCACGTCAAAAATTAATAAACTAATTGAAGAATGCACAGTAGCTAGATTGAGTCTGAAATCGCAGCGGAAGTGCCTTAAAATCGAAAGTCTACGGTGGCGCCATCTGTTGGCGGCTTTGAACACTTAGGGTTTATGCAACTGGTCAATTGTATCGAAGATAAAAAAACTCTCGTGGATTTTTACAGAAGCCCTGAGACTAAAAAATTTTAAAATTTCACCGTAATTCCACAAAATTTCAGACTTTTTGGCGCAAAATGTGACCTTTTCGGAGTTTCATTCATAAAAAAAATGCGAAAAACCCAAAACTAGTGTTTTTTTCCAGCAGTTTTTTTTTGCGCGAAAATCCAGTGAGTCATTTTTGCTTATTGCAAAATTGGCAAACACTGCGTTTAGTACAAAACAAACACGAAGAAATTATTTTTAATTTGTTCAAATAATTAGGGCTGTGAATTTAGGACAGTTTAGTCCGACTAATTGCTTGCGCGCTTCGTGGTTTGGATGAATTTTAGGAAACGTTTGCGGTTGCCGTTTATACCAAATTAATAGCAAAATAAAAAATTGTATTAATTTAAAATATTTCTTATTCATTTTACTAGATATTAAATTTAAAATTGTACCGTAATTTCAATTTCTGAATGGAATGAACCGTTTTTGTGATATTTTTACTGCTAAATTAAAAATGTCTAAAAATTGGCTATAAAATCGATTTTTCACTGCTGAAAATCGATTTAATAACCAAAATAAACCATAAACAATTTAATGAATTGGAAAATCTCAGCTAGAATGCAAGCTTCTTGAACATTAGGGACCTGACTTCTGCAATAAAACCCAAATACTCGGTTTACCCCAGTCTTAATTTAAACCTTTTTCACTTTGATATATTTGAATGATTTAAAATCGCATGATTTGTGCTTATTTAATGGGATCGCAATTATTAGAAGCTCAGAAAAAGGCGTCCGGCAATTTTCAGTGCAAAATGCACGCCAAATATTCATGAATAAATAAAAATCACGATAAAATAGGTAAAATTACAGTGTTAGTCCGCAGAAAAAGACACGCACCCGTGAATCAAAGGCTTGTGTATTACCTAAACGCTAAAGAGAAATAAACAAATGACATGACAAAATTTCCATCAACTTCTGGAATAATTATTAATTCACAATGCGAACATTTCCATTGATTGATCAACCGAATTTAGCTAAAAATCGGGGCATTTTTCAGGCCGCAAAATGCGAAACATGACATTGTTCTAGCATATTTTCTCATTTACATTAATTAAAAGCGCAGTTAGTTCGCAATTATTGCTCACCCGAGTCTGTGGAGGACGAGCAGATTGCTAGGGGCCACGGGGGCTTTGTATGGGCGTGGAGCGGGCTCATGGTTGTCCTGCTCCTTGCTGTTCTTTGACCCGAGAAGTCCCATCAAGTAGACGCCTTACTCAATGTCCGTCCGGCTCATGTCCAATAATGGGACGAGTGGTGCGTCTGCTGGGCTTGTTTAATATACTGCGTCACAATGCACAAGGCTAGGAACAGAGAACGTCCTTTCAGCAGCAATGTTTTGATTTCAGACACTGCTGTGAAAGTTGGTGGGCGTGGCAGGCGAGTGTCAAGAAGTAGTGCTACCACTACAACGGCGGGAAATAAGTTCGTCAGGTTCTGTCTGATGTCTTGATTCCAAAAATTTGAAATTAAATATTCGAAATATTTCAAGACATGAGATGTAATTCAAATAGTGAAACGTAACTGTTTGTTTAAATAAAAAAATCGTTTATTTAGATATTATACTGTCTACAAATAAAATATCATATCGGAATTCTTAGCTTTCTTGCTCTCGTTAAGTTTTTTACTATTTAAAACTGGGCACGCTTGTAAATGATCAAGTTCCTATTAAATTTTAATCTCTAATTATTATGTAATTCTAATTTTAGCTAGAGAAAATACGGAAAAGTCGGAGCCTTCATAAATTTTTTCATGAGAATTAATACCTTGAATTTTTCAGATGAACAAATTGCCGTTTTAAATTTCAAATATGAAGGACTGACACTTTTCGATCAAGTCACACTTCTCGGAAGGATAGGTGCAATAACATTGATCCTTCTCATCAGACCCGTAAGTGCTAAGTGAGTGAGTGGATAGCGTGTTGTCCAAATATGTAACTAGCTCAACCATATAATTTATCTCTGAATAATTTATATTCAAAATACGAAACGAAGGATACAACTCATTTAAACAGTTCGTTGGAGCACTAGGAACTCTCATACTAAAAAAAATGGATATCATTGGCATTTGCTTTTTGATATTGAATATTCTTAAAGAATTTTCTTAATTCATAAGATTTCAAAACTGCAATAAATAACGATATTCTTCGAATAACAGACGAATATTTTTTTATTGAACGTGTTTTGAGAAGAAACAAATCGTGTTTTAATGTTATTTTGTTCAATAATCATTATCACTTTTGAGAGAGAAGGTTGCAATATTGCAAATTGCACCCCAGACACCTAATTTGTGCTTGCTTCATAATGAACATACTTAAGTATCCCTTAAATCTAGCCAAAGTCTGTAAAGTAGGAAACAAAAAAAAATAATCTCAACCTCTTGGATCCGGACGGGTGATGTGTGAGATGTTGTTGGGTAAAGTCATCATGATCAGTTCTCGTCTAGAAGCAATCCAAAGTCAGTTTTACTCTCGGCTAGATAAAAATAATATCTTACATGAGAACCGCAGGAACGTTTTTGCAGTCAATATTGTGCTTCAAAATCGTAGCAAAGCAGAGTGTTTTCAAAGTAGGCGCTGAAACAGACAGAGATCTCATTATAATAATGGAGACAGCTTAGTGTTCGCGCAAAATGCCGGCTTTTCCTGGATAATTCCATGTGAGCGGTTTAAACCGGTTTTAACAGGAAAATTCCTTTATGCCTGCAAAAAGGCTTTAGGTGTGGATTTAGCGGATTTCAGTTGTGTTTATCATCAAAACTTTAACCAAACACTCGTTATATTTCGATCTAGAATCTGAATTTGGATTTTTGATGAAAATTAAATTCGGTAAATTTCAAAATTTTTCAGAAAAAGTTAAAAAAAACTGGCTAAAATTTCGAACACTGGGCAGCTGTGTTATGGAATTTATTCTCTTCTCAACGCATTTTCAAATACAGCCTTTGCAACATTTACACTCTCAAGGTTGAGTACTTACCAAAATCCAAAACGAAGAGGTCATTGTGATCCTGCAGTGGCACTGAATAGTGGGCTAAAACCTCTTCATCAGTGGAATCTTCATCAGGTAAAGGACTGCAAAAAACAGTTAAGAAGGTGTGAGAAATGTTGCAATGAAACACAGGGCTGGGCATGGGAATGACTTTGCCATTGATTATTGGCTCTGTTGCAAAATTCTATAAAAGCTTGTTTTGAATAATAAATTTTATGTGAACAAAAGTTAATAAATACCAGGGTTTGCAAACAACCACATTTTTTTTAAATTCAGAGGTGAAACCCATTTTTTTAATTTTTACTTGTTCTTGCAGGCAATGTTTGCACCTCGGTTTTCAATAATTTTCTATTAATTAGCTCATGACCTTGACTTGAAAATATATGTCAGAGAGAAATTATTCAAGAAATTGAGGCAACACTCGATTCTGTCCACAGTCACGTGATCAGCGTGACGTCAGCTTCAATTTGAGGCCCATGATGTAAGAAAGTGAGTTCGTACAATTTTACCACTGGCGAAAAAGTCCATCAGACTTTTGCTACAAAGTGGCAAGTGGGAGATTGGACTTTTCCCTCGGAACGAACGAAATACATACCAACTCCCATATTTAACCGTTTAACATAGTTTTAAATGGTAAAACTGGTCAATTTAGAGTGCAAAAAAAAACACACAAATACTGTTAAAAAAGCCACTGCACTGCAAGGTTGTGAAATTCCCATCCCATCCCTGAGAAAGTAGTACCTCGTGCCGCCGAACAAGAAGACTCGGTCGCCAAGCAAACAGCAAGACTGTCTCCTGCGCGGACACGGCGGCCTCTGCCCTTTGGGGTCCAGCAGCTGCCAGGTGAGGCTCACGGGATCGTAGCTCCAGAGATCATTGAAGTGTTGGTTGAAGTTGCCATTGTAGCCGCCAAACATGTGCAGTTTTTCTTTGTAAACGACTGTTGAGAAATTAATTACTCAAATTATTCCTACGTCGCAAGATTTTTAACTCTTTTTTCTTACACATTGAGTGGCTTCGTCTGCCGATCGGAGGTGTGTTTTTCGGCACTGAGCTGTGCCATTTTTCCGTTCTTGTGTCCAAATATATGATTTGGTTGCAGTAAATTTCTGTTTGGCTGTGGTACTGTCCACTGGCGTCGCCTCGCCCGCCGAATATGTACATGTTGGGGCCGATGGCTGCTGCAGTGTGGAAGTCTCGATACGAAGGAGGATTGCCCTGAGAACATAATATGAAAATGGCTTTTTTACTGTTGAATCTGGCAACAAAAATGGGTTTGAATTTAATTGGAAATTATGGATGTGCTTCAATGAAAGCGTAAAATTTGCAGATCGTACACAGACGTTTTATACTTTAATTTCAATGTTGTTTTAGTTATTTTTTAGGTGAGTTAATAAATATCATTGATTTTAAAATTCCTGACATAACTCTCAAAAAATGTTATGATTATGAAAAGGCTGGTTGAAATTTTCGAAATTTTAGAGGATTATCTTTTCTCAACCATAACATACTTAATAAGGAAATGATAAATTAGATGGTTTCTATTAAGGATTAAATTCTCATGACAAAATAAATAATGTTGGTTGTTTCAAAGCAACATATTTTAAATTTTAAGCACCATATGAAGCAATGCAAATATGGTGGAGAAAAATATTTAGTCCAAATTAACATACTCGTGGACAAATTAGGCTGTAAACCCCATTTTACTTCAAAGGAAAAGGATTGAAATTGAAAATTAATGTGTAGTGGTTGCGGAGCCGAGCTCCCACTCCTTTTTCATTTTTAGTCTAGGGTATTGTTATTCATGAGATTGTTAGAAATTCGTTAATGCAACAGAGAGAGATTTTGAATTTAAATTAGTTTTTGCCGGACACTTAAGCCAACAAGTCGCATCTTAATTGTTCCGAGCATTTAATTGAGAAGGACCCGGCTCAATCGGGTAAATTCTTTTCTAATTTAAATTGTTCTTCAAGTCGATTCTCTTAAATTGTTAATCCTAAAGTCAAAAATCATTTCTGTTTAAAGGTCCTTGTAAACTGTCAGACTAAGTCGCCAAGTGACTGACGTTTATAAAGAGAAGAATTTGTTGAAAAATCCCGCAAGGTTTAATTTCCACCTCCTAACCCCAAAAATGCAAGGAAAGATGAATTAAATTCCCTACTGCATTTTGATATCGCTGGAATTTTTCTTTCCTCTTTCCCCTTTAGCCCATTTCTGCGTCAACAACATTTAATTTATTTCTAACAAGATCTTTCCATAGTTTTTAAGACTAAAAAATGAATAAAAATATGGAAACAGAAACACTATTTGGTTTAAAAAAAATGCAAGAGAAGCAACAAAAACGCATATCATGCATTCCCCGCATTCCCTAGAATGTGTTTTTTCCCCAAAAAATATAAAAATTATTTTTAAAAGCCTTACAGTCGTTCTAACAAATCTCCAGCACATTTTCCTCAGGTCCAGGCAGTAGACATCCTGCGTGAACTTGTCATATTCCTCCTCGAACCCTCCGTAAATGTACATGCAGTCGTCCAAAATGCAGGCAGAGTGGCCGTCCCGAGCGTCCGGAACCTGTCCGGTCACAGGCGGCGTCGACCATTGACGAGTAGCTGCAAAACGTACAAATTTCAGACCTAAACCTCAACCTGCAGCTTTGCTCTCATACCAGGGTTGAAGCAGAAAAGGGTATTGCAGGCCCTGAGGTCGTTCCTGCCGCCCCAGAGGTACACTTTGCCCTCGAAGGAGACCACCGTGTGTCCGTACCGCTGGAACGGCGCCATTGCCGTGTTCTGTATGGGCACCGCGGTCCATCGGTAGGTGTTCGTGTTCAGGGCGTGCACGTCGATGGGTCGCATCAATCGGTAGTTCTCCCCCGTGCAGTAGCCGCCGAAGGAGAAGATCATGTAGCCGATGGGCACGGCGGCGTGGTTCACCCGCCTCGGCCCACCCTCCAGATACACTGTCCACAGCATCATCGATCACTAGATGTATTAATTGCTCCTGTTGAGAGAGAGAAAGGACGTGTCTTTTAGTAACTGTTTCTCAAGCAAGAAATTATACATATAGGGCGATGCAGGTACCTGACTATTAGAAACCTAGCTTCTCGAATGTAGATAGAAGGGTCTAAAATTTGAGCTATCCGGCTGATTCCTTTTTGCTTCTCTTGACAACCATTTATTTGGCAGTTTGTTCCCAGAGAGCACGATTAGGAAGAGAAGGTCGTTCGGTCGAATGAGAAGAGAGAAGAACTAACAGCAGATAGCTGGCTGCAGATGCTTCAAGCACCTGCCCAACGATTGCCAACTGAATAAGGCAAAAATCTACTAAAAATTGGAAAGTGCGTTTTATTTTATTCCATTTAACTCACTTTTTAGACCAATAAATTTTAATATTTTTGAAAATTCAGGTTTTTTAGTATGAAAATTTTGAAATATTCTCGAATATATAAATTTATTTGAAGGTGCAAGACCAAAAGAATGTGAACGAAAACACGGGCATAATCCAATTGTAAGCAGTGGAGTTCATTGAGTGCGTTTGCGCTTGCTCAATTTCTCGTAAAATAAAAAAAAAATGAAAAAGCACCAGAAATATTTTCAATAATAGAGCTAGACTAACTTAAAAAAATTATTTAAGCATACAAACGGTCAAAAGAAACGAATAAAACTATTTTTAACTCAAATAGAGCCGGGCCTTTTCATTTTAAATAAAATATTATAATTAAAACGCGGTTCTTTTAACACAGAAAAACATTTTATACATTTTTTTGCTCTGGCTAACTGGCCCATTAATCTATTATTTGTGGTTCAACCAACAATAATTGATCTCATTGCAAATAATGAAAATCAAATCACCAAAAGTAAGCTCAGATTTTGTCCGTGAATATTTAGAAAAACATTAAACGGTTTATAAATTTGTTTATGATATTTTTCATTAAATTTCTATTCCTCTCGTCGTGATCGATCCAACAGTGTGCCAAATTTGAGGTTAATTTCTCTTCTTAACGAAATAAATCACGACATTCTTAGAAAGACACGAGATGATTGATTAGCTTGAAAACTTTTGGAGCTGATTTTATCGAAAATTGGAACGGCAAATAACCTTGAATACTTTTGTAGCTTTCATCTTCCCAAATTTAAAACAAAATACATATTTCAGGAAAAATATTATAGGATTATTTTGAAACACATTGGTGTTATTTTCAAGAAGACGCATCTTATTCGAAAAAAATCCACGATTTTCGGCTCTTGTCGTGTCTTTTTATTTTAATAACAAAGTTTCAGCACCATCAGGTCTTCGCTATTTTTTAAAATGTTTCTGTTTTTTATTTTTCAAATTAGTGAAGACCTGATGATGGTTCCAAATCGTAAACTAAAGACTAAACCTGGAGTTCTTAATTTAAAGATAATTTTAGGAATGATATATTTCCGATTTTTCAGTTCAAACCAACTAAAATATTATTTTACATTAAATGAGTGTGAATATAAATCTAGAGAAACTGTTAAGTGCTCAACGCCTAGAAATTCGCAATAGGCAACCTATTTGGTAGCAATGATCCGCTTGTCCAAAGCGTCACACGCCTTTTTCAATCCGCGTGCCACCCGCAAATGAAACTCTCATTCATTTTAGTACTTCCTTTCCTTAGAAATCAAAGCCGGACGCTTCTCACAAGCGAGAGAAATAATTTTCCAAGGACATCGAGCTTTTCAATTCATGCACACACTCCTTCTCTTGCTGGGCATTGTGGGAAAATTCATTACGTGAATAAAAATTTCCAACGACATAAATGCAGATTTTCAATTGATTTTCTTAAACGATGCGGGCGAAATTATTCGCATCATAATTATGAGAATTTGTTGCAAAGATACTTTAATTTTTGCTGTGAAACTATAAGGAAACAAAAACCTGTAGACTGAAAAGCTTACGGAAAAGTTTTGATCGGGAATGATATCTGATTGCGGCACGCAAAAAGGCTCACAACATTCGGAATTTATTAACGTTACCTACGCACGCTTGGTGCAAAAATGGTGAGTACCCGTTTCGAGGTCCTCATTTGCATACTTTTTTACTAAACTACATCTATTAATTTTACTGCGTTATAATATTTAACGAAATGTAAGGGTTGAAGAATCAATCCCTCGTCAGTGTCTTAGTCATTTTCTTTAAATTTCACACATGTTTTTATTTTAACTCGTAAAGACAAATTGTGAGAATAAATGACATTCATAGAATTTTCAAACTCAGCAGAGAAAGCTGTATTTTAACATTGCTTGCCATTTTCCAACCGACTCCTCAACAAAATTTATCAGCTGTTATCAGACAGAAAAAATATTTTCTACACTTTAGGAAATAGCAATGAACCACACGCTAAAGGAAAGTGAAAAATGTTTAATATTTGGCATTTGCAGGCGTGAAAAAACTCTCTTTGCCAAAAATTGACGTAACCTACTGTCGTTCCAAGAAATATTATTTGATCTAGACCACTGCCCTACTCCATTAAAAAAGCATCGAATTAAATCTAATTAATATGTGGAAGTAAATAAACGCACCTCGGAATTTAAAGCGCGCACTGCATTACCAATTCAATCACGTCTACTTTGGCAAACTAATTTTAGAGGCCATTGGGTCAAGTTTTTCTTATCTGTCAACGCGCTGCACGCTCAACCACTGCCTGAGCGAGCGGCGCCGCACCGCGCACCGTGCTAGTTGCCATACCTATCCGCGCGCGCACCATATTTATTCCTGTTTCTATGTATATATACAATTTAGTATGCAAATTTTACATCTTTTCCGCGAAGCAAAGGGAAATTTAATAATCAGTTGAGCACAAAATCGATAAAACAGTGTATTGAAATTTTAGTTGGCATATTTTACTCATATTGATTGCTTTTTGGTTAGGGAAAATATCAGATTAAGGAGAAAAATAGCCTAAATTACAACTACATATTTTTGCTAAGTCAATACTTAGCTTTTTTTAAGAGAGAGAAAAATCATTAACTTGCGAGCGAACATAACCCATTCATAAAAATGCGCGCGTCCAAAATTTTTCGTTTGAATTATCAGAGGGTTTTAAAACTACTTGATTTTCGATGCTAAATACACACAATTAGTAAAAACTATTTTTCGAGCTCTCGTAATGTGCGCCGCGAGAGTTAGAAAATTTTGGGTGTGGCCGTAATTCTGCGAAGTCCACAAATAAACACGTTAAAAATTATAAATAAATGTTCCGACGAAATAATATACCTCTAGCTCTTCAAAAGCTTTTAAGCACTACCAACCTCTGGCACTTGGAATAATTTGTCAACCACGCCAAACGCTGAGACAAAATTTGGCGTGGTCAGTTCTGCAACCAGTCAGCCACCACCTACAAATTTCGCGGCCGAGACCTCTAAAAATTACAGCATAGCATAACCTACATAATTTAACAGAAAATAAAAATGCACAGAGGAAATTGTGGGTGGTCTCGTTTGATTGCGTTAGTTTTTAGTTTAGATTCTAAATTTGTGTTTCTTTGCGGATCAGCAAGGCAACTTTACCCCGCATACATCCTCATCCAAAAGAATTTAAGTAGAAAAAAACGTGTGTTGGTTCAGTATTTTGAGAAAAATCCTTGGCCGACAATTTGTAAGATTAAAGCTGGCTCAGGCTGTTTTAAGGGAAAACAGAACAAAATTCATTCGGTGCAATTCAAATTATGAAAAATAGAAAGCCACCGACTCGGACGAATTTTATTGAAATGTAGAATAAATCACAAATTGTAGACTAAAGTAGAAATCGCTATAAAATATGTAAATATTTTTTACTGAACTTTGCAAAAATATTTTCTTAGTAGGAATGAAGAATCGCATTTGTCTCTCTATAAGTCTTGAGGAAAAATAAAGTTGTTTTAATTTGTTTAAATCAGCGGGAGCCAGATTCGTGCGACGCGCAGATATGGCGTCCGGTGGAGTATGGCGCGAAAAAACGGTCACGTGAAATTGCGCGAAAAGAACCAAGTTTTCGTCAGATATTGTGACGTATAATTTTGCATTACTTGTATTAATTGTGTCTATTGGATCGTAAAAACAAACTCGTGACACTCGTACGGCAATCCAAAGAGAGCTTTTTGTTTCCCACATTCAGACGCCATCTTGGATCTGCGCAGTGCGAACCAATTTTATCGCATTTCTGGCCTCCGCTGGTTTTAATTTAATTTTTTTCTGGAGTAATTCCTTAAAATGCGAGTTTTCTGGTGACGTGGATTTTCTAAAAACCGTCCCTATGATTAGTTCTACATTTGAATATCTCGCTTTGAATTGATGATAGCTATAATATTCTAAAATGAAGGGGTAGTGCGCTAGAGGAACCTTATTCACGTGTCAAATTACATAAACCGACACAATAATACGCAACTTTTTATAGATTAAATCAGTGCTCATCAATTGTCACTTTTTGGCAGCGTGTCGGAACATTTAGACAAATCCGCACTTTCAATTTTAGCAAATTGTCCGTCTGCAGCCATTAAGGCGGAAAGAGCGGCGCGGGTGCGAAAAGGAAGCGTACGTCGACCCAGTGCACCGCAGTAGAGCACACACGAACATACGCGAACGCCTCATTCATGCATAACTAGCGTACCTGAGGAAGGCACACATCCTTCTGCCGAGAGCGCGTCGTTTGGCATGCATGGCACGTGCCGCGAGTGCTCTCCTCCACCTTTGAAAAACGAAAACGCGTCGATCAAAAGTGGGGGCGGCTATATAAAACGCGCGCCCAACCCGAAAAGCCTTAGAATCAGAACTGCCATGGCACGCGCACTTGTGATCATCGCGGCAATCGTGTTCGTCGGCGCCGCCGCCGGTGCCAACACCAAGGACAACACCGCCATCGAGGTGCTCAAGCACGTCTACCATGAGTGCGTGCAGTACGGATCGCTGTCCTGCGTCAAGCCCAAGCTGCTGGCGTTCATCAGCACGGCCGTCAAGCACGACAGCATCCCCGTCACCAAGGTTCGCAGCTGACGTTAATTTTTATTTTTGGTCCGTTCGAGCCCTGAATAATTTTTGCAGGACATGGTCATCGTCCGTCGCGACGGTGAACCCACCCCTACCGGTTCCCAGCTGCAGGCTGACCTGGACGAGCTGCCCCTGAACGCCGAGGAGCGCAAAGAAGCCCTGAGGGCCGTCGCCCTGGACCGCATCGACGACTTCATCGCCACCCACGACCTCAAGATCCGCGTGCCCAAGGAAATCGTCGGTCTGGCCAGCTACGTGCCCAAGTCCCTCATCGACATCCCCGCCGAGGTCACCGTGCCCCTGAGCAACGGACCTGCTCCCCAGGGTACGCTGGTTCAGCGCCAGTTTTTTGTTGTTTTTTAAACAATTTTGCCGGCAGGACGTGGATTTGTTAAGAAGGTGGTCATTCCCTTCTTGCTCGGCTTGAAATTCAAAGTCACCGCCCTGATGCCCCTGGCCCTCGCCCTGATCGCCCTCAAGACCTGGAAGGCCCTGACCCTGGGTCTGCTCTCCTTGGTCCTCTCCGCCGCCATGGTCGTCTTCAAGTTCACCAAGCCCAAGGTTGTAATTTCCCTAAAATAACCGGCCTTTTTGCTAACCTGTTATATTTTCAGGTGATCAACTACGATGTTTACCACTACCCCCAGCCCCACCTGAGCTACGAGCACCACCCCGTCCCCGAGCACCACGGCTGGGGCCGCGAGTTGCCCTACCAGGGATGGACTCAGGAATAAGCAGTCATCCGACCAAAGCGAAGATTTTCTCTTCTCTTAATTTATTAAAATGTTATTTATAAACCGTCTTTAGTTGTTACGTCAAAAAAAATGAATGAATGAAATAAAAATACTTGAATTTTCAATGCTAAATTTACTCTTTCAATCAATAATCCTAAACAAAATCAGCAAATCAAAACTATATATAAAAGAAAACGAAACTAAAAAGTCACATTGAATGAATAAAATCGAATTTTGACCAAGCAATTCAAGGAAAAGTATTTGGATGACCTAAATAAATGGTGTTAAAAGGTGTCACACGTATATCTATCCCGGAGGCGCGAAATCTGTCACAGAGATCGCCTTTTGCCAAATTGGGCTGGCCGTGAAACCGCGTTTGATAAAATCGTATGCGCAAAATATGTGTCGCGTACGGGACATTCGCATTAGATTCTGTGAAAATCCTAACGCACGCATCCCGCCCTGAATATATCAAAGCTGATAAGCACACGCAGCACGCACATGCAGAAATATGCAGACGGCGCGGGCGAGAGGAACTACGAATTCCATCATGTGTCCATATATGTGATCAAGAGAATGCTAACTGTAATTATATCGAATCAGCGCGGCTCGCGTGTGTGTTGAGCAGTGCGATGCCTTTCGTTTTTGCGAGAAGATGGTCATGAGGCCTCGAGAGGACTTTATCGAGTGCATATCATTAATTGAACTACTATTGTTTCTAATTATAATCTCGAATACATTCTTCCTTGAAATTAAATCCACGCGCCTCTCTTTCAAACAAATTAATTCAAGTTTTCGGCGGATGTCTAGCGTTCCACGGTGCGATGTGCGGGAAAGAAATCAAGACCAGGGTTCGCCCCTTTCTTAATTGGTCATGTGTGTGCGTGCAAGATTTTCATTGCAAGGTTTTGTGGCCAAAAAGAGACCGCCTTTATTCTCTAAGAAAAAATATAGGGATTTGAAAACAATGCGCAGAGAATTTAAAATTACATATTTCTCGTTTGAGATAAAACATTTTCAGGGAAAAATGTAAGTGCTATGATAATTAAAGCACAAATATAGTTTAATTTTTTAGGCACATTTCAAGCATAGAGAATATTTAATTTAAGATATTGGTTAAATAAACAAAACAGAAAAAGGCAAAGGTTCTCAAAAAGCAATGAAATAGTCTTGACAAGAATCTGCTGTTATATTCAAGTGACTCATAATTTGCTTCCAAATGTGACTCGAGCGGTTCCGGTAGATGAATGACCGGGTTGGTGTCTTATTCACTTCCCAATATGTTCGTACATGTGATCGGAAATAAAACGTGTAGGGCATTAGCATTTGATTAAAATATTAATTAGTTCAATAATTATGTTAAGTGCGTGGCTGAGTTAACTGCAAAATACATTAATTTTTAAGAACTTCTCGGATCACTCTTATATTTGAAATCAATTAATATTACTTATATTTCCTGGACTGTAGCAGTAATAATTTAACCCTGTCTCAAACGAGCAGCAAAAAGGTTGATATCTCCATTATATTTAAGTTTTGTTGTTTGTATTTTGTGTCTAATTTTTCTTTCATTCACTTTAAATTGTGAAATTTAAATAAATGAATGGCTCTCTCAGCTCTGCGCTGATTTAATTTGGATCAAGAGCAGCTAAAAGGAAATATTTCCGCCATAAATTAATTATAATTTCATAAAATTACTGCGAGTCTATTTCTTTCTTTTTTTAGTGTTTGATCTACATTTTGATTTACACAAAAATTACCTGGCAACAATTTTAGACAAATTAGCTTTGCTCACTGAAAATTTACAATGGTTTGAAACTATTTGTTCTATATACTAATTCCGATTTAAATTCTCGTGACCAGGCTGTATTTATTATATTTTTTTAAGTATGGTGAAAATTCGCAACCGCCACCAATACATTTTATTACGTTTTACGACAGCGTTAATTTTTCTATTCATTATTAATTCTTCACTCAAGGATTATAAAGAAATTGTACGCAAATGTTGAGCACTTTCCAAGACTACCAGAGTTAGCTAACAATTAATACGTTGTTTGTGTTTGTATCTTACACAACGACAGTAACAAAGGTATATGTATAGAAACTAAAATTGAGTATTACTCCAACGTGCATGAATCATGTCCATTCTTCAAAATCGCGTAATAATAAACAAGTATGAGAACGACTCGTTCATTGAATAAAAGTTGTAGTGACTTCAATTCACGAGTGCTTTTCATTGAGAAATGCATTTCGCTATAGCTCTCCACAAAAAGCAGCGTACTACGCACTTGGAAAAATTTCGCTCGCCGAATAAATATATCGTTCATTTCAATCTCCGCATGACAAGTGAAAACGGGATCAGGGTGGACGCTAAAAGTGTGACAACGGATCGCGTCGGCGAGGAATGGGAACCAATAGGTCACTCACTTGATCGCACGCACCATGTACGAAAAGATACCGACCGCATGGATTAAATTTTAATACGCGAGCCGCTGCGCGCCCTGAATATCTAATGGCTAAGGACGCGGCGAGCGGCGTGTCCATTAGGAAGTGGCCGCGCTGCGCACAGGGTTCGCGGCAACCGCGGCTCTCAGGTGGGAGGTATAAAAGGGGGCCCGGCCAGCAAATGGACATCATTCGATCAGCTGCCTTCAGTGCACTAACAATTCAATTAGTTAGTTAATTAGCAACAATGGTGTTCGCCAAGTGCCTAATCGTCGCCTGCCTGGCTTTCGGCGCCCTCGCCGTGCCGCTCAACGAGGAGGTGAGCCACCCTGGCGCCGCCGCCGCCGCACACACGGACATACAATAACCAACCGCCGGCATTTTCAGGAGGACTTCCTTTCCGGACTGCAGAAGTATGTCAAGGAAAGCGACGTCGAGGTCACCGTCCCCGAGGGCATGAGCATCCTCTCCGGCACCCAGTTCTCCTTCTCCCCCAGGAACATCGACCAGGACGAGCTCTCCATGACCGTCAAGCTGCCCGCCTCCGCTGAAGCCAAGTCCGTCGGCGAAGGTAGGCACCGCATCCTTTATAATTCACATTTTTTTTCTCATCCTCCCCTGCGACCCGCAGCTCGCAAGGGCAAGCTGAAGAAGATCATCATCCCCATCCTCGTCTTCGTCCTCCTGAAGGCTATGACCCTGGTGCCCCTGGCCATCGGCGTGCTCGGTCTGAAGGCCTGGAACGCCCTGCAGCTCAGCTTCTTCTCGTTCGTCATCTCCGTGGCTCTTGCCATCTTCCAGCTGTGCAAGAAGATCGCCGCTGACGCCTCGCAGACCCAGGCTCACTACGCCACCTACGACGCCTACAACGCTCACTACGCCCGCAACCTCGAAGCTCAGGACCTCGCCTACCCCGCCCACAAGCAGGAATAAGATGGTAAATCACACATTTGCTCGATAAATCGATTCACTAATCCACCGCTCCTCCTCCTCCTTCGCAGGTCCAGCGTGGCTGATTAATTTATTAAATTATTATTAAGTATTTAAATCGATTATTGGCGGACACCGTGACGTGATGACTCAGGACCAAGACGCGAGAACTCCTCTAGTCTGTGACCTCAACCCTCTGTGCTTCCCCCAGCTTGCTCCTCGGGTGCAACGACCTTCTCCCCTCTCCACTGTCTGTCCTCTTCAACGCAACTCTACACTCCATCGACGATTTCCTTCCGCTTCTACTTCCGACACACCGACCAAATGACTGGAGACCAAAAATTAATTTGTTAAATTTATATTTACGTTGAGCAATAAATGATTTAAGTGAACTCATCAAACTTTCTCTCGACAAAAATCGTCCCCACAAATGATCACAATTAAAAAACTGAATCAACTTCAAAATAGTTGAGTAAAAATGTGATAAAACACTCATGTACTCAAATAATTTACAAAGGTGCCAAAAGATAAAGCAATACGCTTCCATGAAAAATAGAACATCAACAAAATTTTTGTTTAAGGTACCTTGAAAACAACCTCAGAATGTAACACGATGAAGAAATAAAATTAAATAATCTAACCCAGTTTCTTGACTTTATAATTCGAGTATGTAATCAAAATTTCATTCATGACTGGATTTAATTTTATTTTTATGAGATGGAGGCTCTTGATAATCCTGAACAAATAAAATCGAATTAAACTTTGTTATATCAGTTAGCTTTTTATCCAAGTGAGAAGACCGTGCCCTAGTTTTAACCTTCGTTGGCAAAGAGCAAGGCAAGAATAATTACATGCGGGTCGAAACAGGCCGCCCAGTCTTGCGAGCGTGTTGAAATTTTTTAAAATGAATAAAATTAAATTTTTTAAATAAATGATTATGCTTCTCGAAAAAATTTGAAGTCATCGTATAAAGAAAAAGGGAATGAACCTATAAATTAACCAGGTTTTATGCAACCCTTTTACTGTTATGGCAGGGTGTTTGTGCGATATTGTTGTTATTTCTTTTGGCATAATTAATTGTTGTCCCGTTTGTAATTAAATTTTCAAATTCTCTCTGTTACGTTTAAACAGTCATTGTAATTCGCCGACCCAAAAATTCTTAGGGGTAAGTGTTGTAAATATCAAAAGAATTAATAATTGTAATTATGTTGTAATGCTATTCTTGCTTAAAGATAATTTATTATTTGTTCAACTAACTCATCCCTTTTCGACCAAACTGTCATTGCAGTTAAGCCACAAAGCCAAATGCCTTTCGCACATACTGAATTGAAGGTGTGACTCGTATGGTTCATTGACTCTTTGCAGCTATCGACATCTCCTGCAAGCGTAAAATACTGCGCCGCTCAACGCGAATGTCGTGCGAGCTGCCTACTTTCTAATCTATAACTAATGCGTGTTCTGCAGTTTTCTCCGCAAGCTACTCTAGGAACAATAAAATAAAACTTATCTACAGAGAAAATCAGACACAATAGTTTCATTTTAACTTGGGTCAGCTTTTTCATAACCGACTTAACATCAACAAGCAAGAGGAAAATATGCATATAAAAAGGACTACCTAGTTTAAT
Organism: Cloeon dipterum; assembly: GCF_949628265.1. Lineage (NCBI taxonomy): Eukaryota > Metazoa > Arthropoda > Insecta > Ephemeroptera > Baetidae > Cloeon > Cloeon dipterum. The sequence goes on from NC_088790.1 coordinate 26,895,199, forward strand.
TTCCCAATATTCAAAATCTAAGACATACATAAATAGCCCTGCAATCAACGCTTATTGAAAAAGCATAATATTATATTTTCCAATTACTGTTTTTTATTTATGACAGTTCCTGAATAAAGCAACCAAAAAAAGGAAGATTTTGTATGCTAAAAAGCTATTCATTTATTTGTAATTTGTCCAGAATGAAAAGCCAATACGACGGTAAAAGTTATATACGCATTTTATGTAGTGGATAAACCAGATCAGAGCCTATTTTGACAAATATTTCCGTTTTTAGAGTGGAAACCATCTTATATCAATTTCCAAAATTATTATTTTTAAATTCTCCCGTGTTCGTAAGACTACAATGTAGCCCAACAAATGTTGTATTTATAAATAAAGAATATTAATTTTACAAAATTAAAAATACACCTATAAAGATAAAATTAATTCAATCAGAATAACGCATTTATGTAACGTTTACAACTAATTAATTAAATCTAAGAAATTTTAAACTTTACAGCTTATTAAGTAATTCAATCAAGCCTATTTTTAGAAATGTGTGTAAATACGGATCAAAACATTAAAACTTGGCAATGAAAGCGGATTGAGTGTTTCTTATCCTTCAACTTTTTCTCTTTTACACTTCATATATGTAAGCGATTTTGCATTGGCCAAGATAAGATCTGATTCAGTGAAACTGAAAATGAAAAATTGCCAAGGTAAAGTGATGACATGTGCACAACAAAGCGTGGCGAAAAAAAAGTTCAGTGCACCGGCAGCGCGCAATTACCGCAAGCACACTACACACGTCGACCCATGCAAATCAAGGGCGCGACAAAAATCCGGCGAGCGCGCCAAAAACGCTCGGGACGAAAAGAGGTCGAGAAATGAAAAGTTGGAAGTGTGTCCACTAAAACTACAGTTGAGCGCGGGCATGTCGGCATGCATGGCCGCGGCACGCGCGCCGCATGGCAATGCGCGAAATTGGAATCAATCGGCACGCACGGGGCAGGCAAACAGACACCCACATGGCGCGAATAATAAGCACGGAAGTGGACACGAGGCATTCTTTAGTTGTGTGTGTGGCTTTGTAGACCAACGGGCAGGGTCAATGGGGCGCCTCCTCTCCCCGGACACTCGCGCAGCAGCGCAACAGCTTTTTTGGCAAACGGCTCCGGGTATAAAAGCAGATTGCCGCTGTGCAACAGCAATTAGTCGTCGATAGTCGGTTCGCTCGTTCAGCAGCATGAGGATAGTGATTTTGTCTCTTCTGGCCGGCGCCGCGTTTGCGCTGCAGCCGCAAATGCCCGCCGATCTGGCTTCCAATGAGATCCAGAGGCAGATGTCCGGCGACAACCTGTTGTCCGACATCATGAACCAGTGCTTCCAGAGCCTCAACCTCGAATCCATGACCTGCATGCGCGTCCGAGTCCTCATGTACATGAACCAGCTGATGGGTGAGTGCCCTGAATTCCAATTCGCGAACAACACCGCGGTGCCCCCCGAAATCCATTCCCTGGATTCAATTTGTTCCGAAATTCACAGGTCACAATCAAGCCCGCCAGCCCCAGTTCCACCCCCACATGCTGGAGCGCAAGGACAATGGCCCCCTCCCCGACGCCGTGCCCCGCGACGAGGCCGCCGACGAGAAACTCGACCAGATGATTGCCACCAGCGTCGCCAGATACGCTAAGAGCCACGTCTTCCAGGTGCAGCTGCCCGAGACCCTGTTCCAGGGCGTCCAGCTCACCTTCAACCCCAGCACCTTCGACCTCGACTACAAGTTCCCCGCCACCACCGAACGCATGAGCAGGGGCATGGCTGAAGGTAAGTGACCTGAATTCCGCATCGATATCACAATTTGGTCAGAAAAATCAGTGATCTAAATTGTCCAAGCAACGGGTGCCAGATGTGAGATAAAATTGGTTCCCACTGCGCAGATCCAAGATGGCGTCTGAATGTGGGAAGCAAAAAGCTCTCTTTGGATTGCCGTACGAGTGTCAAGAGTTTGCTTTTACGATCCAAAAGACACAATTAGTTAAGAGTAATGAAAATTATGTCACAATATTGACCAAAACTTGCTTCTTTTCGCGCACTTCCACCGGACGCCATTATATCTGCGCGTCGCACGAATCTGACCCCCGCTGCTCTCTAGACATTTTCCCTTTTTGTCTAACGCTGTGATTTCCTTTTCCCCAGCCCGCGGCATCCTGAAGAAGAAGCTGCTGCTGCCCGTTCTGCTGCTGCTCAAGCTCAAGATGAAGGCCCTGATGCCCATCCTGGTCCTCATCTCCAGCATCAAGGCTGTCAAGGCCCTGGTGATCAGCAAAATCGCCCTGCTGGTCGTGGTCGGCTTCGTCTTCATGCAGCTGTGCAAGAAACTGGGCGGAGGCGGCATGATGCCCCCTGCCATGATGCCCGGCATGCCCGAGATGACCCCTGCTCCCCCCTCCGCCGGCTACGGCGCCCCTCCGATGCCCTACAACGCGCCGTCCGCTCCCCAGAACTCGTACGGACCTGCCGAGACCTCCTGGGAGCCCACCGCCGCTGCCTCCTCCAACTCTTACAGCCGCGTCTACGACGCCCACCAGCTCGCCTACAAGAGCTACTACAACCCCCAGGGCGACGCCACCGTCCAGCCCCAGCAGACGTCCTCCTCGTCCGCTTCCAGCTCCACCCCTACCCAGTAAACCTCAGCCCTTTTCCACCTTTAGACGCAAAATTATACCTCTTCCTCCTCTCTTTTCCTGACCAAGTCAATCACATAGACTTTTCTGACTGTACCTTTTTATCTGATCGCTATACGCATACGCGATATTATCCAGCAGCGCTCTCGCATTTCCCCAGCTTTTGCTGTGCAGAAGTCCTAAATTTAATTTATTGCCCCTTAATTTATTATGTATATGATAAGAGTTTTTAGAAATAAAGATTTTGAGAACTGACAGAAAACACGGTCTTTAGTAAATAAAAACAACCTGTGCAACTTACAGACATAACAATATAAATGAGCACAAAAAGAAAAAAGTAAATAAAGATTCAATGGATTTTAAAATGAAAAAACTAAATGCTGATTGGAAAATAACACAGATACAGCAAAACAAAAAAGTTAAAGAGTATAATGATACAGGATATTTTAATTGTTGGTTGCCATAATCAATTTATCGATAAACAATTTGTTCAACAATTTGCAATAATAAAAACGGACCTTCCCACAATAAAAATTCAAATTTTGTCAATTTTCTCCAAAATGTACAGTGCTTGAAGATATTTTCTTGGCATATTGCGATTCCTTTCGTCGAGATCTGTCCAACGGTTTATTGGGACTTGGATTAGAAATTAAATCGGATTTCAAGTAAGGAGACAGCCATTGCCATTTGAAAAGCACGGAAGCTTTCCAGCCAAATTTCTCAAAAAATTACAGCGCTCCTTAGGTCAATTAAGGTTAACTGAATCCTAAGGGGCGAGGTTATGCATTGGCAACAAGCATTTTCCAGGCTTTTCCAATATAATTCCTCTTCAACAAACACAAAATTTTTAAGTGTTATAGAGTTGATTGTTGCCTTTTTGTGCAACAAGGAAATTCAATTTTATTGTTAATAAGCCAAAAAGGAAATTCGCGTTTGGTTGTTGAGCTACGCGCATTTATTTTTCTGCTACCACAACACGATATCTACTATATCCTACATGTTGATTCAGAAGGCCAGCACAAACGCGAGTCATTAGTTGATGCCTTGTTTTTAACATTAAAATGTTAAGCGGCAGTTTTAGAAATGACAAATTATTTTTTTAACGCCCGAAGTTTTAATTGTACTTTAACGAAAAAAAGTATCAACACTTAATTTAATTTCTAACCATTTAATGACATGTGTATTAACGACAGAGGAGAATATTAGAGTTGTTTTTTGCCCTATCACGGTAATATCAAATAATATTTTTTAAAAAAGCTTAGTTAGATCAGAGCAACATATTATTATATTTTGGCGTAGGGGTACGTTCTCCGAGTAATATAAAAAGGTAAAAAGGGAGGAGGTATGTTGAAAAACTTTCTTTATAGTTTTTTCATTTCAACATGATGGATTGAAGTCTTTTGGAGCTCTCATCAAAAGGCCGAGTACAGGTAAAAGTTAATTCAAATTACACTCACAGAATTTGTATCTATTTGTTAAAAAATATAGAAATTGATACGAATTGATCTTGGGGCCACTGTATACAATTATTTTTTGTTTTAATTAGCTTCTAGGTAGCTATTATTATAAAAATAAATTTAATAAATTGACATTTTTTGACAAACTTCCTTTTTTTGCTTGGAACATTTAGGAAACAATGAGATTATCTTAATTTAAAAACAATCATCTTATAGAACGTATCAATTCGTGCCTTTAATTTTCGACGTTTTTAAAGAGGAATGATACTGGAAAAGCCTGGAAAATGCTTGTTGCCAATGCATAAACTCATCCCTTAGGATTCAGTTAAAGCCTAAATTGACCTAAGAAACACTGTAATTTTTTTAGAAAATTGGCTGGAAAGTTACCGTGCTTTTCAAATGGTAATGGCTGTCTCCTTTACTTAAAATCCGATTTAATTTCAAAACCAATAGTTTCCCCAATAAGTGGCATACACAATTGGACAGATCTCGACGAGAGGAATCGGAAAATGCCAAGAAAATATGTTCAAGCACTCTAAATTTTGGAGAAAATTGGCAAAATTTGAATTTTTATTGTAAGAAGGTCCTTTTTTACTATTGCAAATTGTTGAACAAATTTTATCGATCAATTGTTTATGGCATCCAACAATTCCAATAATTTTCAATTGTTGCCCAGTATCATTCCACTTTAACTAAGGAATAAAACGTAATGAGCTATAATTCGATTCCTGGCACAATGGGTTGGAGCAAATCAGCTCTTGAGCCTCTAATTAATGTGCATTTTTGGCCTGAAGGACCAGACGCCAATTCCTCATTGTGAGTGAAAATATGTGAGCATAGTTTTAACTATTTCAGGTAACTGACTGTGAGGAAAAAGACAACCTGTGCTGGCCAACAATTCTTTCAACCTAAAGTTCCATTTTTAACGCAAGAGCATTCAAGAAAGGAGCCAATGCAGGACCCAGGAGCTAATTATTTCTACCCAAACCATCAAAATTTTTATTTATTTTCAAACCATCAACAAAATGGTCAGCCACAACCACAAGTCATCCTCACACAGATGATAGACCCCTACGACAACCGCGCAGATTCGATATGGGTGCCAGTTTACGTCACACCTACCCAGCAAGGAAATGGCTATTACGCCTACAGTTACCTGCCAACGATTTGGAACCTGCAATCTCAGATGCATCATGCTAAACTGATGAAGAAAGATGCATCAACTCAAACCTAGCTCGCACCGCCAATACAAAGTGAGAATAAACTGTTAATAGTGGCGAGAAGGCGCCACAAAACAAACAAACAAAGCCCGAAATTTGAAACTCCAAAAATAGGAAGTGGAACAACGACCAAATGCTGAAGGAAACCTGAATGACTTTATTAATAACAGTTTGTTAAATATATTGCCTTTAGAGTGAATAATGTAATAATTAATGGAAGTGTATATTATGCTTCCTTTGCTGCTCTGGCACTTATCAGAAATGAAAACATTTGTTATTTCATGTAAAAGAAAAATGTTTTTAGCGTAATTTTAACATTTAAATACATTTTCAATAGATTTACGTCCTTTGGTTAAACGTTGATTGTCTGGCAATGAAACAAATGAAATTGTAATACAAAAAATTGTGAGAAAAATTTAGTATGTAAATTCGTGCTTATCTATATTAAGATAAATCTTGATGTCTGACATGTTTTTATTGTTTTAAAAATAAATTTTCAGTTGAATATGACAGTTGTGTATTCTCAGTTAATACCATATTAATTAGTCACTTATCAGTAATTAAGACGAAAGTGGTAACAAATCTATTTTATTTTTTTCTGCCAAAACGATTAGGGCTAACACAGAATATAATTCTGTCAATGCATTATTAATGTTAAATTTTGTTTAAAACCTAAAAATGATGTAACACGAGCTGCAGATTGTTTACAAAATGTTTATATTTTCTTTTAGCAAACACCTTTCAATATACAATGCGGAACAAAACATCTTAGTAGTCTTTGAACCCTACACTTTGAAACTTCAACTGCAGACAACATATTTTCAATTCGATCCTTAATTCTGTGAGAAAAACCTAGTTCAGTTTCTTCCGTGCTTTCAACACATAGATATCATCGTTTCATCATGTCCGATTGCGAGACAAATCCTGACGAGCAACCCTTTGAGTATCAGCCTGTGCCGGTGGCACCGTACTGGGCGCCAACCCCTGTAATTTACCTTGTGAGGACTGCAACGAATCCTGGCCGCGCCGACAGCCTCTGGGAGACGCGTCCTCCGCCGCCGCCGGTGTGGCCGAACCCTCGCAGAGATTTCTTGTGGGTGCCGCCGCCACCATCACCGCCTCCTAACTGCCATCCCCTTTGGATCAACGTCAACGGAGGTCTGCTGGAGCTTGTCCCTGTGACCCCGTGGCACCTGCATCAAAACATAATAGGTTATTTTAAACTCAATTTCTACTAGATAGTAAAATTCAAATTTTACCATAAAAGGAATTTACGGCATAGAGAATGATTAGACCGCATAGCAGAATAAGGTTTAAGGTGGTAAATAGGAAACTAAAACCTCACCAGTATTTATAATGCAATTAATTTTTCCATTAGTTTTCAAGTGAAATGATACAGGGCAACAATTGAAAATTATTTGAATTGTTGGATGCCATAAGCAATTGATCGATAAACAATTTGTTCAACGATTTGCATTAATAAAAACGGACCTTCCTACAATAAAAATTCTAATTTTGCCAATTTTGGAGAAAATTTACAGAGCTTGAATATATTTTCTTGGCATATTCTGTCCAACGGTGTATGCCACTTATTGGGGAAACTCTTGGTTTTGAAATAAAATCGGATTTCAAGTAAAAGGAGATAGCCCTTTTACCATTTGAAAAGTACGCTAACTTTCCAGCCAATTTTTTCAAAAAATTACAGTTTAGGCTTTAACTGAATCCTAAGGGACGAGTTTATGCATTGGCAACAAGCATTTTCCAGGCTTTTGCAGTATCATTCCTCTTTAAATACTGCGGGCACAGTCTTGAAAAAATCTAATTATTCTATTATCGGCGGAAGACTTTTACTTTCCTATTTTACACTCATTAAAAACAATAAGAGACACTAATTGTTATCAGAAGAAACAAGTTGCCAAGAGTTGGTTAAAATCGTTGTTTTTATTCATCGCTAATGGAATTTCAGTCATGAACGTATCAATTTACTTTCAATTTAAAAAATAAAAAAATTACAGCAAATAATGGTTTTGAGCTTTTAAACATTGTTTCTCTGGTTCCTATTTTAAAAGTAATTTCAACAGCTGGTTATAAAAAAAGGTTTGCTGGTTTAAATCGGGCGAGATGGAAAATATTTGATCAAACCCTAAATATACATAGGTTTATCATTTCAATCAATTTGCACTAGCGACAGGACTCTCCAAATTATTTTTTCCAAAAATCACATTTAGTCATGGTCATGGGAGGTATCTTAATTTTATTCAGAAGTTCACCGTTCCAGCATACGTTGAAACAAAGAAAATAAGCTAGTCAAAGTTCGTTTTTTCATAATATGGAATTCTAATAAATAATACCAATACAAAAATAGGTGTTTAGATGATGTGAATTTTGTGCAATACAAGAAGCAGGCGAGTTTGGGTGCAGAAGAGAGTGGAAGGAATTTTAAGAATTTTTTTTATCAATATTCCGTCTCGCTGAGGCATTGCCACACTTTACTGCGAACGAGCATAGCGGCTTTTGCCACTGTGGCCTATATTTATTTATAATTTTTTAAGTTTGCATTTAACTGCGTTTTAAACTTTTACGAAGCACAGACAGGAACTGTAGGATGGATAGAAATCAACAATTTCCGAGAACTCCTATTAATAACCCTGCTGGTAGGAAGAATTCTAATCGCACCATACCTGCTCCTTATTTGAACTTCTAGTGGAAAATGATAATCATAACTCATCCGTTTTACTTTTTCTAGATGACACGGAAAATCCGGTGATGCCAGCCAACATCAACGAGGACCCTAATGAATATCATCCACCCCCAGCAATCCCCCATCATCAGATTGGAATGCAGCCGCCAATGCAAATGGATCGGAATAATGGTTCGTTGTGAGTTTACTGGCCAGCTTTTGATACTAATATTTCCTCTTTCATTGAAGGTGGCCAGCAAATTTTAGAATCCTGGTTTACCAGCCCTATCGACGGCAGCAATGTGAGGATGTTTCATTCACCACCTGATGATTTGCACTGGTCCCCCGATCAGCAGCAAATTCCGGGGGCACCTGTTCATCAGCAAAATCTGGGGGCACCCTTTTATCAGCAAATTCCGGGGGCACCCTTTTATCAGCAAATTCCGGGGGCACCCGTTCATCAGCAAAATCCGTGGTCACCCGTTCATCAGCAAATTCCGGGGGCACCCTTTTATCAACAAATACCGGGGTCCCCCGTTCAGCAGCAAATTCCGTGGTCACCCGTTCATCAGCAAATTCCGGGGGCACCCTTTTATCAACAAATACCGGGGTCCCCCGTTCAGCAGCAAATTCCGTGGTCACCCGTTCATCGGCAAATTCCGGGGGCACCCTTTTATCAGCAAAGACCATGGGCACCCGAACAAGTGCAAGAGCCCCACGAAAATAATGAGTCTAGAAGGTTGCGAGAATTGTCCAATAGCAAGAGGAATGAAATCGTTCAGAGGAATTCGAGCCTTGCAACAAATCTTCATGAAGGAGCAGACTTGCAGTTTTTGGACTTTAATGGTCTCGGCTCGGATGAAATCGCTCGAATTGAAGATATTCTACATAATCCGGCTAACGCGGCCCAACAGGTGCAATTGCCCCCCGTAATTAACGAAAATGAAGAGTCTAGAAGGTTGCGAGAATTGTCCAATAGCAAGAGGAATTCGACCCCCGACACAAATCGTCATGAAGAAAAGTTGCAGTTTTTGGACATCACTGGTCTCAACTCGGATGAAAGCGCTCGAATCCAAAATGTTGTATGTGATCCGGAATTTTTACTCCACCTGAGTGACAATATAAATATTTTCAAAGGAGAGTTGAATTTTTTGGACTTGAGCGGCCTCAGCAATGCAGAACGCGTTCGCATCTATGATATTTTATTTCACAGACGTAATGCGAATGAACCAGCCCCCGTCGAAGCGCTTCCGGAACCCGAAGTTCGCTCAAATATTTCTCGGCCTATGCAAACAGCATTTCGCAGTCAAGGCAAACACCACAAACAAGCTCGAAGACAAAATAGTCGAAAGCAAGTTAAAGCGCCATCAAAAGAAGCTGATGTAAAGTGCAAGGAAGAGGATAAGAAAAAATAGTCAACAAATGATCCTGACACTGGGAAATACATCTTAGAATTGATTAAAAAATGTTTGTTATTACAAAATCTCCGTGTTTTGGAGATTTTATTTTGATACTTGCGTTTTTAAAGGAGACTGACTTGATATGTGCCAAAGAAAGGAAAGGAATTTCCTGAGAATTTTATTTATACCCCGTTTTTTATATGGAGCCTAGGATGGTAAATAACGTAAATAAATGTCCACTCTGAGTTTTATAGAGGCAAATAATAAGTGTTCGTTTTAATATAATTTACAGTATACACCTGAATAACTAAAAAATATTTATTTTTGGGAATTAAAAAATTTAGGACTTTAATAAACACAAATAAATTTAAAAAATTTACGGGATATAAAATTTGACAAAAACTATAGAGGATTAATTCACAGAATTCCTATTTCTGTCAAATTTATATAACAAAATTAATTAATAATCATGTTATTAACTATTTTTAATTGCTATGCAAACAGTTTAAAGCTTATTATATATAAGATAGCATTAAATTATTATTAATTTTCCTCTTATCAATTTGGATAGCATTAAAATGCACACACACTCAACAGCTAAAAATTAAAAAAACAATTTAATTTTCTAATAATTATTATTATCTGAAACTTTTAGACCGCGGGGAAATCTATCATCATTTTATGTTGTAAGTTTAGTAAAAGACACACAGCAGTAGTATCATCTTTGTAATTTAAGATAACTGACATTAGTGTTCATGTAAAGACGTTAAGATATCAGAGATAAAAAATAATAATCACAAACAACAAACTTACGACCTAGGCTTAAGACAAAAGAGGAAAAAGGTAGTACACACATATGTACTGAACTGCAGCGCAAAAAAAGGAACTGTAAGGATAAGGAGGATAGCAGAACTAGAACCCAGGACCGGCGGATACGCCATAAGTATGTCCGAGTCTAGTAGTGGAAAAGAGACACGCCCACTTGACAGGCAGTGTAAATAATGTTACTTACCCTCTCGTGACGTCAGAAACGCAGCATTTCAGGAGGGCGAGTTCGAATTCCCAACCGAAAAGTATGGCGCGTGGCGTATCCGCTGGTCCTGCATGCTATTCTACCCAGTTCTATCATCCTTACTACTAAAAATAATTATGTTGGTACTCCCGTGCGGACTCTGATTTTGATTCACTCCACCAGACTTTCACCAAAGCCTCAGTAAACGAATGTTGGCAGCCCTGCGCCAGCGGTAGCTTATAGCTTAACAAACGCGCATCACTCTCACGGCAGCGATCTGTGCAGAAGAAGTTTACCATCGAAAGTCCCGAAATTTCCCCGAATTTGAGCCCATTAACCGACCGCAATGTTATAATTCAGCAAATATTCCGATAATGGATACCGAAGATAAGGTACGTAGCGTAGAATTAGCACTTGGCGAGGGCAGATTGATCTGTGAGCGCGGCCGAAATCGCGGTTGCTGCCTGCAAGATGGCACCAGGCATTTGTGCATTTTGCGCACGTGGGTGACGAAATATCACCGATCGGCGTATAATCGCAAGCCGCACGGCCGAAAGCGGCAGCGTGTTTGCCGAATATCGAGATTTACCGGCCGCGGGGGCGTCGAAAGCCGGCCGAGTGCCGATTGTTGACGCTTACACTTCCGCCGCTTGCTCATCAACGCCGGAAACTGGGCCGCAGGAGTATGTTACCAAATTTCGGCTTGGCTTTACAGATTCAGTTCATCGACTGGGCAGGAGTCGACGAGCATGAGTGCTCCCGTGTGCAGAGCATCCTTTTCGGCCAGGAGAAGTCCGTGAAGGTGCCGAGCAGGAAATCCGTCGTTCCGCCGAGAGAACAGGAGCAGCATGTCTTGCCGCCCCAGCATCTGCCGCCGCCTCTACAGCAGCAGTTGCCAGCGGGGCCGCCTCCAATGGTCAGCCAGGCCCAGTGGGACCCGCACCGAAATATGGGTAACAGGATGCGTTCTAAGCCCAAACCCCTTAATGGTGTGTAAATGAGCCAACTCTGGCTGAATATTCTTGAACATTTTTTTTTCTTAATTCTTGGAAACCGTTGACTGGTGGTAATACTAGTAATTTTATTCATTGGGTGACCTTAAAGAAATAGGCAGTTGTTATCGATTGTTTGTCGGCTAATAAAGAATTGTGCTGCAAAAGCCGGGTAAATACATACTTGTTGCCAATGATTAAACTTCTCTTTGAGATTTGGATTGAAGCCAAAATTTATTTAGACGCAGCAGTAAATTTGTTAAATTTGTGGCTGGAAAGTTTTTTATTTTATTTTTGAAATAATATTGAGCAACATCTCCTTACTTTAAATCTCAAGTACTATTAAGAGTTTCGTCATTAATTTCTCAACAATTCTGACCAAGTGTTGTAAATATTTCTAATTTTACAGTTCTTTCAAGATCTTTTGTTCCTTGCTAAGTTTAATCATCGTAAAAAAAACAACTAGAATGTTGGTTCACTCGTTAAATTACTTTCAAATGTCCTTAACCGTTCATTTACTAATAATATTTTCTCTACCTGGGCCAAGTTTGGCAAATAATAACTGACGGAAACAATTAAATTACCTGTATATTGCTTAGCCTGGTTGTTATTAACACTCGATGATTAATTTTGAAGATCTGGCTCCGAACGACCCGTCCCAACCCAAACCGATGCTGTTTCCCGTGGTGATGTCGCAGGCGTCAATGGTGAACCCGTCGCAGTACTCGATGATGCTGCCGCCGAACCAGAACATGCTGATGGGCACGTACATGGTTAACAGCGGGCACTACAAGAAGGAGGACAACTATGGCGGCTACCAGCCGAACCCGGGGATGGCGCCGCACTCGTCGCTCTATTACGCCGCTCCATACACCACCAGCCAGCCCCTCTACTACCCGCAGATGTACATGCCGCCGCAGATGCAGCCCGAGATGCCGCCCCCCACCGACATGTATTTGCCGCCGCAGCCGGAGGCCCTGAATCTTGCCAAGGAGGTTCCACAGCCAGTCATCGTCAACACGGAGGCCTCCATCTTGCAGCCGACGGCGCCAGCCTTTCTTCCGAGCTTCCAACCTGCGCCACCAGTCAAGCCGCCGTCTTTCAACAACAATAATTTGCAGCTCAGACCGACCGCCCCTGCCTTCAAACCGCCAGAGCTGGAGGCTGTGCCTCTGCAGGTGGCTGAGGAGCCGGTAGCCGTGTCGCCTCTCCCAGCAAAGGTAAAGCTATTTCTATTTATTCATTTGTAAGAGCTTGTCAATATCCTTAACGATTGAGCTCAATTGCTGTGTTAAGTGGCTGCTGAGCTTGAATTTATTATTACATGGCAAACAAATTAAGGAGTTTTCCTTTCTAATAGAACTGATGTTGTAAGATTTAGACAGGGAAATAGAATAAGGTGGCCAAATACTCCTGAATACGTCATACTTTGAATGTGTTAGCTGAGAAAGGTCAGGGGTGAAATGGATTCAATGCATGGTCATATATATTCCAGAATACTAATAATTTCTTGCCTCTTTTGTAAAGTTGCAAGACACAACAAAAGAGTGAAGCTACTAGCATTATTTAGAACTAATCCCTACAAATTTATTCCTCTCTGTGCCTCCTTGAAATCGCACCCAACGACTCTGGCAACTAAGGGGATTTGGAATAATTGATTCCAGGATTAACTTTCATTTTGGAGAAATCATAGAAATTAGCCCAGCCTTAATTAACATCTGCAAGAGACATAATTATTATTTTATTATACTTCCTTCAATCAAATATCACTAAGTCTGTGAAATTTAGACTGTCTTCTATTTTTTCTGAGCTTCCAATCGATCCAGGATCAAGAATTTAAGTAATTTCATCACTATTAAAACCGTCTAATGTCCCATGGGCCATTGCTAACTTTTGCTTTGCGTCAGGAAAGTTTTCTCTCGGTTACAGTTTATAATTCTTCGATCGATTAGTCAAAACAGTCCATGCACACACAAGAACAAAGGTTTCTGTTGACAGAGTTGCAAAAAACCCGCATTTAAAAAAATGCAGTGCAGTGGTTAAAAGCGTTTTTTTCAATTTTAACAAGTTTCTTGCAGGCACTGATTGCTCCTCAGTTTTCAATAATTTTCTAATTATAAGCTCATGACCTCGACTTGAAAAATTTTCAGAGATAAATACTTGGAGAAATTGAGGCAGCAAGTGGCAATTAAAAAGAAAAAATCTGCACAGTAGCAGGAAATTAAGACTACTCCGACCGCAAAATTAAGATTTTCACAGGGGAAAATACAATAAATTCATTTCTTGCAATTCTTGCGCAAGTAATTGGTGAAAATAACCGGGTGGTAAGCAAAATGCAACCCTGTCTGTTGATTTTTTATACTTTGTTGACAAATAGACAAAACTGTTCTAATTTTAGTTAACAAAAATTATATTACACCTACATAGACTGTTTTCATTTCCATTTAATTTAAATTAAATTGACTCCGTAATCTTTGTTCATGCAAATATGATGAACCTAACTTATTATTAGCCATTATATTGCGAGAAATCGCCTTTCCCATCCGAACCCTGTCATCTTATCTATGATGAGTCGTTATTTTTAGTTGATAATGTTTGCACAACTCTCATCATTGCAATTTGCTTGAACGCCATTTCCACAGGAACTGGAAATCAAGGAGCCTATAATCGAGACACCGACAGCGCCACCAGTTGAGGAGGAAGTCGTGCCCGCAGTAGTGGAAAAAAAGTTGCCTGAGCCGCCCAAGCCCGTTGAGAAAGCGCCGGAATACCCGAAAGTAAAGTCGCCAGTTGTGCAGCAGCCTCCGGCACCTGTGAAGAAGTCGTGGGCCAGCATAGTGCAGTCGACAGGACCCCCGGCCGACTCTGCGTCCTCTGAGGCTTTCAAGTTCAGGCAGCCGGCCTCTGTTGCGCCGCAACTGCCGACTGTCGTTGGCGCAGTGGTCAGTGACGAAGACAAATTCAGTCTGGCAGCTAACCATAACAATAACAACAGCATCAAGAAAATTAATAATTACTTTGGTGCCGACCACGCAGATGACATGGCACCTGAACCTTTCCTCGTCCGCCTTGGAGGTAAATCAAGGATTTTGTTGCAATTAATGTTCAAGATTTTAAGGCTGCTGTTCTGGAGAGCATTGCACACAATTTGGCAACCTATTTCAATTCCTATTCAATTCCTCACATCATTGCTCATGTTTTATTTCAGAATACTTATCAACTTATATGCTGGACCACCGTTCATCCCCGCTTCAGCCGCGTGGTCTTACGAACCGCAGTAACTGGTGTTACGTAAACGCAACTCTGCAAGCACTGGTTGCCTGCCCTCCCTTCTACAACCTCATGCGAAACCTGCCTTCCAAACAAAGAAACAATTCTAAATACGAGTACAAGTCCAAAACTCCAATCATCGATGCTGTGTAAGTACCAACCTCAAAACTTATTCTTGTAACTCACCCCAAAACCTCTTGTGTCTCTGCAACATACTACCAGGATACGTTTGGTTTTAAGGGAATATTAATTAAGGGAACTTATGCCTTCGGAGTTCAGGCAAATCAGCTTGACAACCTCCTAATTGTTCCCAACAATTTGTACTTGACCAACAAAGCGATTCCTAAAGGAAATTGAGCTTGTGTTTGGCTAACCCTTAGCAAACCTCGAGTTTCTAATTTTTTGTTTATGATCCTCAAATAAAATTAGAATTTCATTAAATTACTATTACACGCACATTCTTTCTATGAAGCTACGTGCAATATTTATCCTCTCATAAAAGATTAACTACTAAATTTTAGTTCAAGTAAAAAACAACATGGTTCATTTCATAAAGAAGTCACTGAAAATACCATTTCATCTGCTCTGCCAGCGTAATTACTCCCATTTTCTGAGCGAGTTTTAATTCGAAATTATTTTTGTTCCAGAACCGAATTCATGCTTGAGTTCAACTCTCTGCCTCCGGGTGCCAAACCGGCCCGCAAAGAGAAGGCAATGGCCAGGAAGGGTGACGACGTGGTCGACGTCCCCCAGGGTCCACCATTTGAGCCATCCTGTGTGTACAACATGCTCGGCTCCATCAGAACGCCTGCGTTCAAGGTCGAGGGACGTCAGGAAGACGCCGAGGAGTTTCTCAGCTGCCTGCTGAATGGCCTAAACGACGAAATGCTCGACCTGATGAAAATGGTTGATGGTCCCAAAGAGGTCTTGGTCAACGGCCAAGCGCACTCTCCTTCGCCCACAGCTAATGGCAGCACCGACCACGGTTTCTCCGAGGACGACGAAGAGTGGACTGTGAGTTGATTTTTCCTTATTTGCTATGATTTATACTGCACTTTGTTCGGCTCTGTTGGGAATTTTAAGATGGATTTTTTAAAAAGAATTATACTGTTTTGGGAGCCAATTTAGACAGGCTTGAAGGGCTGTAACAATACGCAATTTTCTTTCCTATGTTATTCCATTTTCAGGAGCTGCAATTATGTGATTAGATTCTAGCTTCAGTTAGAGCTCTAAGGTCAATTTCAAGGGAGTTTGGATTATTTTAAACGAAAAGCTTCCATTTATTCTGAAACCTTTCCAAAGCTAACTAAAAGTTAGCTCAACAGGTAGATCCGGTAGATCTTTTAAAAATAATTTTCTTCTTGAAATTCGGTAGAAAATTGTTTGGTTGTTGCCATCTTTTTCTGCTCATAAACCCAACAAAAGAAAACTTTGACTAGTTAAGTTAAAATGTCAATTTTTTTGTCTAGAACCAATACGTTTTTCTAAATTATTTAAAATTAGCTCAAAATTATGCACAGCTTTTTTTTTAAATGCCTTTAATAAATCAGTTAATTTCCTGCAATCATTCACAAGTGGCTTAGATAGATTTAGGCTCTTTAGTCTGTATTTGACGCTCTCAGGGATGGCTCAAAAACCTCGCAAATGCATAAATTGTGCTCATTTGGTGCCTTAAAGATAATCAGACAAATAAATATTTGATCGTCTTAAAATTCCAATTGTTAAAGTAGCGCTGCGATATCATTTTTGACAGTACCAATCGATTCCTGAGGATCGTATTTTTTGGTAAGGCAGCCGAACCACTCAAATATTTTTTGACGTAATCTGCTCTGTACATAAATAAATTATGGCCTCACAAAATATTCTGATCATAAAAAACCCGGCGGAAACGTAAAAATCGTTACTTATGCGTTTTTAAACCTTGACCCCCTTGCAAAAAACCCCTGCGAAAAGAACGTCGCCATCAAACAGGGTTTGCCAATTTTGCAATGTTCAAAAATGCACCACTGGTTTTCTGCACTAAAAACCAACTGGGAAAAATACCAATTTTGGTTGTTTCTGAATTTAACCCCAAAAAGGTCACATTTTGCGCAAAAGTAAAAAATTTGGAAATATACTATCAGTGTTAAAATTAACATTTTTTTGCTTTCATTTTGTAAAAATCCCTAATTTGGGTCATCCATATCCATAAGAATTTTTACCATCAATAAAAAGACTTTGTGTTTCGGAAAAATGCGTAAAAGTGGATAATAACCACTAAAAAACAGTATTTGCAATGCAGTCGGCTTTTCTGGATAAATGCGGGTCTTAACGAACCCTGCCGTCAAATCGCCGACTGAGTGATTCGGCTGCCTGACGTTATTCGACCCTCAGGAGTCAGTTGGCACTCTTGAAAATAAATTAGGGCTATTTTAAACTCGATTTTCTAATTTGAAGCTGTCTAAATTTGAACAAAGCATGGGATAAACTGTTATTTACATCAAAATTACATTAATTTCATGACTTTAGTGTGCCTATTTATCACAGGTAATGAAGTCCAAAAACCGGGCCTGTGTGACGCGACGGGCTGACTATGGTAAAACTCCAGTCTCTGACATATTCAGAGGCCAACTCTGCTCGCACGTGCAAAGGAAAGGGGACCAACAAACCGAAAACGTGCAGCCCTTCTACACCCTTCAACTGGACATTGAGGTAAACCGTTATTTTATCTGCTAAAGTGTTTTAAAACCGACATATTTATTTATTTTCGTGCAGCGAGCAAACAGTGTGAAGGAGGCTCTGGAGCAGATGGTCGACAAGGACAGGCTAGAAGGAGTCACATGTTCCCGCACCCACCAACAGGTGGAAGCATGGCAGCAGGTTACCCTTGAGGAACTCCCCCCGGTGCTGTTGCTGCACCTAAAGTGGTTCGACTACAAGGCTGATGGCTGCTCTAAAATCATGAAGACAGTCAACTACACCGTGGACTTGAGGATAGAAAACAGTGAGTGTCAAAAGAGGGAATTCAAGTGGCAGTTTTTTTGTAACTTTTATCTCCTATTTTTGCAGAACTTCTAACCAACAAGAAAAATAACTACAACGCCAAGCAGAAAACTTACAAGCTGTTTGCAGGTTAGTGAAACATTTTTTTTGCCTATGCTCTCAATATGTACAAGGCCGAGTCTCCGTACACATGAAGCCATTTAAATAGCCTGTATGATGGAATCACAGTCTTTACAGCAATTAACTAGACTAATTAAATAATTATTTTGCTTATAAATAATTTAAATGTCTTTAAACAAACCTTAAATCAAGCAGTTGGTGCCTGCTTTAATTTACAATTGAACTTTTTGACTGTGTTAGACGTTATATTAAATTTAACGCTTGTTTCAGTTGTGTACCACGATGGAAAGGAAGCGTCCAAGGGTCACTACATCACGGACGCGTACAACTCGAACCTGGGAATCTGGGTTCGCTACGACGACAACCAGGTGCAGGTGGTGTCCGAGTCTGTGGTGCTGCACCCGAAATCGCCTTCTGTGCCATACATCCTATACTACCGACGCAGTGATACGATGGGCCAGCCTTCGGCCAAGTCGACAGACCAGTCCGGCGGCACAAAGTAGGCGGACAGTGACATTGCTATCTTCCGGACGCAGAATCGTGTGTGTACAACAATATATCGGATAGACAGTTCCCTTTCGTAATATTACCGACGGAACCTGCGGTCAAGCTGCTCGTGTTTATTGAGGATTTGCAAGTTCTTTCGATTGCAATGGTTAACTGGACTGTTTTTGTACACAAAAGTTGATGAACGGGCCACTTGCAGGCGGCACGACCCCCCCCCCCTTCAAAATGTAATATTTGTTGATTAATGTATATGTCTGTGGTGGCGCGTGCAAGTGGCCGCCGAAACAGATTAACTATGCTACTATAGTGCAACTAGTAGTGCTACCGTAGCAGGCGTAATATATTATAAATGGTTTATGAGGAAACGTTGGAGCTCTGCAGACTCCCATCGTTGGTTTGAGTGCCTGTTTAATATTATAAAGAAACAATTTTGCGGAAAGCTTTCCAAAGGCAAGACTTTGATTGCCAGCAGCGCAAGCAAAGGATTGCGAGTGGAAATGGGAAACTCTTTACTCGTTTTATTAAACTTTTATTGTAGTCTAGTGACAAACGCGACTATAATTATTTCTTAAATCCATTTCTCACTCTCACACACGTATATATATACACACACACGCATCATTGTTTCCTCATGTTATTTGCCGATCGGCATGGCACCGTTGATTCTGGAACGTAACGATAAGTATTAATTTATTTTGTGATGAAAGTAGCAACCGGGCCGCCCATGCCGTCGGCAAATAGGTTTTTTCACACACAAGCAAAGCCCTTCTGGCAGGGTTCTTACAAACTCGTAGTTGAATATATTATTATTATGATTATTAAAATTAGAGAGAATACTATTATGATTACTACTAACCTTTTTGCGGGGCGAGAAAGTCACACACAATCGAACCGAATTGTGAATTTAGTAGGTTGTCCTTGGAGAAACCCTCGGCCGCGGCGCCGGACTCTTAACAACTGGACTCGCACTAAAATCATTCAAAACAAACGACCTGATCTCTCTGAAATTTTAATCAAGTCCAGACGTCCGGCCTCGGCCCGCGAGGGTGCGATAATTGCTCTCCTTACGTTACTCTTCTGCGTGCCTGAATATGATTTGCCCTTCGCCATAGCAAATTAAAGAGAAACAAAAGTCCAGGCTTAAAAGTGTGATTTCCGGATGCCTACGAGAATGAGATGTGAGAAAGAGAGCGAGCGTGAGATAAATACCTGCATGTATAGCTAGCCCCAAGCTCAAATACAATAAATTCGCTTTTGTATATGTTGTGCAAAAAAACAAAACAAATGTGACACCGCGTGGGTCCCCACTTGAGCCATGGTTTTTGCAAGAATGGGACCATTCCAAAATTGTGTCAGTGTTGCTCTATGTATTCGTACTTTTAAATGATTTGCAGTTAATGGTTGTGTGCGCCAAGTTTGTTTTCAAGTGCGACCTTGGAACGGAGAATGCCTTTTGGGTCTATTTTAAAGCACACAGGGGTGTGTGTCTGCTCAAGTGCAGCAAAAGCCTCGGAACACTGCTGATTTCTCGGTGGAGAAAAAATAATAACGACTAACATATGATTGTTGCTTCGGATCGGCACTGACTCGGCTGATTTTTTTACGTAATATGTTCTCGTGAATAATTATGCAAACACGGTTCGTTTTAATTCTGGTTTGTACATATTATTTTCGAGCGAATCATCTGTCACTCTCAATCGGCACTGATTACTATATTATGTGTATTATCAAGAAATTGCTCTGTTCTTGTTATTTTTTCTATTCTTGAAATTCCACTGACGTAAATCGGGATGGAAATCGCCCAACCTAAATCGGTATATCATGTAGAGTGCGTGCGAGAATGATGTTAACTGAATGATTAGCTAATTAAGCCGTGGCCTGTGAATACAAGTTTCCATCCCTTGTTTTGTAATTTTAAATCATGCGTTAGCCACGCTGTAAATCAACGCATGTCTTTTTTTATTTTAATGAATAGCTAAGCTGATTAGATATTCGATGCGTGCGACATGTCAGAACTTGTCACTTCAACTGCCGCGCGTAAATTTGGAGGGGAAGATATTAAAAGAAGAGTGTTGAAAAAGCATATTTTTCAATAAATTCTATGACAAGCAGATATAAAAAGCAGAAGACAAGTGTTTTATTTCTTTCTTTGTTGTAGGAATTTTGCCCCATTGTGTTTGTCCGCTGACTAATTTGGGTCAATCGCTTATTGATCTGTGATCCAGCTGGCCGATTAATAAAACTTATATATATTATTATCTAAGTCGGTCAGCAGTGCCAATACCACCACGAGTGCGCCGCCGGCGTCCTGATATCAGTCAACAGGCGACAATTGATTGCTGCCCACAAAGAAAACACTTGAGTTAATTGCTCATCCGTCATAATCATCGCACATTTTTGACAAGGATAGTTTGGTGGTTTTGAAATTTCATACCTAAAATTAAAATCCTGATGTTGAGAGAGGGTAAAAAGCGTAAAATGTGTTTTTATAGACTGGGGGTTTCCAGCCATTTTATCGGGTTTAGGTGAATGATGTAACGAATTTTATAATTGGTCAGTAACCAGGGTTAATTCAAGAAGATTTTTCTTCTTTCCAATTTCTTAAAATTTTAATATATTTTTATGGCGGAATTTTAAACCTTGTGCTGGACTTAAAATATAATTTTATAAAACAAAATACTCGGATCTCTAGAATATTTTAAAAAATGTTTAAATTTGAAGGGAAATACAGAGGCATTTAAAAACCAGAGTGACTGCCACTCTGGGTAACAAAAACCACAAACGGGTCAGTGTGGTTAGTACCAGCAATAAGCAAACATTTCTAGTCAGACATTCTTTGGGGAGGGAAGATACAAAAGGAAACCACACAATGGGCTGGAAATATGGGAATGCACGCGCAGCAGGGGTTTGTCCATTTATTGTTGATCCCCAGAGGGAATGAATGAATGAATGAATGAACGGCTTTAAGGTTTCCATTCATTTTCAGGGTTAAAAAACCCGCATTTTTTAAAAAAAAATAAATCCTGCAGTTAAAGCATTTTATTTTAATTTTAACCAGTTTCTGGCGGGCAACGTTTGCACCTTCAGTTTTCAATAATTTTCTAATTATTAGCTCATGACCTCGACTTAAAAATTGTTTGAGTGAAATTTTTGGAGAAATTGAGGCAGTTTAAAAGAAAAAATCTGCACAGTAGAGGAAATTTTGACCACTCCGACCGCAAATTTTAGATTTTCACAGGGGAAAAATGGAATAAATTCAATTCTCGCGCAAGATATTGGTAAAAATTTAATGGTAATTCCGTTAAAACCCAGTAGCTATCGTTTTTTGCTATAAAAAATGGGATTCTGATTAATATTTCAAAGTTTACTTTATATCAAATCACTTATTTACGTTAAGTTTTGCTTCAATTTATTTTAAATTCATTTTATTTATTTATTATTTTAAATATCTCTCAAGTTAACGGTGCAGGAAAAACCGTCAACTTCCGACTTCCGACCCGCGTTGTTTTATCAAGCTTCGCGCGGCCAAAACTCGCTCCGACTGCCGCACTTCTTGGCTCATTCCGGACAGTTTGCGAACGCAGGCGTGCAGAGGATAAGTCCGGCAGAGGTGGAGAGACGTCGAGGAGGAGGTGGATCGCCGCTCATCCACACACACGAGGCAACGAGAGCGACAGAGCAGCGAGTGCGAAGCGCCCCCATACAGTGGCCGTGGCCGCGTTCAAATATAAATCCAGAGGTGCCTAGTGCAGCAGTCCATTCAGTTATCGGAAGCACGGCTCGCCGCTAGTCTGCAGGAACGCACCGACTTTTTTTCTCGTCCGTGCTCAGCATGGCCGGCGTGTTGTTCGTGGTGTGCGTGCCGACGGCCAAGTACGAGGCCGAACTGGCCAAGTACACCGCCAAGGAGGAGGCGCCGGCCGAGCCGCCGCAGCCGTCCGGCAAAAAGCACAAGTTCTTCAAGTCGACCAAGAAGTCCGAGTTCTACAAGAGCGAGCCGCAGCTGTTCAACAACCACCAGCCGCAGTCGGCGTCCGCCAAGGGCGCCTCGCCCAAGCTGTCCAACCCGAAACTCTTCAGGGCGGTCACCGAGTCGGCGCTCGACAGCAGGGCCTCTCAGGAGGCGCTCAACATCTTCAACAACTCCGTGCAGAACAATTTGCTCGCGCCCCCGCAAGGTAGGACAGTGGGATTTTTTAATAAGCGTGGTTTTTTTACATAATTAAGTTTGATTAAATTAATCTATTAAAGGTGTTAAATTTATTTTGTGCTTGTCGTTAGATTTTTTATGGAATTGAGGAGAAAACCAAATTTTCTTAGCAAGACATACTCACCTAAATTAAATTAAGAGAAATTCATTCATTATATAAAAAATGTTTGACCCGCACCGCAGACAATTCCACGAGAAATTAGATGGTATGCAAAATATGCTGGTTTGCAATTTCCTTTTAAAATAACTTTCTACCTTTTATGGTGAAAATCCTTTTCAAATACCTAAAATACCATATTTGTATCTTAAAATGAGGAAAAGCTAAAAATTTTCTAAATCGCCGTTTAAATTTGTGAGAAAATCGACTACATGCATGCTAATCAAGCGGCGAGCGCCTGTCTCCTCATTTGAAATCATGATTTATTTCGCCAGAAGGGAAACTTATCTCATAATTTGAACACCGTTGGAGATCAGGGGCCGAAATTAGACGAATAATCCTTGAAAACCTGTTTAGCTTTTTGAGAAATTTGGCACAATCTGAAATTTAACTGTTCCTTATTGCACATTGTGTAGATAAGCTGTTGCTAAATAAACTTAATGCACTTTTTTAAATAATCCTCAATGCAAAATGTGCTTAATTTTTAATTTTAAAGAGCGCATAACCATAAAAAATCCTCCTTTTCGGTGCACAAACTAAACTTGTAGGTCAAATAATGGTGAGGACTGTCTCCCTACTAGAATTCTCATTTTATTTCTCAACAAAGAGTTTCTCCTGAAAAATAGCCAGTAAAAATTTAGGAGAATATTGGCAACATATAATTTTTTCAGTTGCTAATTGTAAGTCCTCTTTTAATTCTTGGACATTGAACAATCAGCACTCTCAAGTTATTTAAATAGCTTTCCAATATTAAACCATTTAAATTCCGCTTAAAAAAATAAACTATACTTTTATCACCACCAAAAATCAAAAAAATTTAATTTCCTTAAACAACATACATAAATTTAATTTTTATTTCCCGCAATGAAAAAAAAATCCCTCGTGCCGTAGGCTCGCCACAAATCAACAATGACCTGGCGAAGAGCACGAACGCGGTGCAGGCGCACTCAGCGCTCAACCTGACTGTGCCCAACCTCGGGGGCAGTTGCAACCCCATCCCCCCGAGCCCTTCGCAGCAGCAGCAGCCGCTCCCCCAGGAAGCACCAGCCGAGGAGGACGAGGATACCAGACTGAAAATGAAACCCATGGAACAGGTCAGTGACCCCTAAGAGATGATGTTCGTTGTTGCTCCGTTTAGGGGTTTGTTAACTTCGCGTTTTTCATCTTTTCTGTGTGTTATTTTATTATGAGCGTGAGAGGCAAAACGGAAGTAGTTGCGGCGGAAAGGCGCAATAATTGTCGATGTTCCTTCAAGGAAGTCTCAAATCGTGGGTTTCATGAAAGTCTGTTGCCTTGAAAACACTGGAATCTTGAGTTTTGATGCAATATGATCTGTAAAAATGATATATACAGAGAAAGATTCAAATTATACCGCAAAAAAATGTCCAGGTTGTCAGATAAATAAAATAGAGCAGTCGTTACAACTTTTGAAATATTATTTAAAATTGCAAAGATAAAATAAATAAATCAATGGTATAAATGTCAGAGAATTCAACAGATTTATATTACAAAATTAAAAACGCAACATTAAAAAGTAATGTTTTTTATCCTCTCCCTTGCTTTGCGTTTAAAATTCGACCAGGCGTTCTCTCTTCAAATTTAGGTGATGATGGCTCTCGCATCAGCCAGCTCCTTTTGTTCGCCCGCGATCATTGAATAACAACCGATTATCTCGCCGTTGCTATCAGAAAAGTGTCGTTCCTTCAAAAGACCTCTCAGGTCTACTGCCCATTTGATAGAATTAAATTCCAGAGATAAACTCGTCAATCTTGAAAGAAATAATTTTACTCTATAAGTGGGTCAATTACAAGGTTAACAAATTTAAATTCACCACCTGGAAAAATCCTCTTGCAATTTGACCCTATCTCTTCTCATCGCGGCAGTCCGCTGAAATTAATTAAGTTGAAACAAAAAGAGATCTATAAAATTGAGCCTGCAAACTGCGAACGCTTTTAATGGCACAATAAAATCCTGCAACCCTTTTATTATCACTTTTCGCATCTGTGAGACGAGCCCGGCGTCAGCAAAGAGCCACTTTTTGCTGCGTGAAAATCTCAGTCGGTTTTTACTCGCGAATAAAAAAAGCAGTATCTTGTTTCGCTCGACAAAGGGTTCATTCACGCCGAAAGCACACTACTTGTGTGTCACAACTACTCTTTTTTTCTACTGCTTCAACTCGACATACAACAAAACACTTAGTTAGAGGGGTGTGAAAAACGGTTTTTCGCATATTTGATAAATGATTGTTTGGTTTTACAAATTAATTAATTCCTTTTAAAGTGGAATGATACTGGGCAACAATTGAAAATTATTTTAATTGTTTGATGCCATAAACAATTGACCGATAAACAATTTGTTCAACAATTTGCAATAATAAAAAAGGACCTTCCTACAGTAAAAATTCAAATTTTGCCAATTTTCTCCAAAATTTTCAGTGCTTGAACATATTTTCTTGGCAAATTCCGATTCCTCTCGTCGAGATCTGTCCAAAGGTGTATGCCACTTATTGGGGAAACTCTTGCTTTTGAAATTAAATCGGATTTCAAGTAACGAGACAGCCATTACCGCTTGAAAAGCACGGTATCTTTCCAGCCAATTTTCTCAAAAAATTACAGCGCTCCTTAGGTCAATTTAGGCTTTAACTGAATCCTAAGCGATCCGTTTATGCATTGGCAACAAGCATTTTCCAGGCTTTTCCAGTATCAATCCTCTTTAAATTGTAAGAAATCCAAGTTAATTTGAAATGTCAATGTTTATGTTGATGGTTCGATGTTGAGTTTATTCTCGTTATAATTTATAATTGATATCAAAAAGTGCTGATGAATATATTTTTAATTTCTAACGTGTTTTTTCGACTAACTTTTAGGCACGCAGAATTATTTAAATGTGCGATATAATTACTCCGTAGACCAAATCTATTTCCCATTTTATTTATTTTTTTAATTTAAAACGATCTAACTGTCCACTTTTTACAAAACTGTACTTAAAATATTAAACAAAAAATACTATTTTTCACATCCCCCGTCGGCGTTCATTGAGCTCGCGAGCGAAATCCGTGCAAAAAGCCGCCCAATAAATTTTATTGTTATGACTCAAGCGAGAAAAAGGGAGAGATGAGATAATTTCTGGGAATGGGCATTATTTCTCGCAGTCGCGGCTGCCTCCATCCGGCGCGCGCGAGAGATGAGAGCATTTTTATGACTTCATTTCGCGCCCTCTCTCTCTTCTTATTTGATATGGAAATCCTCTCTGACTGAGGTAGTTGCGGAGTCCGCCCATATCAGAATAAATCAACGCCGCGTGACACATTGAGTGTAGTTTATTGAGCCAAATTACACGCCCGAATTGGAGCGTTTCGCTCTGGTTTTGATACCAACCAACCAGCCTGATCGTTTATCACAAAACACGCGCGCGGGCATCGCAAATCAGGAATTCCGCGGTTTATTCAACATAAAAATTGTATTTTTTTTATAGCAAAAACACAAATATGGTCAACGGCTATATTTAAATAAATCTGTACAAGAAAATGGAATTTTTGTACCTTTGTTACACTATTACCCCTTCTTCACTTAAAGACCATATTTGACGAAGTTTCTGAGCTTACCAATCGATTCTTGAGGGTCGAATTAGGTTAAGTAGATATTTTTGCCGACCAAAAAGTCCAGCGCGACGTGCGAACCTTTTTCCCGCCAAAACAATATTAATGCGAGAACTGCGCATGCGTCAGAGCTGGCTGGATCTGACAAAAAGCGGTCTCTCTTCAAGTGCTCAAACCAGCTCTGACGCATGCGCAGTTCTCGCAATCATATTGTTTTTGCGGGAAAAAGGTTCGCACGTCGCGCTGGACTTTTCGGTCGGGAAAAATATCCTCTTAACCTAATTCGACCCTCAAAAATTGATTGGTTGTGCTCAGAAACTTTGTCAAGGACGGTCTTTAAAGCTGAGTGATCTTGTTTATCGCATTAATTATATAAATCTCTTTCCCAATATCAGCACATCTGTGTCAATATTTTTTCTCCTGCAAAGTCATAATCATCTTATTATCATCTTCTCTTGACAGGCTGTTTTTTTAATGTTGACCTTGGTTAAGCTGCTTGTGCCATTACTTTTAAAGTAGTACTGCCAAATAATTTTGCTCCATTTCATTTCAGCAATTTTTAGTAATTGTGACTATATATTTCCAAACAAAATCTTCCGCTGCAGCAGGATTTGGTTAAATTATATAGACCTGCTCATAATATGAGAAGCATTAATTTAATGACTGTATATCGCTTGGTCAGAGATGATTAACATCCTCGCGTGGACCACCCCGCACCAGATAATAACTCCGCAATAATAATTAATTAACGCGGCGTCTGTGTGTCAATACAGCTAGAATAAATGATGGCCCAGCAGATAGTGATTTTGCTCTTTTAATGCTCGTGGCTGATCGCGAGACAGATAAAAATAAAAAAAAATATCTCGCGATAAAGCTGAATTGCGTCGATTGTGTTTGTCGAGAGTGCGGCTGATCTAACGCCCTGAGCTGCGCTTTTATCGCTGCCAATTTGCCAATTTCCGACGCCTCGTGCCCAAGCGTATTGGTTTCCTCGCAGAACCACTCAAGAGGCAAATGACCTCTTTTACAATCGGTCGATCCCAAGATAAGCTTTACAGGAAAGTCGAATTTTTGAACCTTCAAAATAGGTTAATTGTGAGTTTGTGATGAGAAAATTGAATGATTTTTTTCATTTCAGTTATAATTTTCAGCCAAAACTGAGCACCAGCGGGGTCCAGATGTGCGATAAAATTGGTTCGCACTGCGCAGATCCAAGATGGCGTCTGAATGTGGAAACAAAAAGTTCTCTCTTTGGATTCCTGTACGAGTGTCAAGAGTTTGTTTTTACGATCCAAAAGACACAATTAGTACAAGTAATGCAAATTATTAGTCACAATATTGACCAAAACTTGCTTCACGTGACCGTTTTTTCGCGCCAAACTCCACCGGCCGCCATATCTGCGCGTCGCACGAATCTGAGCACACTATTAGTTTGGGACGAAAAGGATTTTTTCTAAAATTAGAATTTTCAGTAACGAAATTTTGTTTGTAACTCCTTTAAAATTTGAAAGATATAACCTGCATCAGATTTTTTTAGATAATAAATTTCAATTAATTATTAAAATCAATTTTAAGTGTGTTGAAATCGTCAATGTTAAGCAACAGTTATGAATTAAAAACAATGTTTGACCCACTGAGACACTAAAAAAGCTATGAATTTAAATTTGCAAGCATGCTAATTTTAAACATGTTTGATGTTAAAATTCATTTCGGAATGCATCTAGCTAGCTTTTATTTTTTATCACGTATATGTTTAAGATAAAAACGACTACACAACTTAAAATATTACATAGAAACTGAACTTTTCTTCTCTAGAAGTGACTTCTTAAGAACTGGAAAACTAAAAAAAAGTTGAAACCAGGATAAAAATGAAATTTTCCACCTAAATTTCAAATTCTAATAAGGAATGTAATATTTTAATTTAAAATTTAAATACAACGATTGAAACGCAACGTTGTAAAGCTCAACAAGGAAAATCATTTATCTTGTTGCATCCTGTTGTTTGTGGTGTTTTCCTCGAGTTTTATATATTTTTCTTTGCACAGAGTTTTATTTTACACTATGTGCTCAGTAAAAATATGCAAATGAGGTCGTTTGATGCGTCGAGGGTTACAAAAATCGCGTCATTTCACCCAAAATTTCGCATGCAGACAGAAACACGTGCGCAGCAGGACGTCTGGATTCCGTGAAAAGCGTGTACTTTTTGACACACTCTCTCTCTCTCTCTCTCTCTCTCTCTCTCTCTCTCGTTGCAAACGCTCACTTAACGTCAGTCAACGTATAATTTTTACGGCTGGAAATCGATTGGCAAAAAAAGGCCGGGCGATCGAAACTTTCAAAAGCGACGGGTTTAATTTTTATCTTTATGACAACAATTTTAAGTGCGTTTTACTCTATACGTCCGCGGCGGCACTCCCCTCCAAAATGCGAACTGTTCGCTTATCTCGTCATTAAGGAATAATGAAGTGCACTTTTTTGCCGGCTCTTCTATTTGGGTGGCACGCTCTCTGCGCCGCGAATTCTAATTCCGAGCATGTTTTAAAGAGCGTAAAAAATGGTCCGACGTGCAGATAAACGTAAAATGTAAACTAGAGTGAAGAGGACCAAATTGCAAATAACTTACGGCTACGTCTCCGCGGCCCGCGAGAAGATACGATCGCGCGCGTATTATGTTTTTTTCTGTATACTCCCGGGCAGTCTAAAGAATGGAAAAGATTGTGCACGACGAGATATTGTTAGCCCTGCTGTTGGGTGTTATGCCAAATTTTCATTAGATGCTGTTGTTGTGATGGATGGAGGCAATATTCAAATTAGGCAGAGGCGTGAGTGAGAATTGCTAATTAGCGAAACGAGAAATTAATTTCGCTCATAGGTGGGATTTTGAGGGGAAATTAGATAACAAGTCGAGCTCTTATTGTTAGTTCTATACATTCAGACCGTTTTAGTGCTATGGTAATTCAAACCGTAATTTAGAACTGATAAAATGCGCGTGATTGGGAGTTTTTGACAGATAAGACCACAGGTTTAAGGACAAGTTCGACAAGCTTGTCCGAGCGACAAATAAAATCCCATTTTCATTCGAATTATTTAGCTTTAAGACAACTTTTAGGTTCAATTCAGATTCGATTATTTTGAATAAAAATAAATAGGACGAAATGAGAGTGTGAGATTTTTGTGCCAGAACATTCTCCCAAGCTCGGCATAAGTTAAAAATTCTTTACGTAACTCATCAAGACCAAAGAACAAAAAATTTGTGCCTTATTTTTGTATTGAAAGTAAACACGATGCAAATTTATTGTTAAATACCGTCTTTGACGAAGTTTCTAAGCACACCAATCGATTCTTGAGGGTCGAATTAGGTAAAGTAAATATTTTTCCGACCAAAAAGTCCAGCGCGACGTGCGAACTTTTTTTCCCGCCAAAACAATATGCATGCGAGAAGTGCGCATGCGTCAGCACTGGCTGGATCTGACAAAGAAATCGGTCTGTTTGAAAGTGTTTAACGCATGCGCAGTTCTCGTATTAATATTGTTTTGGCGGGAAAAAAAGTTCGCACGTTGCACTGCACATTTTGGTCGGGAAAACAATCCACTTTACCTAATTCGACCCTCAGGAATCGATTCGTATGCTCAGATACTTCGCCAAAGGCGGTCTTTAAAATACTGAATTTGACCGCATGCATAAAAAGAAAGTTCCACAATTCAACCAGCCGTTATTCTCTGGCTTTTTCCAATTTTCAGCAAAAAATATGATTTTTTTTTCTTAAAAACAAAGATTTTCAACGCTTAAATTTGACAAAACGGAATACATTAGCTACGTACGAAATTTACTTTGAAATGATGGCCCTAAAAATGTTTGTATTGTGCGAATCAGTGCCAAAAATAATTGTTTATAAAAACAATCATCTAAAAAATACTATATTTTCCAACCATTACATGACCGTTGAGTAAAGATTCCTCAATGAATTATTGAATTGTTGCGATGTTCGTCAATCGGGGAAGTGAAAAATCATTCATAAGCTATCTCTGAGGGACAAAAAAGCCGTCAACAATCTTGTTTTTAAGTACAAGTCGATACACGCCTTTCAAAACTGATTAAAAAATCTGATAAGCCTAAGCAAAAGAGATTATTAACGGAGTTCATGGTAACAATGCCCCAATTTTAAATAAATTAGAATAATCCTGATCGCCTGCAAGCAAAAATTATCATTTTTGTTATATTAATTTTTTCACGAGGCTCACCCAGCAATTTCTGGGCGATAAGCGTGCAGCCGTATAGAGAGCAGCAAATTACTCTGCGGCCGGCGAAGATTAATCTCCACTCGCGGGGAGAAAAGAAAAGCGAGGGTCTGCTCCTCTTGAAAAGCAGCGCGCGTTTTGTTTTTCTTCCTCGCGGAGGCAGATTTCCACGAGTATGACGCGGCAGAGTAGAAAACGGCTCGTGAGAGACAAACAGGACCAAATGTATAAAATAAAATAATATGCGCTCGAGAGCCGCGCGGCGCGATGGACGAGCCGCAGAGTCGCGGCATATCAACAAACAAAAAAAGCCGCCACGAGAGTGATATTAGATTCTGAGCTGCACCGCGCGCGTATTTTAATAATCCGCCCGGAGCATTTACGCTCGGGCAAGGTAGATGACCCAGCAATTCGGCTCCTATCTTTAAAAAGCAGCCACTTGAGTATGAGCTCATCTCGTCACGGCGGCGACGGCGGCGGCACCTGCAGCTTAGGCCACCTGCAGCACCCCCGGTCCATTGTCTTTGCATGAATCGAGTCGGCAGAGCGAGCAGGGTGCGGCCCATCCAGCGTCACAGCGATGACACCAACCCTTTTTTTGCTCCAGGCCGCCTCGCTGACTCCTTCATTTGGAATTGAAACCACGGGCGGTGCTCGAAATTGATTTGTAAATCACGATAGAGATGATTTTTATTTGCACAATAGTCGAGCCATATGGCATTTGCGTTACTGCAGAATAAAAACTATTTAAAACATTTAGATGTAAAATGGTTAAAAAGTAGAAAATTACGAAATTATAAATTTAAATCCACTAGTTGCGTAATTGCTTAATGTTCAAAGCCACCATTATAGATTTAAGATTTAAAGGCACGTCCGGTGTGAATTATAGGCTCTGCTCATCTTCAAATGTTATCTTTTAATCAGCACAATAAAAAAATCTGTGCAGCCAATCGCTAATTGCTGTAGAAACGCAATTCGGTGATCGTCTGTAGACTGATCTTCGTTTGGAACGCAGCAAAATAAATAAATTTAGATTACACAGGAGCAGGATTGAGTCCAAAATAGCAGCAGAAACGCCTTAAAGTCGTAAATTTCGCTTAATTGTCGGGGATTTTAGTGCAAACGAGACTTAAAAATATAAATTCTCGCTTCATTTTAATTGCAAGGCGATACATGTAAATAAATAATTGTTGTTGCGCGAGATTTAGTCTTGTTACAAAAGTCATGTATTAATTTTAAATTGTAAATTCTTTACAAATTAAAACAAAGTTCGAAAACGAAGAGGGAAATAGGAAAAACTGACAAAAGTGTGAAGGATATATTACGAGTTACGACCACTTCTTTTCGCGTGACCATTTTTTCGCGCCTTACTCCACTAGACGCCATATCTGCGCGTCGCACGAATCTGGACCCCGCTGAATTATATTAGACCAGCAGCCCAATTTTCCTCATCTGCTTCAAACTGGTTATTTATTCTAATTTTTAATTTATTTAATCCCAATTTAAAAGATAAACTGCAGTTTTTTTTAACTTTTTTACAAGTCAATTTTTAGCAATGTTTCGCTCAATAAATGAAAGAAATTAACCATATCGATATTTGTCATAGATAAATGGAAAATCCAAGTGCAAACAATGATTCCTGAAAAGTTTTTGATTAGGAAATCAGTGCAACTGCATTAAAAAAATATTTTAGTCGAGTGTTATTGTTTAACAAAATTAATTGTAACTTTTGACCAACTATGAGAATTAAAAGCCATGAAAATAAACAAATAACAGCTGACTTTACTAATTTGTTCGTGTTTTTATTTTGACATGCAAGAGAATGAAACGAAGCAGAAAGTAACACCACACTTGTCAATATTAAACAGCTGATTTTGTTCTTTTTTTACCTGCGTGTCGGATGACACACCGGAGTAAAATTTCAATTCCAACAGAACGCACTTAATCGCTGAGTATGAAATTTGCTATTTTTAAGCTCATTTCTCTGAAAAGCGGACGAGGATGTTATTGCCGTTGCCATCTCATAATTTTGCGAAATAATCAGGAAAATACGGAATAAAAGTAATCCTGGAAAAGGCTTTTATTGCGTCACATGTCATATTTGAGTCTATGGCTGCAGACAAACATAAAAAAATGCGTTTTACAGTCGTAGGAATCAAGGCTACCAAATGTTTTACAAACAAAAACGCGCCAAACCAGAAATCTTATCTAAACCACCATATCACGAGATTAAGATATTTGAATTGTGAAATTTTCTGCTTCCGATCCTTACCACATTTTCTACGATTGCAATGTGAGAAATGGTGAGTCATGTATAGTTAATCAATTTAAGTAATTTTTTTGCGGATCAGTAGAGCAACTATGCGCCGTACATCTACACATCCAATACGACAGCAAAATGACGAAAATATCATTTGGTAACAGGGCAAATCTGAAAAAATATCTGGTTATAACTTTTACTTGCAAAATCTGAATTAATCACGCAAAGTTATTAAAAAAAAACTTTAATAAAAAACATATTTGACTTTAAATTAAATTTAAATTTTGTCGGTATCGGTTAAAGATGATTGATACTTCTTTCCAATGCATGAACTTATCCCTAAGGATTCTTTTGGAGCCAAAATTGACCAAAGTTGCAGTGAAAATTTTGAGAAAAGTGGTTGCAAAACTGTCTCCTTACTTGAAATCCTATTTTATTTCACAACAAAGAGTTTCCCAAAAAGGTTTCATACGCTAATGGACAGCTCTCGACGAGAGGAATCGAAATCTGTCAAGAAAATTTGATCAAGCGCTGGAAATTTTGGAGAAAATTTGAATTTTTACTGTAGCAAGGTGCTTTTTGATTGTTGCAAATTCTAGAAAAAATTGTTTATCGATTACCTGCTTGTTGCATCCAACAGTTCCAATAATTTTCAATTGTTGGCCTGTATCAATCCACTGTTTTTAAAGAGGAATGATACTGCAAAAGCCTGGAAAATGCTTGTTGCCAATGCATAAACTCGTCCCTTAGGATTCAGTTAAAGCCTAAATTGACCTAAGAAGCACTGTAGTTTTTCGAGAAAATTGGCTGGAAAGTTAGCGTGCTTTTCAAATGTTTATTATTGTCTCCTTACTTGAAATCCGATTTAATTTCAAAACCAAGAGTTTCCCCAATAAGTGGCATACACCGTTGGGCAGATCTCGACGAGAGGAATCGGAATAAGCCAAGAAAATATGTTCGAGCACTGTAAATTTTAGAGAAAATTGGCAAAATATGAATTTTTATTGTAGGAAGGTCATTTTTTTATTATTGAAAATTGTTGAACAAATTGTTTATCGGTCAATTGTTTAAGGCATCCAACAATTTAAATAATTTTCAATTGTTGCCCAGTATCATTCCACTTTAAGGAGTGTAACAACTTGTTAGGAAAGAGCTAAGCTTTTGTGTGCCCATCATTGATTCATTGTTAATCACGCGCCGTGCGCTGTAACAATGCGACAAGTTTATCGCTGGCGCGCGTTGCCGCGATTCTAAGGTTCGGCATGCGCCCGAGTAAATTCATCAAAGTGAAGTGGAAAAATTGTTAGCCGACGGTGCCTCATTAATATCATTCTGTATTTATACGGACAAGACAAGAGATTTCGACTTTCAGAATGCCGTATAAACCGCTCTGGCATTGAGAATTATTGACAAACTCCGCCAGCAGCGGCATATTGTTTCGGGGAATTCGCATTTGTTAGTGCACGCACTCATGCAAACTACCCTTCATTGTATTTTTGCGCTTTAATGATCCAACATAAGGAAAAAACGTCCGTCCGGCCGGCCTGCATTCGTGCATTCGGCTGCTCTATTTTTGTTTCAGAACAAAGTGACGTAAGAATTATAACCGAAAGTTTTTATGCTGAAAGGAACGTAAAAAATTACGGCAGAGGCTTTGAACTTTTAACATGCAACAATTAGAATGGGATGGAAATAAAAAATACTTCTCTTTCATCGTAGAGCTCACAATCAGATCTGCTCTCTCCGCCAATTTTATTTTATTTGATCCATTATTTTTGACTAGTTTTCGCATGTCATAAATAAGAAACAAAATTATTATCTGGTGCCATTTCTTCAGATTTGAAACTATCCAGTGGCATTCAGCGGGCCAAAGTTTTTGAAAATGTTTTAAAAAATTAAAACGCGAGAAAAACTTCCTGACGTGACAAATAGTTGTGGATTTAAGCGGTTTTAGACGGTTCAAATGGTTTTAAATTGCTTGATTTGTGCTCATTTCATCGTCCATCATCGATAGGAATTTTAGACAAAAGGCGATCATCCAAATTTCCAAGCCCTAATTGTTTTTTACTGGTTGAAAATCATTAAAATGATTTAAAAAATTCATCAACGTCGGCAAAAATTTAACTCTGAAGATAAACAAAATTAAATTTGCAGAATGTGTTTCAATTTAAATTCTAAACCCCATTTCAGTTTCAGGTTGATTAAAAAAAAACGCTTTTGGAAAAAGCTGGCTTTTCATTATGTGTTCATTTAGTTTAAATTAACATAGAATTTTATGGAATTGAGAAGTTTCGTGAAAAATTTGGTCACTAATTTTACCAAAAATGTTTCAGTGAAAATAGACAATTAGGTGATTTCTGGGCA
The DNA here is from genome assembly GCF_949628265.1 of Cloeon dipterum. Taxonomy (NCBI): domain Eukaryota; kingdom Metazoa; phylum Arthropoda; class Insecta; order Ephemeroptera; family Baetidae; genus Cloeon; species Cloeon dipterum. The sequence continues at coordinate 26,930,335 of NC_088790.1, forward strand.
AGTCAGTTGGTTTCTAGAAAAAAGATTGGTTTTGAAAACTGGTTTTTATTTGCCTTTATATTTTTAATTTAAACTTATTTTAACTGTTTGTAACCATGTACTGAATGCCTGTAAAATATATATTAAAAAATAACGGCAAGTTGTGAAATAAATATTGTATTAGTTTTTGTTCTTTATTTCTTATTTTTTTTGCATTTTAAAAATAAAATCAATCAGAATAAATTGAACCATAGTTTTAAGGAAAATTTTAAAAACAGTTTAAAATATAAATAATGATACAAGTAAGATTGAATGAGCTCATTAACAGTTAGCGATATGATTTTTAGCAGTTATCAACTAAATATTGATTGATTGAATTAACGACCATACAAACATGGAAAGAATGACAACTATATGTAATAGCGGCGGCCTTGGAAACAGTCATAGTTTATTTATTTGTTTTTGTTTTTGTTAGGGCTCAATAGGTGATACTTGAAAATAGACTGGTTTAATTTTTTAATCATAGCAAACGTTTGAAAGATCAGCACGCCCCTTTTTATTAAATGAGAGCGCAGCGAAATGACGTCGAGGGATCAACACCCTGTGGGCCTCGCGTGTCTGCTCTCTATGTTTGTTTGTTTGCACACTCATTCGTCTTCTCTCCACTGCACGCGAATTCATATAAATATATGTATTATATGTCTGTGTTCATTTGTCCGGCCGGCGCTGGCTGGCAGAATAAAAAGATGTCAGCGCGAGAGCACTCTAAAAAGTTCACGTACGAATTTAAACTGGCGGTCGGCCTCAGACTGAAGCGTTCTGAAGCAGAAAAAGAACTTTTGAATACACACACACAGCGCAGCATGCTAAATTTAAACTCGTTTGCGATTAGTGTGAAGGAAATTTTCATATATTGGCGCTGTCTTTGATTGGCTATAAAAACAGCTGAGCTGCGGCTATTAAGATCGCCAATTTGTTTTTACTGGGTGCTCAGCCTTCATTGCGAATATTAGCAGTTAGGCAGAAAAAGAGAGTGTGCAATGACCTTTTGCAAATTCTCGGCGTCTCACAGCTGTTTTCGCGAACAAGTGGCACAATGCCAAAATTTAACTCACATACTTCCTCCATTATTTTGCTCTCGATGAAGAACAAAAATATTATGGGTCGTAATTTTTTGTCGGTTGATTAAATTTAATTAAAAACAAATCCTTGACTTGTCCACAAAGGCGAAAATCAATGGCGGTCTGCAATAAAGATTATATGGGATTAATCAATTGTTGTGTTATAAAATAAAGATTCTGCTGCGCATGCAGGTGATAAATACATACGTATAGATTGCAGAGGTTGGCTGGAAATACTGATACGGCGAGGGATTATTATATTTACATTTTAAAAAATAGAACAAGGTTATTGCCAGCGCGCACGACCTATTTTTCGTTTCGAAAATGAATTTTTATCTATAAAAAAGAAAAGTAGATGTAAGTTCTGTGGCGAGACTTGTGAAAAATATCATATCCAAAAGTGTACAGCAAGAAAACTTACTTTGAGAGAAGCAGCGAAAATGTGTAAAAATTGATTAACCTTTAGATGTAGAGTGTTGCACGCATATTTTGCGTTTAATAAACCATTAATTAATAAAAAAGAAAAGTTTCTACAGTTGAAAATTATTGGCTATGTATAGTACATAAGCAGTTGATCATTTTCTACAATGTGCAAAATAAAAAATGGACCTTTTACTACTGTTAAAATTTAAATTTTGCCAATTGTTCGGAAAATTTGCAGCGTTTGACCTTATTTTCTTGGCAGATTTTAATTTCTCTCGTCGGGATCTATCTAAAGGTTTATAATAATTTTTGGGGAAACTATTTATTGTGAAATTAAATAATATCTCAAGCAGCGGGGGCCAGATGTGCGATCAAATTGGTTCGCACTGCGCAGATCCAAGATGGCGTCTGAATGTGGGAAGCAAAAAGCTCTCTTTGGATTGCCGTGGCGAGTGTCAAGAATTTTTTTACGATCTAAAAGACACAATTAGTGCAAGTAATGCAAATTACGCCACAATAATGATGAAAAAAGGTTCTTTTTGCGAATTTTCACTTGACCGTTTTTTCGCGCCAAACTCCACCGGACGCCATGTCTGCGCGTCACACGAATCTGGACCCCGCTGATCTCAAGTAGGTAAACAGTCCTCTCCATTTGAAAAGCGTGCTTACTTTACTGCATTGAAAATATTGATATTTACAATTATTATTCTGGAACATGCAGTTAGACAGTTATCATTAAGATAAAAACTGGAGGCCAAATATTGAATTAAACAAAGCATAGTGCCACTGAACTCTTAAAATAATGAATTTTGAACATTTTATAGAATTTTAATTCACCCTTTTTATCTTGTCCGGCCCAAACCCTGGCTTTTTTGAGATCAAATTCTAAAAATTTTGTGTGAGGATTCTTTTTTGGCGTTTTAACAATTGTTTTGCTATAAATTTATGTAAACCCTGATCAAAGAATTCGAAGACCCAGAACTCAGTGTATTTTCCAGAAGCAATTTTCTCGATTTCATGACGGAGACGATTGAGTAGGTTCTGTTTGTACCTTGAAAAGGACATTGAAAACTAATTTCCCGCAAATTGCCTCTCGATGTGGAGTACCGTACCAAATCACGCAAGCGGGCAAGTGGCGCATTCCCAGTCACACCGTCTGTACACGCACAACGGACGAGATTGACGCGAATGCGTTTCTTGAGGATGCCGCAAATCGGGCCGCGAGAAAGCCACCGGAAAAAGCAACAAGTGCGCGAAGCAGCAGCAGCGGCGGCGGCGGCAAATTCTCACGTGTAAGGAGCAGAGAATTCTCCTGCTTAAATTGCATGTAAATGAATTGCACTGTATACGTGCGCGTTATAAAATCGACGTGCAATCGACGTGCACACAACACCACTCCAGATAATTGCCTTGTAAATAAACACAAACAATGCCATCCAGCCGCTGAGAAGAGCGGAGACAATGATGCGTGTTATTGGCCGAGCTCATTATCATTAAAAGGCGTTTATTCCAATCTCGCATCGCGCAGCCAGTTTGCGGGAAAAATATCGCGCAGAGTTTGTTGCTCTGCATCAAACTTGGATTGATTGAGGTTGTGCTGATGCACGCAAGCTTTTCGAACGTAAATGTTTTGAACAAGATTGCATGAGGAGGAAATTTGTCACTTTAAAATAAAAAAATTAGCAGCGGAGGCCAGATGTGCGATAAAATTGGTTTGCACTGCGCAGATCCAAGATGGCGTCTGAATGTGGAAACAAAAAGCTCTCTTTGGATTGCCGTACGAGTGTCAAGAGTTTGTTTTTACGATCAAAAAGACACAATTAGTACAAGAAATGCAAATTATTTCACAATATTGACCAAAACTTGGTTCTTTTCGCGCGTTTTCACGTGACCGTTTTTTCGCGCCATACTCCACCGTACGCCATATCTGCGCGTCGCACGAATCTAGCCCCCGCTGTAAATTAATTAATAAACAGATTTAGAATTACTTTTGGTTTTTAGGGCATTTAAAATTCCTGAGGAAGTGAAATTCAATTTTAAAAATTCACAAGAAATAAATGGAAGACATTTTTATTTTTTTGACGATGAAAATTTTAGCATGGTTTTCTGACCAAAACAAATCTCTCTAACTTTGTTAGGCTAATTATTTATTATGAGTTTTCCGAGCTCCTCAAACTTTAAAAAAAAAATGAAAGCCATATAAACTGTCCTTTTAACTGTCTTAATTTTTTCAGGGCAAAATTATCGACAGCTGAAGAGAAAAAACAATTTCTTTCGTATTTTGGTGATGCGTTTTCGGATTTTTCTTTTGAATTTTCCTTTATAATTAAAAGGTGGCAATGCAAACGGCTGAGCAAGGTTTTTGCCTCTTGTTCTCAACTCTCAACCCTGAATTTTCAATAAATTCCTTTTTAATTATCTGATTGAAGAGAAGTACTGCGAACTGCGCCGCCGCCGTTTCCCACGTCTCGAGACTCGTGCAGAGGCGAAAGTACGCCTTAAATGGCATGCCATGTTTAATGCATCGAACCGGGCGCTGCGCTGCACTTCATTAGCACTCTCGCAAGATCGTATTATTTATTCATTCCGGCGCACATACTTATAATAACTGCCCTCTTGGCTTCGCGAAATAACAGAAATTGACGATTTATTACTCCAGACGTATTTCGAATGGAACAAAATAACCAATTTGAAACGAGCCGTCCGCCCCTTTGTAAGATTGTACGGCTTGAAATCTGAAACGCTGCCATGCGGCGATAAATTATTGCTTGTTGCGAGTGCATTTCTCTGATGCGTTTGCAGCTGTTAAATAAATCATCGCTAGCATTACGGCATTATTTGCACCAACATTTTAATTATAGTGTCTTTCGAACTTACAACACTGTTAATGCCATGAGAACACAAGCATTCTGCAAAAAAATTAAATGCCTTTTTGATCGCTCTAAAATTAAATCATATCAATTTTCTGATGTTTTGAAATTATGTGAGGTTTAAAGGGTTAAGGCTAAGCACCAATAAACCCTTGAGCTGGTCAGGGGAGGTTGAGAAGATTCTAGCGGTGTGCAGTTTTTGCAATTCTGATGGTTAGAACCGGAAATCTTTAGTTGATAATATTTGCACGAATATAATAATAAAACACGAAAAGGTCGAAAAAATTTTCACTTTGAGTCTTTAAGTTGAATTTATGGTAAATGAAATAAATCACCATCTGTTAAATTTTTACACAATGGATCAGCTGGGACAAATTTTAAGAACGTTTTCAAAATAACAAATTCCTAAACTTCATTTTCAAAATTTTAATTCAAATCCAAAATTATAAGAAGTAGCCTCTAGGTCATCAATCGTGGTATTGTTTTGAATGGGATTGGCAAGAGGAATCCAATTTAAAGCACTTATTTCTTTTTAAAGTTGCGTCAAAGGAGAGATGAGAGATTCCGAGGTCTTCATTTTTTAAACAAAATTCCTCGCAAATCCGTAAAATGTAGTTATCTAATGTCAAAAATTATTTTGATTGACCTTGTAACTTGTAAAATTTGGCAATATATTATTAATTTTATAGTATAATTTTTAAAAAACTAATTTTAATTTTTAATTTATATTAAAACTAATATTATTATTTAAACATTTTCATAAACTATTCAACTGTACAGAATTTTGTCTTTATAAATATTTTTTATTACAAAAATGTATATTATAAATTAAACGTTACTTCCATGAATGAGTTATGATGTTCATAAATCAGATTGCTAAGGAGAATGTACCTTTTTAATATCTCTTGTGTTGAAATTATTTGTATCATATCTACTATTGTTCACTTTTCAAATTAATTATTTAAACTTAACAAACATTTAATAATTTGTACGTTTTTAAACAATTTTTATCAGACGGAAATCATATCTCTGCAGTCTCTTATGTTATGATAAAGAACCGCAGGTACTACAAAAAATTATTTTTATTTCAGTTAACTGTTAAGTAAATAAAAAACTAGATTTCTCTAATTAATCAAAACCTTTCGTTCAATCAGTGGTAAATCAATTATTATTGCTCCCCAGAACAAGGTTTTATCAAGCGCTGTTTCTCATTTTTTTTATTATCCTTTATTTCCGACTCATTTGATTAATTCTGTAAACAAACTAAAAAAATAAACATTATCTAGGAATTGAATCTAGCCGCATGCAAAAAAAAATCAGCAACAATTTTTTGTACGAGGTGCACGCGCGAAGGAGAGACATTCATGTTCTTATCGATCCTCTCGTGCCTCGAAGCTTGCTAATTTTGCAGTGTCTCTTTCGCCGGCTGCATTCATTCTCACCGCAGGCAACAATTATTAATTACTGCACGTCATCTAACGAGAGAGACGCGTACGGCCAATTTGAATTTCGGCTGGATGGTTTTTAAAATTTAATTCTGCTATCGCGTTATCTATCTATCTATCTGCAGTTTTATAATGTGTATATATATCCGAGATGGCTATCGCGCCGAAAGCACGCTGCTCCCTTTCATGCAAGGAAGAAAGAAAGAGAGAAAGAAAGAAAGAGCGGCTTACACGGCTGGCTCGCTCGCTCGCGTTATTATACACCTATGTATATGGATGCTGCGAAGATGAGATGCTTTTTCTCCGCGCTGCTCTTTATTTCTCGACGTCCGTCTAACAATGGCCAATACATCTTGAAATATAAATGTACACACCTCTGGCAACACCAGCTACGCCGGTTCATCGCCGCGTCCAAAAGTAGCAGCTCACTCGCTGATGAAGCCGAACGATGCTTTTGAACGTGTCTTCGGGCTTGCATATTATTTTTTTTACATCAGACCAGTGCCTTGCAAAAACTCCAGATTCCTTCTCCAAAGGTTATTTTGTACTAAGCTAAAAAATTGATCTTCCCTGGTTTTTTATTTGTTTGATGCACTCTTGAAAATAATATCCATTTGTTTTCACCAGAGCCGACCATGCGTAATGAGAATGCTAATCTATTTCTTTATATCTACATGTCAAAATAAAATAAATTACACGGCCCTTAAAGTTCGAAGCCGCCAACAGATGGCGCCACCGTATACTTTGTTAAAAAAATTTAGTTTTAAGGCTCTTCCGCTGCGATTTCAGACTCAATCCTGCTACTGTGCATTCTTCACTTAATTTATTTTCTTTTGACGTGCTGAAAACCAAAATCGGTTAAGCCAATCGCCGTAGAATCGTGAAAAACTATTTTTTGAAATACAAAATCTTTTCCAACATTTCTACGGCGACTGGCTGGACTGATTTTGGTTTTTAGAACGTCAAAAGAAAGTATATTAGGTGAAGAATGCACAGTAGCAGGATTTATTCTGAAATCACAGCGGAAGTTAATTAAAATTAAATTTATTACAAAAGTATACGGTGGTGCCATCTGTTGGAAGCTTCGAACACAAAGGGCTTATACAACTGCGGTGTTTTTGTTTATTTTTGTTCAGAAAATTCCTTTGAAGAAGGGCATTCCATTTTTAACGTTTTTTATTTCCTTCAAAATTTTTTATTTTAATCGAAAGAAAAACCTGAATTGCAAAAAAGCATCAGAAAATAATAATAAATAAATTTTAGTAAAAAGAAGTCAAGAAATCTCAGCAAATTTAATCTTATATGATAATTTACCAGAGATATTAATTCCTCCGAAACTCTGAATTATTTTTTTAAACCTTTTGATTTGAAATTCTTTTCAGAATCTTTAGATTTACATACTCTGGAAGTCAGAAAAAAGCCGACTGTCTAAAATTTACATCCCTTGACCTTAAAACCTTCAAATTACATTAAAAAACTATTATTCACAGTCTCTACTCCCGTCCTTGCACCTCTCCCGTCGTTTCAGAGTGGCTAAACAGCAAAGTGACATAATAAATTGAGAGAAAAAGACTGCTCAAGAAGGAGCAGAGAGAGAGAGAGAGAGAGACTCGTTATCTATCTGCTGCGAGTGCCACCGCGCCTCCCTCGCGCTCACGCAACACAATAAATTGGGCACTAACTGCTGCGCGCTAAAAAGCGGCTCTGCGTGCTCGTAAATTCAATTTCGGCTTTGCGAGGTGCGGAATTTGACACGTGTGGGTCGGATCGCGCCGACAACAGAGATTAATACACATATTATTGCTCTGCTCTCTCGTTGCGTGCAAAGCCACAAAGGGAGAAAATAATAAGCTGCTGCGAGCACGCACTAATTGGATTGGAATTTGAGACTCGCCGGAGCTGCCAATTCCTGAAAACTTTTTTATTACCCTGCCGCTGCTGAACCAGAGATTTAGTTACACTTGCCTGCTTTTTCTGTTAATGGCTGTAAAAGGTACGCCAAGTACAAAGGGTGGGCCGACCGATTTATGTAAAAACTCAGCGTGAAACATGAAACATATAAGCCTGAATGAATTACATATTGGTTGAAAATGTCTTTAAAACATTAACACTGCAAAGAATGATGACGTGAAAACCGGAAATAGAATATTTGTTGCTTGTCTTTTAAGATTTTTTTTCGTAAAATTTATAAAATTGTTTTTTAAACGAAAAAAAATATTTTTGTTGAATTTTCCTAGGGAAATGATTCAAATTTAATTAGAACATCCGGTGTTCTACTCCAGAAGCACATTAAATTGGTTAAAATCATTCCAGAATATTTAAATATGATGTTTATTTTGCTTTCTTTCTGTGTTTTCTATTTTCTTTAATTAATCAATGGTGTTAATTGTTTTTTCCTGAGCTTTTCAGCGCAAAATTTTTTACTGTCGCACATTTTAAGTAGCTAGAGAGTTTTCAAAATAAATAAATTAATTGGTTAATTAATAATTTTAATAGCCTAAACGAGTCACTCTTTAAGTCTAGAAAATTGAATTAATTTTACTATTTTGCTCACTGCGAAGCATTAAAATAATAAGAAAATCTGAAAATGTTTAAAATTTCAAAGAAAATTGACTCCAAAGTTGGGAAGCAGGGAAATGGAAAATTAATCTCATAATCAGCGGGATCCAGATGTGCGATAAAATTGGTTCGCACTGCGCAGATCCAAGATGGCGTCTGAGTGTGGAAAACAAAAAGCTCTCTTTGGATTGCCGTACGAGTGTCAAGAGTTTGTTTTTACGATCCAAAAGACAGAATTAGTTAAGATTAATGCAAATTATGTCACAATATTGACGAAAACTTGCTTCTTTTCGCGCATTTTCACGTGACCGTTTTTTCGCGCCATACTCCACCGGATGCCATATCTGCGCGTCGCTCGAATCTGGCCCCCGCTGCTCATAATTTGCTCACCATTGGATTAAAACAAAGAGTGACCACACATTGACGAAAATTGGGCAAAACTTGAAATTAATGTTGATTTATTTTTATTGTTGTCCAGCAAAAGGTTTTATTCATTATAATATCTGAAATTTTTAGTACGTTGATGTTTCGTATTAAAATTATGTCAAATTGTAGAGTTTTTCATTGGATTTAATTTATCGACATTAATCAAATTTGTACAAATGAATAATACAAGTCAGTCACGATTCAAATGACGTCATTCAAGAGGCAGGCACTAGGCAGGAGAGAAATACACAAAATTCTGACGCGAGTGCAATCAATAAAGAGAATATGTATCCCGAGAGTGGCCGCGAAACGTGAATGGAGGAGCCGAACGAAATTGAATTCATCTTTTCGTGAGCGTGCGTCGTCTTTCTTTCTCTCTCTCTTTGAAGGATAAAAACATGTATGGCGCGCAGAAAACGAATACACATTTTAATCTTTCATATGTGCTGGCTGCTTTACTTTACCACCTGGGAACAAAGGCGTGTAGCAAAGCCGACGGGATATTTTGCCTGCCAAATATGTATATAAATGGGCCCGCGCGTCGGCCAGGGCACACCTGAAGCAGCTCATCATCTGCTACAACTAACTGCCCTTTCATTCTCAAACATGAAAAGGAGAGGCGGCGACTGCGGCCAGAGGTTGTTTTAATGATTTCAATTTAGCAAAGCAACGACTTTGACACGCCACCTGACGCGCTGCCCGATCATTTCTCGCGCTGAAGTTTTAATCGTAAAGTTCAATCCGACAGGAATTCCTTTAGAGAAGGTCACAATTTTTATGATGCGATCATGACCTGGCATTTGAAACCTTCAAAATTGTTGAGGAAATGACATTAATATTGTGTACAGTATAAGAGATGAATAATTTAAATTTACTGGAATTTACAACATGAAAGAGAGCAATTTCGATTTAATTTGGATTACAAATCATGTGATCTTAAAGTGATTTGATTAAATTATTTTTTTAAATTTTACAATATGATTTTAGGCAATTTTTGTTGAGAGTTTTTGCGCGTATTTAGATGGTGATTTAGACGTTTCTCATAATTTATTTAGTCAGTTTTGAGTTCCATAGACGGGTTTGGAAGTTTTTACTTTGATTAAATTGCGCCTAATGCATGATTATTTAGGGCTAGAATGAAAATAAAACTGACAGAAGTTGACAATCTTAAATTCTTAAACGGACAATACAGTAGAGAAATTATTAGAATTCTCAATTTGTCTGTCGCACCATTTAAAATCACGGTCCTTATTCTCCCCAGGTTAAAAGGGTTACATTTAATAAGAAAATAAAGAAATAAATAAAAATGCATATCCCGCGAACACATGTCTGTTAGAAAAGGAATTTAACTGGGGTGTTGATGTCAAAAGGGCCATTGCATTTTTAAATCCATCAATCTTTATAAATAAAAATTTAAAAAATATATGAGAGTATTGGTTAAAGTCCATCTTTGACGAAGTTTCTGAGCACACCAATCAATTCTTGGGGGTCGAATTAGGGAAATTAGATATTTTTCCCGACCTAAAAGTCCAGCGCGACGTACGTAGCACAAGTAGAACTTTTTCCCGCCAAAACAATATGAATGCGAGAAGTGCGCATGCGTCAGATCTGGCTGGATCTGACAAAGAAGTCATTCGTACAGGCGAACTCCCTGCAAGTGCTCAAACCAGCTCTGACGCATGCGCAGTTCATAATGTTTTGGCGGGAAAAAAGTTCTTTTTGTGCTACGCACGTCGCGCTGGACTTTTAGGTCTGAAAAAATATTCACTTTGCCTAATTCGACCCTCAGGAATCGATTGGTGTACTCAGAAACTTCGTCAAAGACGGTCTTTAAATTAGAGAGAAAATAAAATTTAAAAACTCATTGTTATTTTTATTTGAAATAATTATAATTTAAACATTTTGAGGATTTAACTGAAATTTCTATAACATTTTTTCTTTATATTGTGTCTGATTAAATTTCAATTCAGAATTTATGCGCTTAGAAAGAAGTGACAAGTTAAATTGCGCATAAATTCCATTTGTCTCAATGGAAGTAACACACGCGCGTCAAGAATGAATAGGCAGGCAAATTGCCATTCGGAGAATTCACGCCTAAAAACAGGCGCTTGCTTCCACCTGATAAGATGCAATCGGCGCTTCGAGGAATTCGGTGCGTTCTGCCGGTGAAAATTCGCTCCGCTAACCTGCTGGTCGTCGAATTACAATCAACGGATAATCGTGCATACACGCATTCAAAGCCGCGTGCAATAAATCAATCAATTAGGCTTAATGTCATGCTGTCCGATGGACCAAGCCGCTTAATGATGGTAATACGCCCCGACGGAGGCAAAAAATATATATAATATGAAAATTGCTCGGCTCCGGGCTAAAATGTATCAATAAGGCGCATCGCCGAGCCAACCGAGAGCGGCAGAAAATCGAGAAAATCAGCCAGGGCCGCCGATTCGCAGCGAATATCTTCGATTGAACGCAATTTTCGCCAGCTCGTGTCAGATTTATTTTCTGCGCAGATAACATCCCGTCTGCTAATAGGGGAGCGGCTTTAAATTTTCTTATCCGCGATGAATAAATACGAACACTTGTTTGTTTTGTGCGTTAATACTATGTTACATGCGTAAACATGTTAAACGACATAATTACATCAGCAAACAACGTCTGAAAACATTTTTTTTTTTCATTTTTAAACGTCAGTCAAAGCGATTTTGATCATGTAGATCCCAAAGAAAATAATAAGTCACAAATTGAAGGAAAAAATAATTTATTTGTGGCCTTTGTGGCTGATTGCAGAGCTGGAAGCAAAAATCCTTGATTGTTGAAAGAACAATTATTTATTCATGGATTTTGAATATGTAATTGATATTTCCGCTCACCAGTGAACTTGATTTTCGACATCTACCTTACGCAAACTCTTATTTTCGCTGTTTGAATGCAAACACAATTCTTATCGATATAGATTAAGTCACAGTCCTAATAAAATTTAGACTTATGAGAGTTTGTTCTTCGATTCCTAAGGAGGAAATTTTAATTGACAAACGAAAAGCAATATGTACTATACCGCCGATGTTTTGGATTTAAATACAGGCGTCCATGTTTTATCTAGAGATTTATTTTAAATTCAACACAAAATAAAGTCTAGAAAGTTTGCCAACCAATTTCAATGAAAAATATCTATAATTAAGTCAGGAAACTAGTGTTTCCAGTGTTTAACAAATATTCAATGATGCACTGATGCGGCCAAACTTAAAAAAACGAGTTGTTTTTTAAATAACAAGCTGCCTCCCTTTTTACACGAAATTTTATATATTTTAGTTTATTTATTTTACAACATAGAGTTTCTCCGAAAAAACCCCATTTGATACATCTCAATAATGGAAATTGAAAAACGCAATTAAAATAAAATCTTGATATTTTTAACAAAATAACTATAATTTCTTGAAAGTAAATAACAATTTAAAGTTTTCCTTGTTAATATTAGATTATTGCACTTTTAATGTGATTAAAATTAAAAACACACATAATTGACTTCAAACTGCATCATTTTCAATTGATGACCAGTATATCAATCCAATACAAATATTTTCCCTGTTGAGAACATTTGACAACTTCTTGTAAAAGAATCACATCTCACCCTCGTTTGTTTAAGTGGCATAATTCTGGACGAAAATGGGGAATGCCGTTTTAACTATCAGAGAAAATCGGCTCCAAACTTCGCTTATTATTCAAGAGACAAGGAAAATCTTTCGTGCGGATTTTTAAGCTTGAACTTGCAGCGAACTCAAATGACGAATTCGTGTTCTTACTTGTTAAGATCACTGGTTCATGCAATCCCAGCCAATTTTTATAAATTTGTGAACATCAACTCACATTTTAAATTACAGTTTTCATCCGTATCTGATCTATTTGAAATTTCGTATATATATAGACTATTTTATTGAAACGAATCAAAAATTAAGTAATAGAAAATGTGGTTTTGAAGGTTTTCCGTGAGGGTTTGTACTCGGTTCTAAATTTGTTCGGAACACCTTGCCGTAGAGGAAAAATCTGCACATCAATCAAAACTGATTATATTTATCGATTTTTCCTACTGTCGGTTTTCTAACTAACGCAAAAATTCTAAAAAATTCAATTGTTAGAAAGTGTACAGAAAAATATATAGCAGCCCCAACGATTCACACGTAATCTCAGTTTCGTTACAAATTTATTAGAGATTTATCCTGCCTATGAAAGGGGAATAACAAGCACCTGTTTTTGTTTTCTAAATAAAAATCAAGATTTACTACACCAAAAAGGAATTTATACCTCAAAATTCGAACACCGCTGGATCTATAGATTACAACGAGAGGAATTAATTGATTAATCGTTGAGAGAGATTATTATTATTATTGGTAGAGATTTTCAATCAAAACTGCTAATTGATTTAATGATTTAGGAGCTATTAAGGCGAAAATAAATGTTGAGGTACTAAATGAAATTGCGACGTCTATAATAAAAGGATTAAATTTATGGTGACAGTTTCGAACACCAGCGTGTATAACAGAGATTAAAAGTAATTGCGACAATAATCTGAAGCAATTCGAATCAGTCCATAAATTTCGCAACCTCTCGATCCCCATCAATTTCACTACAATGTTACAGCAGAGCTAACAAAAAAAATCTCTGACAATAGCCCGTTCCGCGCCCTTTAACCCCATCGCAATCGTCGCGCTGCGAATATAATACATAGAACACGCGCGTGTGTGCATTAAATAAATAATAATCTTCCGAGAAACAAGTAGTACCAGGGTTCTTTGTGTAAATCAGAGGATTAATGGCGACCATTTGGCTGCATCGCTTAATTAATTAGCCGCGATTCAGCAGGAGCACAGCAATAAAACGCATCACGCACCTGCATATTCTCTCATCTGGTTTGCACCGGCGCGGAGGATGAATGTCCGTCAACCTTTCGTGTGGTCATTCGTCGATCGTGGAGGGCGGCAGAGAAATGCAGAAAGATAAAAGCTCACCTTGAGTTATTGTGTGCAGTGCAGCACTTTATTGATGATATTAACGCCTGGTTGGCACGTTCAGAGACAGATCGTCGCCTTGACAAACAAGTGCAAGTTGGCCCAAATGACATTTGCCTATGGAATCGGACACGCGTTTTCCTTGCTGAGGTGATTGATTGTCACATTTCAAATTCAGCTTCAGCGCCAGTTGTTCAATTGAACATGCCATTCAGTAGAGAGAGATCCTTCGTTTGATTCTAAAGTTAGATAGGAAAATTTAACAACACTCGGGATTTATATTTTTAATGGAAAAATTACTTTCAACAGTTGTTGGAGTTTTACTGTAGTTTAATTACAAAAAAATGATTTGCTTAGAAGTTTACCTTAAAAATTATTGACCGAAAACATTCATATGCGTCGAGGATGTGCACTGTTTAACCGCGTTTCTCTGCGGTTATTGACAGGGTTTTGTTGTTTTCAATTTATTCTTCTTAAAGGAGTGTGGTTTTCAGTAAAATACTTAATTGCGGTTGCGCAAAAACCTGCTAGATTTGATGTTTTTTGGAAAATAAATATTTAAATAAGAAACTTATAAGTTATAATATATTTAAAACTGATAATTTATTTATTTTGTCTGTTTTACTGTTGAAATTAATATTTTAAACTTAAAAATCATTTAATTTAATAAATACAATTTTGTTTCAATTCAAAACAGTGCAAAAAGTTTATAAATATAATATAAAATCTCCAATTGTAAACTAAAGTTTTTGCTATTGCTGGAATAAATTTATGACTATAAATTCTACTCTGCCAAACATAAAATAAATGGTATTACATTATATTTTTTGGTTACTTCAATTTAGCTGATCCTTTCAATATATATTTATTCAATATAAGGAAAACATTAAAGCAATTTAAAAAGCCGACACCTAGAAACAGACTAAAATCGATTATATTCTCAAATTGGGACAAAACCTTTACATTTTTCCTTTAAAATCTCGATTTTCCGCTGAACGCTGTCGATGAAAATGTGAAGACCTTTAAAACCAATAATCTTTGTCCCTCTCCATTTTATTTTTTGCCCTTTGAACGATTTAAAAAAATTAAAAACTCAAATTGGTGTAAATTTTAGCGCACATTTCACGAAGAAAATGTGTCATAAATTTTTTTTACCTTAAAAATCCCAGAAAATTATAATAATAACCAACAATTAGATTGATCAATTTATATTTATGAATTTCTAACGATTTTTCCGTAGCTGCCGATTTGCACGTTCTCCACTCTTACTGGCGCTGCCTCTATGGCTTCCATATATTTAAGCGTTCCCTTGCACTTTCTTTTTCTTGAACTGCGTGTCGCGAGACCAGCATTATGTATATTGGAATTACCCGCTCACACACGGAGTCAACAAACGCACGTTTTCCGAGCAAGAAAAGCATCTGTCGCGCAGTGCTCGTGACCTTTGTCGCCGCGCGGTGCTGCTTATAGACGCAAGAGTCAAGTGCAACAATTAAATGTGTCAATGCAACTAATCCCGATACACACACGCACACGCACGCGAACACCACCAGCAGCATTATTTTTAATTCATTCCGAAGAGTAGAGGTTATTATCCCATTGTTTTCCTCCTTGATTCTTGACATCGGTGACTGCGGTTTCGGCCTGCTTTTTGACTTACCAAAACCGCACACAAATATCGAGTTGCATTATAATATATTTGTTTGTTGGACGGACCCGTGCTTCTGCATAACATGTCGACTAATTTGAAGTGTATTTATATAATCAAGTTTATCTCTCGACTAACAGAGTCATAAACGCCAGTCAAATCCCACAAACATCCTGCTTTATGGTGTGCCGACTAATGAACTTTCTGACCAAGTATATTAAACTCCGCCGCGAATACTCGTATTTCAAGCCTTGTTATTGTATATGTGTACGCTCTGGAATAGGATGAAAGGCTCGCCATTAAATGGATATTATTCTAGCGATAAATATTTTAATTACTCCCCATGTCGTGGTTTTAAATGTCTTTGGTTTAGTTTACATTCCTGGTAATGTTGGGAACTCGTAAATTAATTTACAAGCATTTTTTCTTTAGTAAAAATTTGATATATCATAAATTAAAATGTTAAACGTCTGATTTTTTTTAATTTGAAGGTTCAATGATTGCCAAAAAACTGAAAAACGGGACGATAGTGAAATTGTTGAATATGAAAACTTTTTACAAAGAAAGAATAATAACCAAAAATAAATTCCAATTCAAAGGTGATGGCAACTAATCTTGGAAATTGATTCATTCAATCATAATGGTTTTTAATTGCAATCCTTTTTTGAAGAGGTCTCATTTTTAATTTTCATTATGATTTAACTGTAAAAATTACTAACAGCTTGTAAAAAAGGCATGAGATGCATGTGTTGTAAGACGGTTGCTCCAAATTTTCTGCGCTGATTAGCAAATAATGTAGCCCAATTTTAGTCATCTCGAAACATAGTTATAAATTTTTTAAATCAATCGCTTCATCAAGTAATTTTTTACCGGGTGTAAATAAAAAACTGCAAGAAGTAATTTTTGTCAACAGGAAATTATAAGTAATTTTAATATGCGGGTTTTTTGCTCACAATCTGCTATTGTTATTTAAGTATTTTTCTAGGAAAAATTTCTAATTTTCTCAGGATACCAAACGTTTAAAATTGATTGATTCATCTAATTAAAATCTTATTTAAACGAAAACTGCAATTTATATAAATTTTTAAACTACCGATCAGGTTTTTACACCTCTTCTTGAATAAAGAAAAATTAGTTTTCAATCAATAATTCTTTTATTAAGCTCTTTTTTCGTGTACAACTTTAGGGTCAGTTCACTTTACTGAAAATTTTGCAGATTGAGTCAGACTCATTTGGTTTAAAATGTTTAAAGAGGAATGATACTGCAAAAGCCTGGAAAATGTTTGTTGCCAATGCATAAACTCATCCCTTAGGATTGAGTTACAGCCTAAATTGACCTAAGAAGCGCTGTAATTTTTTTGAGAAAATTGGCTGGAAAGTTAGCGTACTTTTCAAATGGCAATGGCTGTCTCCTTACTTGAAATCCGATTTAATTTCAAAACCAAGAGTTTCCCCAATAAGTGGCATACACCGTTGAACAGATCTCGACCAGAGGAATCGGAAAATGCCAAGAAAATATGTTCAAGCACTGTACATTTTCGAGAAAATTGGCAAAATTTGAATTTTTATTGTTGGAAGGTCATTTTTTATTATTGCAAATTGTTGAACAAATTGTTTATCGATCAATTGTTTATGGCATCCAACAATTCTAATAATTTTCAATTGTTGTCCTGTATCATTCCACTTTAAGTGGATTTATTCAAAGGGTAGCAACAATTGAAAATATTAAAACTGTTGACTGCAATAAGAAGCTGATCAAATTGTTAGTTTGAACATCAGTACGTTCTACAATGTGCAATAATAAATTAAAATTCTAATTTATACGATTTTCTCTAAAGCTTACAGAAATTGGTCTTATTTATAAGGCACATTTCGATTCGTCTTGTAGAAATCTATCCAACGGCGACTCTTTTTGATGGAGCTTGTTGTGAAATTGAATAAAATCGATTTCAAGTAGGGAGACAGTTCTCACCATTTGAAAAAATTAGCTTTGAATGAAACAGCAGGGATTTTCCCGAGTTTTGCTTTGCAGAACCAATCCTCTTTAAAAACAACGCTCTCTTAATACTTGAAAAGAATTTGATCTCGATCCAAAGCTAAAAAATAATGTTCTTTTGATCAAACGGATTCAAAATAGCAATGCTTGTATTACAAGCCATTTGGCATTTACCAAAGGAGAAAAAATGATGTCTGATGGAGCCGGTTCCACTGCCGATATCATTGAACGAAAATAAATGCGTCATTACTCTTTGCCACGCATCAAACACGCCCGTGTGCAAATTCGCATTACGCCAACAAGCACCTATCTAATTTGCATACCTGGCTGCTGACAAAATCAGCGTGTAATGCTGAATGATTGCTGCTCTTGATGCGATGATGATTGCGATTATGTGTACGCCTCCGCAGCAGCTCTCGCGGTCCAGGTCAGGTGGTGTGGGTGCGCAAAAGGAAGCCGCCGCCACCGCCGACCATTTGTATGCTCTCATCCCGCTGTCAAAATGCAATTACATGTGCATACATTCGAATTTTGTGTACACAGTTGTTAGCAGCCCATTGAAAAGCACTTTTTTTCGTTTCAGATACTCACGAACGTCCTGAGCAAGCTAAAAATCGAGAATGCAGTCTGGTGCCCGGGCAAAAACAGCAATTTCTATCAGGTATACGGGTTGGAAAAAAAATTCTGGAAAGAAAAATGCGTGACGCATGACCTTTTCAGGTAATGTTCTCCACCGGATCGGGCGAACCGTGCGAAGAGTGTCTACAGTGTCTGCAGGATTGCGGCATCGGCCAAAAGTACAGCTCCGTCGTCAGGTAAAAAAGTGTCAAACTGTCAGCGGCCCGTCCATAAATTCAGTTTTCTGCTTTTTCAGTGTAATTCCGTGCAGTTTGTACTACGAAGGCCAATCTGAAGAAGCGCCGCCGGCTGCAGACAACTCGTCAGGCGAAGAGGAATTCGGTTCTGAAGAGTAAGTCAGTAAAAAACTCTTAAATCTATGATAAAATTACAATTTTTATTTTTTTATTCCATAATTTGTGCAAATTTTGCTCTTTTGTTCGGTCTTTCCAGATTTATAATTTGCTCTCAGAGGTTGTAAGTCAAGTCTAAGTTGGATTCAAATAGCATTTTAACCATTTTTTTTAATCAATTTCGTTAATTTATAAATAATACGCACACAATTTGCAATATCAAAAGTGTTTAGTCACCAATGAATTCTTGCCATTCTGGCTGGAATTTATACATATTTTTAGATATAATGTTTGCTAATATCTCTTTCTTTAGCAAACACAAATTTATAAATTAAAATAAAAATGCATCATAAAAAATAAAAATATATTAAATATTGTAATTGTTCATAAGTATTTAATTTTATTAGATAAACAAAATTGTTTTTTAAATACTGAAAATTACATATTATAAAATAAATTAATTTTTTTATTTTAAAACAGTTTAAATTTAATAAACTAAAACTTCTATCTAATAATCAGCTGGTATTCCCATGGCAATATGCAAGCGAGTAAAATGATAATAAGAAAACAAATACTCGACAAACTGATTGTGAATGGAATTTTAGAGGACATAAATACTTGCAATTATGAAAGTAATCGCTCCAATTTTATTTATTTCGGCGGGGCCAGATGTGAGATAAAATTGGTTCCCTCTGCGCAGTTCCAAGATGGCGTCTGAACGTAGGAAACAAAAAGTTCTCTGGATTGCCGTACGAGTGCCAAGAGTTTGTTTTTACGATCCAAAAGACACAATTAGTTCAAGTAATGCAAATTATACGTCACAATATTGACCAAAACTTGCTTCTTTTCGCGCATTTTCATGTGACCGTTTTTTCGCGCCATACTCCACCGGACGCCATATCTGCGTCCCCGCTGAATTAATATTAAAATCCAAATAAATTCGTCTCTCATATACGGCATTTCAATCCAACTTTAAAATAAGGACCTCAATTCGAATCTAATTAAATTTTGAATATATTTTTCACATATATTTCTTTTTATCTGTTTTTAACATACAAAATTCTGTGTATTCCCAGGAAACTGAAGGAAGCGCCGAACAAAGTGACGGCGTGGAGCAAGTTCGTGGCGAGCGTGCGCGCTCGGCTGACGGTGGCGCAGGTGGTGGAGCAAGTCAAGTCCAACGCAGAACTCACCTTTGACTTCTGCATGCTCCTTCTGGTGGCAGGGTGAGTCCGCTTCACAACCGAGAGCAATTTATACGATTGAGGCGAGCGAGAGTAAATAAATAAATTTATCTCCATTAACCTTGCACCTCCCTCTGCGAAAGATGAGCGCTGCCTCCTGCCATTGCTGCGCTCATTAGTTAAGTTCACGTCTCTCTGACAGCTGCGCAATAAATTGATGATCGCTCGGCGAGCAGAGATTTCGCACAAAATAAAATAGAGACTGATTTTTTTTATTCCTAAAGTCATCCTGCATTAGCTTTTCAGCGATTTTTCGCTTTTTAAAGTGGAATGATACAGGGCAACAATTGAAAATTATTTGATTTGTTGGATGCCATAAACAATTGACCGATAAACAATTTGTTCAACAATTTGCAATAATAAAAAAGGACCTTCCTACAGCAAAAATTCAAATTTTGACCATTTTCTCCAAAATGTACAGTGCTTGAACATATTTTCTTGGCATATTCCGATTCGTCTCGTCGAGATCTGTCCAATTGTGTATTTCACTTATTGGGGAAACTCTTGGTTTAAATATTAAATCGGATTTCAAGTAAGGAGACAGCCATTACCAATTGAAAAGCACGATAACTTTCCAGCCAATTTTCTCAAAAAATTACAGTGCTTCTTAGGTAAATTTAGGCTATAACTGAATCCTTAGGGACGAGTTTATGCATTGGCAACAAGCATTTTCCAGGCTTTTGTGTATATAGTTCCTCTTTAAATAATTCAGAGATGGTTTAAAAATTAATAATAATTAAAATTGGGCAGAAATTGTTCCTAAAAAATATGAAGTCTGCAACTGGCTTCATAACTTTAAAAAATCTGGATGTAAATTAACAAAATAGCGTTCAATTAAAATTTCACAATTAAATCTTATTTTAAAACCTGATTTTTGTGACTAGAGCATATTAATCCATATTTATTTTTAAAATTCACGACCTCACTGATTGCTCTCTTGCTCTCCCTTAAAATGAATTAATTTATTCTTCGCCAAGTAAAATAAATTCAGATAAAACTTTTCCGTTTCAGCATTGTGGCAGCTTTAGGCTTAGTGGAAAACAGCTCTGTGATATTGGTGGCCAGCATGTTGATATCGCCGTTGATGGTGAGTGTTCATTTCATTTCATTTAATATATTTTTTTTTCGTTTTCAGTTGAGTGTGCTAACAATCGAGAGCGATTCGCTGAAATTCAATTAAACACGCGCGGCTGGTGTCTTCACGCCTTGAGCGAATATGCAGGTTTAATGAAAAGAGCTGTATAACAGTTTACGACTCTCATCATAAAAAACAGTCTGGCTGTCGAGTGTCTGGTGTGACTGACACTTCTTGCGCGTCTTCACAG
Source organism: Cloeon dipterum (assembly GCF_949628265.1). Taxonomy (NCBI): domain Eukaryota; kingdom Metazoa; phylum Arthropoda; class Insecta; order Ephemeroptera; family Baetidae; genus Cloeon; species Cloeon dipterum. The sequence goes on from NC_088790.1 coordinate 26,951,348, forward strand.
CTGTGCAAATTGAACCGGCGCGCCGCGCCACTGATGAACCTTACCTTACCTGCGAAAAGGGCAAAAAAGGCTCAAATTCCAATACTTTTTTTGCCGTGTTATAAAAAAGAAACACGAGGAATTTGAACAGCCGCAAAATAGTTTCTTAATTGGTTAACGCAAGTTTCCATCCAGTGTACATTTTTTTATGCTTTTCATTTTTTTTCTTTATCGCTTAAAGAGGAATGATACTGCAAAAGCCTGGAAAATGCTTGTTGCCAATGCATAAACTTGTCCCTTAGGATTCAGTTAAAGCCTAAATTGACCTAAGGAGCGCTGTAATTTTTTGAGAAAATTGGTTGGAAAGTTAGCGTGCTTTTCAAATGGTAATGGCTGTCTCCTTACTTGAAATCCGATTTAATTTCAGAACCAAGAGTTTCCCCAATAAGTGGCATACACAATTGGACAGAGCTCGACGAGAGGAATCGAAATATGCCAAGAAAATATGTTCAAGCACTGTAAATTTTGAGAAAATTGGCAAAATTTGAATTTTTACTGTAGGCGAAGGTCATTTTTTTATTATTGCAAATTGTTGAACAAAATGTTTATCGGTCAATTGTTTACGGCATCCAACAATTTAAATTATTTTCAATTGTTGCCCAGTATCATTCCACTTTGTCGGTAAGCTTTTGCAATCTTCAGAAATCTGAATGGACTCGTCATTTCAATGACAGAAAGTCAAACATAGGTGCATATAGGCCCAAACATCGCTTGGATTCTCATATTACAACGTGCACGCAAAGCATGCGCTTAAAAGTGCGTGACAACGGTTTGATTTATGGAGTGTGCAAAGTAATATGAATTTAATGCAATACAAGCTAATGTCAATAATTGTTAGATTTTTGCAAGCACCATTTTATTATTTTTCGCGTTGCTAAGCATTTATTTTAAAATTAATTTTGTGTGGGATAAAATTGTCCCTCTTCCCTCTGTGATAAATTTAGCCAGGTTTTTAACAGTATGTTATTGACTAAATTTCATTATTGTTATTTTTTTAAATTATTGTTATAATTTTTTAGAATTTAATTTTAAATAGCATTTTTTTAATACAACCATCTGGTCGTAAAAACAACTTTAGAACAAATAAAAATCGAGGCACTACGGGTAAAAACTTATTCCCTCGAAAATAGTTAAAACCATATAGAATGTTTTTCTATCAGAATTCCAATACAATAAAAATTCTATAAGTACGTTTTATCATAACATATTATCTAGATAATAAATAAAAAATTGTCCCTAAACTCAAGTAAACGTAAAATAAACAATTTTTGACCAAAAAACAAATATGCGTTGTTTTAATTATTTCCAATTATTTCATTACCACACACCTAAATTATTTTATTTTTTATATTTTTAGGGTCCAATTTTGGCTGGTGTCTTCGGCACCGTCATCAGGGACAGGCAACTGCAGCGGGTCGGCGTTATGAACGAGCTGTTCGGCCTGCTAATGTGTCTAGTGATCGGTTTTGTCTTTGGACTGATAATAATTTCAATCAAGCCCCACTGGCCTGGCAGTCCCGATGCTCCGTGGCCCACCGACGAAATGCAGGCCAGGTATAAAATATATTTCTTTTTCTTGCCTTTTTATTTCTGGTTTCACTTATTCCCAAATTTTAGAGGTGCTCTTCGCTCATTGTGGGTTGGCGTTTTGATCGCGCTTCCGTCGGGGGCCGGAGTGGCCCTCTCGGTGCTCGGGGGCAACGCGGGCTCCCTCGTCGGTGTCGCTATTTCTGCATCCCTCCTGCCTCCTGCCGTGAATGCTGTAAGATATTTATTCAGTTTTATGTTAAAAAATAAATAAATAAAAAATAGAGAACCGAGAAGGATGGAACGGGACACCAAATCGTTTAATTAAATATTTTTAGAAATTTTCTACCTTGTGATTGTTTGAAAAATTTGAACAAGTTGAATTATGTAACTTATTGAAACGAGGATTGCAAAAAAAAAAAACACCAAGTTTGCAACACACTGGAATTTATTTCTTGTCGAAACTTAAAAAATTGAATCTATTTTAAATTCAAATTGACCAGTTGCATAAACCCTTAGTTATTGAAGCCGCCAACAGATGGCGCAACCACAGACTTTCTTAAAAATTTGGTTTTAAGCGGTTTTAAGGCATTTCCGCTGCGATTTCAGACTCAATCTAGCTATTTTGCTTTTTTTTTAATTAATTTGCTATTTTTAGACGTGCTGAAAACCAAAATCGGTTCAGCCATTCGCCGTAGAAACGTTGGAAAAGATTTTTTATTTCAAAAAATAGTTTTTCACGATTCTACGGCGATTGGCTGAACCGATTTTGGTTTTCAGCACGTCAAAAATTAGCAAATATTTTAAAGAATGCACAGTAGCTAGATTGAGTCTGAAATCGCAGCGGAAGTGCCTTAAAATCGAAAGTCTACGGTGGCGCCATCTGTTGGTGGCTTCGAACACTTTGGGTTTATGCAACTGGTGAATTAAATTATTTATTTTTTCAAATTTAACCAATCTTAAAACACTTTTCTGCAGGGTTTGTATTGGGCTTTGGCCGTGGCTGAGCTGACGAAGAACCCGTACCACGATGAAGCCGTAGAAGCGCAGGACAGGTTCAATGCAACAGCTCGGGAGATCGACATGGCCACCGAGTCGCCGAAAATTTTGCACATTTACTCAGAAAACAAGGCTGCCGAGCTGGCTTGTTTCGGCGCGATCAGCCTCTGTCTCACGTTGCTCAACATCCTGTGCATCTTCATTGCGGGCATCATCGTGCTAAAAGTAAAGAGTTTCCGTGCGAAATCGTCATAAAAAATTGTCATTTTACGTTTCAATTCAGATAAAGGAAGTGGCGCCGAAATCATCGCGTGACGACCTGGACGTTTTCTGGAAGCACGACATCAAGTTCGTGCGAGACTACAACCGCACCATGCACGGCGAGGAGGGCAATAATATGGGAAATCAGTGAGTTTACGTCTGGAACTTCATACCAACAGGTGTCTCACCACTTGATGCTTTTTCAGACTGATCGAGGAGCTGAGGGGAATGTCAACAGACAAATTGAACGCCGTCGTCAACGAAGCAACAAGGGACAGCACCTTCTTCGACCGAATTCGCAGGATTAGTTTCATGAATGGCCACCATGACGCAAATGTAGGTTATTTATAGTTTTCAGATTTAACTGTTAAATTAAATTAATTCCAAATTGATCCTTATGGAATGAAGGCCGCATAATTTTTAAATTTAAGTTTTGTTAAATAGGAAAATATGGATCATCGTTGAAGGAAATTAGAAATTTTTCCTTTATTGTTCAGTCAGCATTGAAATATTTATTTAAAATTAGGCCAATTTTTAGAATTATTTTATTAAAATTAAAAAAATTGTCAATCCAGTTCTCTGTAACTCATATTTATTCAATTTTTGTTTAAATTTCTGGTTTCCCTCTTGAAAAATACGTTCTACTGAATCAAGAAAAATCAAAATCTCCAAGATCTGTCAATGAGATAATTTAAATTAAATTTTACTTCAAAAAAGAATTAAAATCCTCAAATAAAAAATATTTCAGTTCACGTACAGCGGTAGTATGGGCCGCAACGAGAGCACCTGGTCGCCCAACACGGTCGGCCGCTTTGAAGAGCGTCCGACCATCCGCGACCTCGAGGACCTGTACTCGACCCTGACTGGCCAGCGTCCCAGGTCGTACGTGCCGTTGCCGGTGCCGACGACCGGAGCGGCGATGCGCAGAAGATCGTTCTCGGCGGTGCCTCGCAAAACCTCGGTGCCAGCCATGCCGCTCGCCAAGCGCCGCGAATCCGTCAGCAGACCCAACTCGAAGGTTCCCAACATCAGTCTTGCCACTATCACAGAAACCAACTCGCCAGGTAAAATTGATTGTGAGAAAAAAATAAATTCAAAAAATAGAATAAAAAATTCGCCAGTTGTTCGAAGCCACCAACAGATGGCGCCACCATATAATTTTGAAATAAATTTAATTTTAAGGCACTTCCTCTGCGATTTCAGACTCAATCCTGCTACTGTGCATTCTTCACTTAATATTAATTCTTTTGACGTGCTGAAAACCAAAATTGGTGAGGCCAATCACCGTAGAAACGTTAGAAAAGATTTATATTTCAAAAAATATTTTTTTACGATTCTACGGCGATTGGCTAAACTGATTTTGGTTTTCAGCGCGTCAAAAGAAAGCATATTAAGTGAAGAATGCACAGTGGCGGGATTGAATTTGAAATCACAGCGGAAAGTGCCTTAAAATTAAATTTATTACGAAAGTATACGGTGGCGCCATCTGTTGGTGGCTTCAAACACTACGGGCTTATACAATTGGCGTATTTTATAAAAGCGTCGGCTTTCAAGCTAATTTTGCTGCACATATTGCAAATTTAAGAGGCATAAAATGTTTTAATTAAATCAATTTAGTTTATTTTCATTTTCTTTTCCAATAATTTCCATCTCAATTTAATTTGTTTTTAGCTGGAACTCCAGTGGCGAAGCACGGTCCGCGACGCCCGAGCACGAGCCCCACTCCGAAGCCCAACAAGGAAAAAATGCGCTTCGTCGTCACCCCCGCCGCGGACGACTCGCTGCCCAACACCCCCGTGGTCGAGAGGAAGACGAGTCAAGGCCCAACAACTGTGCGGAAGGGCGACTACGAGGCCCCCGGAAGCGGAACAAGCAATCCGCAGAAAAAGTACTCTCTTGTGTGAGAAGACAGTTTTCGTCCAGCTAACTCGGAAAAAAATGTGTCAGAAAAAATCTCTCTCTCTATATTCTTTTAAAGAAATAAAAATGGGCCCTAGTTTAAGCATGTTGGTGATGGCGGAGTTACTTAATTCTCGACGAATAAGTAATTTTATTTTAATCGTACGATGAGGTTGAAAGTTTATTTATTGAATCGAACGCAATCATTACGAAAGAGGCTAGAATTTTAATGCAACTTAATTTCTCATCATTCTGTTTATTTTAAGTTAGTTTTTATACATTGTTTTATTGTTATACAAAAATTATTGTGGAAGTTATTAAACGAAACTCACGTTGAGGTATAGTTTGTATGCTTTTGAGCTCAATCGGTGCCTTTTATTGAATAAAATTTCTTTAAAATTTATATTTTGACTTTAATTTATAAAATAGTTTTGCCAGTTTGAAATGTTTACAATTTAGACTGAATTTTAACCAGCGGGCGACGCGCAAATATGGCGTCCGGTGGAGTTTGGCGCGAAAAAACGGTCACGTGAAAATGCCGCGAAAAGAAAGCAGTTTTCGTCAATATTGCGACATAATTTGCATTGTGTCTTTTAAATCGTAAAAACAAACTCTTGACACTCGTACGGGATTCAAAAGAGAGCTTTTTGTTTCCCCACATTGAGACGCCATCTTGGATCTGCGCAGTGAGAACGAATTTTATCGCACATTAACCCCGCTGATTTTAACCAGATCAAATTTCCTGACATCATTTGAAAGCCACACAACGAAACAAAAATTGGCATTCCCAAGAAATTTCTGCGGTTGGAATTCCCTTAATCCGCTCTGATTTTAGCGGAAATGAAACAATGAAATTTAACCACATGGAAGAAAATATAGGGACCTGATTTTCGTATAAATTACAAATTTACCAAAGCACAAATGAGCAGTTGAGTGCGATGACATCCTTTTTATCTTGTCTATTATACAATTTTATTGTTTAATCAAGCTTTCGTTCATTTAAAAAAATTTGATTTACTTTATTTTGTGTTTTCAATTAACATTATTATTTTTCGGATATAAAAAACTATGCAAGAGAGTTCTAGACCTATTTAAAAAATTAAATTTAATTGTTTTCAACCTGTTTGGGAAATTTTATTTTTTTGTTTGAACGTCAAAACTCACCCACTGATCGATTTTTCTCATTGTACGGTGTCTAAAAACGCCAAAATTCCGCTAGTTAAGCGCAAATTTTATTTTTAAATCACTTACTTGAAAGTTTGGAACATTTAAATTTACTAAAATCGTCGAATTGAAGGATTTCCAGCACTGTTCGTGATTCACACCAGGAAAAGCTACACGAATTCCATGGTTTTGCCAAAAACTAAAACGTCAAAACCTAAGAGTTTCCTTGTCAGCTATTTTTGAGTCAGTTTTTGTCTTCAATTTACTTTTCAGCTGCTAGTAAATAGGAACTGCACCCTATATTTAGACACAATGACAGAGAAATATCGTTGCTTAGCCAAACTAATTTCTATAAAAAGCCTAGAGAAGTTCATTAAAATCTGCAAGTCATAGTTATTTTGGTTATTTTTAGCTTCTGAATACCCCGGACTAATTTTTCCCTCCGACTTCGGTTCGGCCCCATTAATTCCGCCAGGATAATTCATTCCTTATCTCCATGCAGTGTTTGTACAATTTTATCAAACACATAAAGGGCGAAAGGGAACCGCGATAAAGGCGCGGAGATGGAGATTTCCCGACGCCGGGTGGCGCGCTCGATTGACCGGCTGGCGCTAGTTACGAGGGTCGACCGTCAGTTGGCGCCAAAAGCCGCTGCGGCGCTGGCTGGTTGATACAGGCAGGGTCGGCGCCTCTCACCCGAGCACCGACACCGAAAGTCATGCGGGTCACCGAGCGGCTGTAGACGAGGACGGCCAAGGGAGTCCCGCAGGACGTTGACAGTCGCGGCCCTCAGCAGGAGAGGGTGGTGGCGAGCGGTGGCAAGGCGGCCAGAGGCGAGGCGGCGGCCGGCAGCCCGCAGGAGGCGCTGCTCCGGCGTGTGACCTTGCTCGTCCTTGACCAGCGCGCGGGCGGCATGACCCGCGAGTAAGCGACCTCCGCGCCAAAGGTGAGTCGTCCTCTCAGCCATTGACTACTTCAGGTAATTGGAAGCTCTCTCATCAGAATATTTTCCCGCGTCTTTCTCTGATTTTTTTTCCGTGAGAAGTGTGTGTGATTTTGAGCACCATGCAGGAAACGCTGCTGCAGCCGCGGACCAACTCTTAACTTCATTCATGTGTTCGTATGGCAGTGACAGTGGTGGATGCGTATATGCGTGTGTGCTGCTTGTCGTCGGTCACGTAGGTCGACTACCGTGAGTGTCCAGTGTGCGCACAAGCCGAGTAGGCTTCAGCAGTTGAACCGACACCCGACACACGGCACGCTGTGCTTCCTCGTCCGGATTCTTTGGCCATTGCGGTTGAGTTATTTGTTACCCTTGGCCTTATCACTTTCTTGCTCAGCTTTTCGCGTTCATCTTGATTCGTGTTACAGTGACTCACTCCTATCGATTTTGGATAAGTTTTGCAGATTTCGTAACAGTTTAAAGGTATTAATTTTGATTGTTTAATGTATATTCATAAATATTTTATTATTTCATCACGCTTTGAAATGGCACGTGGTTCTGATTTGATCTGTGTAATTTAAAAATAGCCGCCTCTGCCTAGTCCAACGCTCTTGACAGACTCTATAATAATTGTATAAAAATCAATAAACCGCCAAATTTTAAGTTTTTGTTGCATAATTGCCGAATTTCTAAAAATGAAGATGACCTTAATTCGCTAAATTCTAAATAATTTTTTCTGTGTATTTACCTGGTATCTAATAAGCTTGTAGCCATAAATCATCATTAATTTACTGGGTTGACTAGTTTCAAAAGTTTAACAGAAGGCAGAAATTCGGGCGGCCTCGTAGAACCTTCTAAAAGCTTCTGCATATACGCAGCGATTTGCGTTGCCGCCGAATAAAAAAGGATATTCCCTCCACATTGAGATTTACGCTGCGTAATATATTCTTAGTCAAATAGGTCAGTTATTTGACACCTAAATATATCCATCCCATTTCATTAAAAAATTTGCATTTTCAACAAACATGAAAGCACTTACTTACAATCGTATTTATTTTTACTCAATCGTGCATTTTTTTATTTGATTTTATCTTTTTGTCCAGTTTTACAGTTTTAGACCTCATATCGATTTTCCGCGTTGATGATGTAACAAGAGGGCAAGTTTAGCGAATTTATATCCGTCGTATTCTGTTATCGATCACATTTATTGCTCCACATTTCTTTGACTTTTGTCAATCCAACAAGGTCAATCAAAATTATTAACTATTTTTACTGCCGATGTGAACTAAGATCCGCAAGTATTCAGTAAATATTTTCATGCAAATTTTCGGGGCCAAATTGATAATTACGTATTTTGTCATCAAATGGCATCAATAGCAATAACAGATAAATTTTCTGTTCAATAAAACTTGACATTTTCGTTTTCCCCTCGCCATGAGTGGTTTTAACCATCATCTTTTTATTTTTGTTTATTTTTATCCTCTAAAGAGCTTCCTCGCAAAAATGTCAAGTGCGCGGTTGTCGAAAAAGAGCAGTTTCCCGCCAGTGCGTGCGCCAGCGCGACGCGCGAGCAGCCGAAATTTCTCGTACGCCTTTTTCTCCCTTGGGTGCATTCCTTGCTACCCTCTCGCCGACGCGTCTCTGTCAATAAAGCTAATTTCGAGCAAATGGAAAAGTCAGAAAGAGAGATTAGCGAGAGAGAATTCGAGCCATTCGCGCAATCGTTTGTGAGACACCGCGTGAAGCAGCAGCAACAGCAGGCGTATCCAATAAAAAGACAGTAGGGAAACTCTGTTAATTAATTCTACTCGTTAATTCGAACGAAGATTAAATTGAATGGGCCTGGATAAAGATTTTGAACCTTTTATAAATTGTAATATTTTTAAATGCAGTAAGTTTATCTTTAAAATTGGGATTAAATCAATTATAAATTAGAATAAATAACCAGTTTGAAGCAGATGAGGAAAATTGGGCTGCTGGTCTAATATAATTTAAATTTGAATGAAAATCTGCTTTTAATTTGTATTAAATGGTTCGTTCTTGTTGGAAATTGCACTAAAATGCTAATTGAAAAATAAATAAATAATCCTACTACATTAAATTTTCCACATCACCTCTTAAGCAGTTATATATTTTATTTTTTACCACCACAGAATTGCGAGAACAAGTTATAGTCTCTTAAAGTGGAATGATACTGGGCAACAATTGAAAACTATTTAAATTGTTGGATGCCTTAAACAATTGACCGATAAACAATTTGTTCAACAATTTGCAATAATAAAAAAATGACCTTCGCCCACAGTAAAAATTCAAATTTTGCCAATTTTCTCCAAAATGTACAGTGTTTGAACATTTTTTCTTGGCATATTCCGATTCCTCTCGTCGAGATCTGTCCAATTGTGTATGCCACTTATTGGGGAAACTCTTGCTTTTGAAATTAAATCGGATTTCAAGTAAGGAGACAGCCATTACCATTTGAAAAGCACAGTAACCTTTCAGCCGATTTTCTCAAAAAATTACAGCGCTTCTTAGGTCAATTTAGGCTTTAACTGAATCCTAAGGGACGAGTTTATGCATTGACAACAAGCATTTTCCAGGCTTTTCCAGTATCATTCCTCTTTAATTGTTAACATCCAAATTTTAAACCTTTGTAAAACTTTTGAACTGCGCTTGTCTTCAATTTGATCCAATATATCTGTTTTTACCTTTCTCCAGAAGAATTAAAAATCCTTTCTGGGGTTATAACATATTTGCGATACAAAAAAAATCGGCTATTACAGAAAAGACGATGGCTAAGATATATTTAGCTAAAATTTCTGATTACAAACCTTTTTAAGGTGTGCGGGAAAATAAATATTAAAAACATATGTATAAGAAATCAATCAAGTCTTAATTTGAAATTTTATTCATTATTTTATTTACATATTATTTAAATAAATATTTTACATTTAACAAACATTTAATTTAATAAACACAATTTTTAATTTCAAAGCAGTACAAAAAAACCTTGAAAAATCAACAATAAAAGCTTCAATTAAGAACCAAAATTTCCTTATTGCTGGAATGAATTTATGAATTTAAGTTTCTGCTCCATTCTGTATTTAGATCAAAATATATAAAAATAACATTCATTGTGAACTTATATCGGCAGTTTAGGTTGATGGTTGACATTTTTTCTAAGCAAATCTCGTGTAAATATATATTTTTTTTCAAATTATAAAGCGATTTCAAAAAAACCAACACCAATCGCGATGGCTAAAATATATTTAGCTAATTTTCTCGACTTTTCACTGCACACAAAGATGTCTTTTATGTTGACATCACCAAGGCACGGAGTAAAAAGTAATTCGAAACGAAGAGCAATGCAAGGAACGTGGCTGCGAGTGACAGTGGTGGAAATTGAGGGGGCACCTGTCGCAGGCGATCCGAGATGGCACGGTGCGAATCGCACAGTGCGAATACTTTATTTGTCCATCTGTCCCCACTCGGAGCAGCAAGTGCACGCCGCCGAGATCCAGGCCAATTCTCGCACACCGCCTATCGTGGAAGGCAGTAGTGAGGTAGTTTTAGCTTTAGACGCGGTTTAGGTGAGTTTTCGCCTCCTATTTTATTCTATTAGCGAATCGTTAAAGCAGCAGAGAAGCTGTTTTTGGCTGCTTCTAATTCGTGATCCGTGCGACTGGCCAACATTCCGTTCTGTGGCTTCCTTTTCAAGCTAAAAGCGTTGCGCACACAATCAGTGGCATAGCGAAAGTGGTATGTTAAAACGTTTAAAAGATCGTTATTTTTTGTCCTTTAACTCGCCAGTTAATTTTTGTTTATTTTTCATGATTTACTTTGAAAATTGAATTCTATTTCCATCAGTTAAGCTAAGTCAAATCTGTTTATTATATTATTTGGGATATATTTGTCTAAACTTGGTTCAATGGAAAATTTCGATCTTTTCAGAATTTCCAAAAAAATGTTTCATATTTTTCTAAGTTCTACAGGCATCTTGCTTCGCCATTGTGGAGCTTTATAATAATCACGGCTCAAATATTAATCATGAAATTAAAAAAAAAATCATTTCAATTTCTTCACCAAGTTTTTTTTATTTTCAAAGAGCTAAAGATAACTTCATTCATTCAATCGCTGTCCTCGTTAATGCAGATCTCTTTTCCATATCTGCATCCGATTCTCGTTAGACAAGTTCACCATGACACGGTAATAAACATTGATTATATCCGTCTAATTATATATAAACGCTCTCAACATCAACATCTGACCCTGCGTCGCGTTATTTGAACATGTTTTCTGCTCCAATGATTGACATTTTCGACGCACTCGGGCAATTAGTCTCGCAGATTTTTGACGTGAGAAACCATTTCAAATGTGGAGCACTCGCGAGAATGTTTGTTTACGAAGAGAGATTTTCAGAAGCTGGTCACAAGAGAAAATTGCGTCAGCAACGCGTCCGTCTCGGTCCAACTCGCCGTATTTACAGCGGACATGTGATCGTCGGCGGATTTTTTTTTTATTTTTTGATCGTGTGATCTCGCCGAGTTCTTTAAATTAAAGCACCACGCGGCCCTTTTGGCACCAGCAGTCGGCGCGTTTCAAAATAGTGTAGCTCATTTGTTGTTAATGTGTGGCTTTTGCATAAGTTTGCATTGTGATGTACGTGCACTCGGTGGCCAGACCACGACCGGCAGCTGCATTCGCCGCACTGCTTGCAAACTGCCAACGCAGTTAAATTCGACTCCGTTCCAACGACGCACTGAAATCTGAGGTGAATGTCCTTTTTTGTTCTGCGGAATTTCTTACTTTTAAAAAAGGAGGAAAATATTGCGAAAAATCTTATGTAAAAATTACATAACTTTGATGCTGAAAATTCAGGGCAGCAAAAAACCTTTTTTCAGTTTTAACCAGTTTCTTGCAGACCATGTTTGCACCTAGTTTTCAATAATTTTCTAATTATTAGTTCATGACCTCGACTTGAAATTTTTTTAGAGAAATTTTTGGAGAAATTGAGGCAGCTAATGGCAATTTAAAATAAAAAAATCTGCACAGAAGAGGACATTTTGACCACTCCAACCGCAAATTTTAGATTTTCACAGGGAAAAGTGGAATAAATTCGTTTCTTACGCAAGAAATTGGTATAAATTTTGAGTGGAAAATGCAACCCTGGGAAAATACGATTGGGAAATACATTATTCAGGAGAGGTGACGGGGTGAGTGGCGAAATTCAGGACACTCGTCACTCGTTCTCATTTTCAGGGTCCCACAATTTCCCGCAAATATTTTTTATACTGAAAAATAGCCAGATAATCCCACCAATTTTGTGGATTTCAGCGTTTTCCCACATTTTTGCAGAATTTTCACCCCAGAAAAGGTCAAATTATACGCCAAACCAGAGAGGTTTAAAATTAAATAATTATTAATTGCTTTAAAATTAATAATTTTGTTAAATCAGTGAAATTTGATTTTTTAAATCCATGCAATTATATTTACGGTGCAAAAATCACTCGCAAACCCAACGTTTTTTGCATTGCGGTAGGTTTTCTCGAAAAAAAAAAAAAAAAATCGGATTTTTGCTAAACACCAAAATAGAGCAAATTTATTCAACCGTTTTCTACGGTCAATGAGGAACAGTTCTTTACAGAAAAACAACTGATGCTGATGCCAAAGCATGCCGTATAATTTTCTCTTTTAATTTACATTTTGTTGCTACTTATCCGAAACCACAAGGAACAAAGCCAGGATCAATTCTGTTCCATTTCTGAAATGCTTTCAAAAATTCGAATTAAAATGACAAGAGAGTGACAACATTTTTACTAAAAATTAATACATCAGTCCTGGGATTGGCCGAAATATCTAAGTTTGACGCATAACAGTACTTTTCCAATTTGTGCTCAGCCGACTCGACTCTTTTCTAGTCAAATATAATGAATTTATTTATTTTTGTCCTCCGTAATTTCAGGAATTTCTACCTCCCTTTCTTTGTAAATATTAATTGGATAGTTTAATTAAAAATCTCTCCCTTTTGAAATTATTGCGGCTTATGTCCATTTTATTTATGTTTTAATTCTACAAAAATTAAATTAATTACAGAAATGGTTGGTGACAAAAATTTAAAGAGGAATGATACTGGAAAAGCCTGGAAAATGCTTGTTGCCAATGCATAAACTCGTCCCTTAGGATTCAGTTAAAGCCTAAATTGACCTAAGAAGCACTGTAATTTTTCGAGAAAATTGGCTGGAAAGTTAGCGTGCTTTTCAAATGGTAATGGCTGTCTCCTTACTTGAAATCTGATTTAATTTCCAAACCAAGAGTTTCCCCGATTAGTGGCATACACCGTTGGACAGATCTCGACGAGAGGAATCGGAATATGCCAAGAAAATATGTTCAAGCACTGTAAATTTCGGAGAAAATTGGCAAAATTTGAATTTTTACTGTAGGAAGGTCATTTTTTATTATTGCAAATTGTTGAACAAATTGTTTATCGGTCAATTGTTTAAGGCATCCAACAATTTAAATAATTTTCAATTGTTGCCCAGTATCATTCCACTTTAAATTTAATATTTTTAAAAAATGTCACTGAACTCTTTTAGAACAATTTTGCGACTGACATAATTAATCATTATTAAATGAGGAAAATTACGAATTGATTGTTTAGAAGAATGACGAGTCGTGACATGTGCCAATTGTCGAATCTCGGACCATTCAAAATCACCATCATGTACAGCTGGGCCACTTGGCGCTGGTCCAACAGCTATTTTGCACGGTACATATAAAATCATGGTGGCCCGAAATCGATTGACTGGCGACTCTGTTCCCCGCGAGCGGGCCGCGCGCGCCCAAGTGGAATTTCTCATTCTCACGAGTGGAGGCTGGCCCGAGATCAAAATTTCGCAGTCGGATTATCAACCTCGATGAGAGCAGGAGCTGTGTGTCACATGCATGCAAGTCCAAAATTACCCACACATGCGCTTCCTAAACCGCTATAGCGAGCGTGCATAATAATAAATATATTTATAAATAATGGAAACCGCCCCTTGCACGCGTGAACTTGAATAAAAGAGCAGTTGCAAAAATACGAGCCGCCCGCCGCCGCCATTGTCCCGCACGTGTCTTTTTTTCTCGCATCCGAATGCATTTTGCACGCACGGAGAACAAAGCTGGGCACTCAATTAGAGTAGAAAACTCAGCGAGCACGTCATTGTGAAGAAAATCTTCCTCGTCGTAACCAAGCACCTTTGCGGCCGCCGAAGGTGCACCGCCGGCAGCCGGTTCACCTCTGCGGAAACTTTGATTTTGCCACTCGCGAGCCGGCTCGGATTGCGCTACTGCTATTAATAAACAAGCCGTGCGCGGAAAACAGCAGATAGATATGAAGCTAAAAAATATTACGCAAGTCTTGAGTGCTTCCAAGCAAGGGGTGAATCGTAAACGAGTCTCTACAGTTTATTTTCAATCTCGGCCGTTTCATTCAGTCGTGCGCCGAACCTATGCAAAACGGAGAAAAAAACTTCTATAATGCTGAGTGAGAGTGACATTTGAAGCACCACAAGGTCTTTCAACTAAATTATGTGACATTAATGGCACTGTGAAGTTTGGGCGATTTTTTCTGAGCTTTTAGTCGTTATGGAAACATCAAACAAGCAGGACATTAAATTTGCGAATTTTGAGTGTCAAAACCGCGTGAATAAGCTGATAAGCCAGTGTTTTATCTTGTATACATAAGGAAAGAAGCCTTTCAATTTGCACAAACTATTGGATTTTTGTTAAGTTGGCTCTTCAGCTCAAGTTATTCGTTTGTTTTAAAAACACTCTTCTAAAACTTGGACCAAAAAGATGCAATTTTTGAATCAATATATAAGTTATCTTTATTTTTGTAAATTAATTTCAAATAAAATTAATTGACGGTTTTAAATTTCGATAAATATTGTTTATTAGGTCAGAACATTTTTATTTAAAAAAAAGTTTTTCACGATTCTACGGCGATTGGCTTAAACGATTTTGGTTTTCAGCAAGTCAAAAGAAAGCATCTTAAGTGAAGAATGCACAGTGTCAGGATTGAGTCTGAAATCACAGCGGAAGTGCCTTAAAATTAAAATTGTTTGGAGAGTATACTGTGGCGCCATCTGTTGGCGGCTTCAAACGCTAAGGGCGGTTTATACTACTGGTCAATTGGAAAATAATAATTAAAAACAGAATTAATAAATAAAAAACGCGCAGGTAATTTTATTAAATATAAATCAATGGGAAATGCAAATCAGCGCTACGCAAAATTTTGTACTAGAATTCATTTTAAGTAAATCCTCGCAGAGGTGAACTCCTTTCTTGGTATTTTAAATTTTAAATGATAACAACTTTTCAAAATATACTAAACAAGTTTTTTGTGGTTAGAGTAAGACCTTGTCTTGTCGGCCTGTGCCCTTATTGGAAGGTCCCAATTTTTTTAGGTTTTATTCCACCTTCAATAACAAAATTCATGTTGATTAAATAATGCAAAAATTTATTCCCAGCTTACCTATTAATTATTAATTACGGATTTAATTACTCCAACAGCCTGATCATCTATAGAAAGTCAGCATTATTTGAAATTTATAATTGAATTCGTATACTAACTCTAATTTAAACGTTTCTGATAATTTAAACCAAAGGAGGACAAACGAAATGTCGGGGGTGTGCAATGAAATTGGACAGTAGAGTAAATATAGAATGCCCATTGAAACTTACCCGCTAATCGCTCAGACACGGAAAAGCAATTATTCCAGTCCGTGCTGCACTTAAATCAAGGTGTCGTGTAATTATTTTTGGAGGGCCCCATACGGGGATAAATTCACGAAAGTCGCACAGTGAGCAAGAAGTAGAAGCAGCCAAAAAAAAGATCGAAATAAACTTTCTAACGCGCAAATCACGTCCACACCAACAGGATTAAGTGGGGACCATTTTTTGTGAACAGGAAAGACACAGACGCGCTTTAAACATGTTAAGCATGTAAGTACCACCTGCACACGTACGCCAAGCCAAATTATCGATCGACGCCGAAATGTGCTTTGTTCTCTCTGACACGCTCATTTCTTCCGTCCACAGATACAAAACCAAGGAGAGCACATCCTACATACACTTGTGAGTCACTCGCGCAATTGGTGTCCAATTGAGCCTTTAATAGCTCTTGATCTGAATTACTTCCAATCAAAGGAGGAGCCTTCCTTCGCTTGCTTCAAATTCGCAGTTGTTGCAATTATTCAACTACGACCAAGTATTATAATCTGCAAAACTTATCCAACCAAACTAAGTTGACTCGTCTTTAAACCGACCGCATTCAATAAATAAATAGACATGCTATAGAAAAATCGACTGCTACCGAAAATATTTGCAGCTAATTCCGTGCACAATTTTGTCAAAAAGAAACAAATTAATTTTGTTTGCTATTCTGCTTGCGTAGATTAGAATAATGCACAGTTAAGGAGCTTTCCAGGATCCTTCTATTTGACAAATAATAAATTGTATTTTTTGTGTTGTAGAAATCCTTAATCAGTATTTTGTATTCCTCACAGCTAAATGTATAATGATTTACGACTTCATTTAAACAAGCTTACTTTGTGTGGATCTGGTGAATTTTTTTCTCATGACTTCATTTTTTTAAAGGCATTTTAAAAAACGTGCTTTTTGGCACGTCAATTTTCAATTAGCAAATTTTATCGCCACCGAAATAAAAATAGAATCCTATAAAGTTCCTTGGAAGCGATAAGTAGTGAGAAGTGAATGAGCCCGATTGTTGACTCTGTTATTGTTGCGATTGCAGAATGGCGGCTGAGCGGTGCGGCCTTGGCTCCCTGTTGCCGTCAGGGTGTAGAGGCCGCGCCGAGACCTTCGCACGCCGCCTCTCGAACCGCCTCCGCTCCCTCGGTCACGGCAGCGGCCAATACGAGGAGGACTCGGACGGCGTCCCGGGTCAACAGCCCACCGACTCGCCAGAGTTCTGGCAGGTGCGACGCACCGGCAGCAAGGAGGCCCTTGTTGTTTCGCCGCCCGACTCCAACAACACGGACAGGTTCTACGATTTTGACGTCGTCGACCAACATTCGGGAGCTTCTAGTCCCGCCAATGAGGTTCGTAAATTAAAATTCGTCATTTTTTTATTTGTTACTTCTCGCTTCGTTTAAGTTATTAAATAATCGAAATAAATCTTAACCAGCGGGGGCCAGATTCGTGCGATGCGCAGATATGGCGTCCGGTGGAGTTTGGCGCGAAAAATCGTTCTCGTGAAAATGCGCGAAAATAAGCAAGGTTTTCGTCAATATTGTGACGCATAATTTGCATTCCTTGTACTAATTGTGTCTTTTGGATCGTAAAAAACAAACTCTTGACACTCGTACGGCAATCCAAAGAGAGCTTTTTGTTTCCCACATTCAGACGCCATCTTGGATCTGCGCAGTGGCAACCAATTTTATCGCACATCTGGCCCCCGCTGATCTTAGCTTGAAGGACCTGAATTACAATTAAAATTAGAATACGTTTTATTTTGGTTTTTAAAATTTCAAATTTCAGAAACTAAAATTTTTAAATTGATTTTTTCTTAACTGAAATTGAATATTTTCAAAAATCTAAACTGTGGTTTTACAACTTCCACCTAAAAATAGCATTTTCCACTTCGTGCACAGTTTTGGTAAGAGTGCAAAACATTTCAATCTTTATGCGTGGTTGGTAAAAAATTGCGTGCCTATAATTTGTGCTTTGGAGGGTGGCGGTATTTACACCTTGTCAATACAATTTTGCGCCGAGAGCGAGAAACATGTTGTTTATAAATGTTCACTATAATTTAATTCGAAACGAGTTCACTTCGATTTTGACGCCTTTTGCAAATAAAAAGTTAAGGAGATGAGCTCTTTAGGACCCACCCAGTAAAATGTACTGTAATAAATTAATAGTGCTGGGAATTTGAAACGATCGACATTTTTAATTTAAAGGAAGCTGTCTCAAAGTTCCAAAAACGGTCCAAATCGCTTGTGAAAAACTTGAAAGACACTTGAAAATCCCCGCTTGATACTAATTTTTCTACAAAACTACATTTTTTTGTTGATTTTCATTTTTAATAAACTGCTGGTTTGATTTAACAAAAGACAACAATTTGTTGTTGATTTATAACCATTATTTTTTTTGCAAAAAAAAATAAAAAAGTCGAAACTGTCTAATTGACCAGTTGCATAAACCCTTAGTGTTTGAAGCCGCCAACAGATGACGCAACCACAGACTTTCTTAAAAATTTTGTTTTAAGTGGTTTTAAGGCATTTCCGCTGCGATTTCAGACTCAATTTAGCTACTGTGCATTCTTCAATTAATTTGCTAATTTTTGACGTGCTGAAAACCAAAATCGGTTCAGCCATTCACCGTGGAAACGTTCGAAAAGATTGTTTTATTTCAAAAAATAGTTTTTCACGATTCTACGGCGATTGGCTGAACCGATTTTGGTTTTCAGAACGTCAAAAATTAGCAAATTAATTGAAGAATGCACAGTAGCTAGATTGAGTCTGAAATCGCAGCGGAAGTGCCTTAAAATCGAAAGTCTACGGTGGCGCCATCTGTTGGCGGCTTCAAACACTTAGAGTTTATGCAACTGGTGAATTCATCTTTTTATTTTGTTACTCTTTTTGCCAGAAACAGATTGTTAAGCCGAATAATCAATTGAGTTTTAAATTTATGTGTAAAAGATGATTTATAGGGAAAACTTTGTTATTATCAGAATTTTATTTGATGCGGCGTGTAGTTATAAAGCCAGTTTTGCCGACTTCTAATGAGCCTGGGAAAGTTGAAGACCAAGGATAATTCCCATTTGTATTTGAATTTCCTCGAAATAGTCTAGCTTCACCAAGAGAAGCCATCTGAATTTGACCCCATTGTCTAAATGGAGCCAAAAACCATTTAAAAGAGTTGTCACAATCTTAAAGTAAGCATTTTTAAACTCCCAACCTTATTGTAAGTTATCTTCAGTGGTTGAATACTATTAAATTTACCATGTTCTTGTTACAGAAAAAGGCAGGTCGTGTTATGACAAATGGGATAAAGAATGTAATTTTTTTAAAAAAAATCCTTTAAACTTAAACCTGGTGGGCAATTATTATTTTTTTCTTTTGAGAGAAATTTTTAACTTTAATATAAATATGCTGAAAGGAAAAATAAACCTTAAGATGGAATGAGATTTATAAATGAATTGTTTAAATAATTTATTATGGCTGTACAATTTTGAAAATATCTCATTCCATCTTGAGATTTTTCCTATCAGCACCTTAAAAATTTTATTTCCAGCCTTCGCTGATTCTAAAATTCCACTGCGAGTAAAATAGGAATTTCAACATCTTTAAAAATTTTAAACAATCAAATTTTAAGTTTTGTAATTTCATTTGGCCCCCTTTGTTTTAGCAGGACGAAATAATCAACGAGTCAGATGGCTTAACGACCGAGTGCGAGTCGGGATGCGTGCTTGCGTCGCCAACGCAGGTGAATGGTGCCGAAGGCGACAGCGAAGAGGAGGAGGCCTCGGTGTACTTTGAGCCGGCGTGGGGCGAAGTGCTGGCGGACGCGTTCGCCAGTTTGGTGCCGCCAGAGAAGAGACATCAGGAGGTGCTGGCAGGCAGCAGGAAGGAGCGGAAAGAGCAGCAGCAAAACGGCGAGCAGCAGCAGCAAAACGGCAATCAGCACCAAGATGAAGACGAAGACGAGGACGAGAGGGCTGCCCTGGTGCCGCAGGACGGTGCCAGGACGCTGGACAGTGCATTCAGTGAGAGTGAAGCAGGCGCCGACGAGGAGGAGGTGGAGGAGGAAGAGGAGGATGAGGACGCGGAAGAAGAGCTGTGCAGGATGCTAGTCAGCCCAGACGCGGGCAGGACTTTGCGAAAAATTGAACAGGTTTGTCACATTTTTTATGGGATTTTGTTAGCTGGAAAATTTGCAAAAAAAACCGCAGTTTAATGGAAAAAAAATCGTTTTTTTATTTTTTACTAGTTTCTTGCAGGAATTAAATATTTGCACCTCAGTTTTAATTAATTTTCTAATTATTAGCTCATGACCTCGACTTAAAAAATTATCAGAGATAATATTTTGGAGAAATTGAGGCAGCAAATGGCAATTTAAAATAAAAAATCTGCACAGTGGAGGAAATTTTAACCACTCCGACTGCAAATTTTAGATTTTCGCAAGGGAAATATGGAATAAATTAATTTCTTGCGCAAGATATTGGTAGAAATTGAGTAGTAAAAACCAGTGGTGAAAAAACTGGGTGGTAAGCAAATGCAACCCTGGTGGGCAGCCGCCAGCCCCCGTGAAAAAGGGTTAAATATTAAAAAGTGGCGGAGAAAAACTGTCCTCTGGTCCCTCAGGCCGTTACGCAACAGAAAACATCACGATTAAAATATTGGCAGCCGCCAGCCGCCTTAAATCTGGCGACTGAGACCTCTAGATTTTGCAGTTTACGGCTTTTGCGTTTTGCAGGAGTATTTTTTGAAAGTTTGAACAGTGTAATGACCAAGTTGCATTTTTATTACACGATTTTTTCGCCTCTGGAAAAATTTGTCTGGCCAAATTTTTCTCCAAAGTTTTCTCAGACAGAGAATGGCTTGAAATTCTTAGTTTTAATTTTTAGTTAGCAAAATATTGCAGTTTTTTCGTCTGATTTCACACGTTCCCTTTTGGTGTTATATTTTAGCTAAAATATAAATTATTTGAACAGCTATAAATAATTTAAATTAACTCAATTTAAAGGTTTTTGCTTGGTTTATTAGTCCTACCGTTGAAAAAAAATTTAAATATTTTATTTTATTTATTTTATATAAATTTATTTCACTGATATCAACAATTTACAAAAAAGTGAAAACTTCACGATAAAAAAATGACACGCTAGAAGTTGATGGAAAAGTGAACTGCTAGTTTAATTTATTCGGGTTAAAATTTAAAATCGGCTGAACTTTTCGGTCTAGCCAGGCAAAAAAGACTGCGAAATTTTTTAAAAAAACTTTAGGGTATCTGAATTTTTTTATAACTAAGGCTTTGATAGATTTCAGTACTTCCATCTTTAATTTGAAAAATGAGACGGAACCGTGCAGAAGGATTTTACTTTAAGTTTTTGACTCCAATTACAACAGCCCCGAAAATTATTTCTTCTGACGCATATGTCGTTTATTATTTTCAGGAGGAAACGCCAGAAGAGCATTCACACGAGCCGGCGTTGATTCAAGAGAACGGCCGACTCGAAATCACTGCCGAGGAGCGAGAAATTCTAGAAGAGAAGCTGTGCCTGCGTCTAGAGAGCATGGAGGTGAGCAACAAACACGTGGACAGCGTGCTGCACGAGGAGACCCTGCTGGTCGACTCGGTGAGCAGCCCGAAGGTGGTGCTGTCGCGGGCGGAGACGCCCGAGGAGGCCGAGTGCGCGCTGGTGGCGTGCGAGGCCTCCGCCGGCTCGCCCGACGACACCCAGCTGGACACGCCGGACGAGACGCCGAGACGCGTGCAGCGCTCGTCCAGCCTCAAGACCGGCAAGACGCCGCCCGGCACGCCCGGACGCAAGAAGATCGTGCGGTTCGCGGACGTGCTGGGCCTGGACCTGGCCGACGTGCGAACCTTCATGGACGAGATCCCCAAGGTGCCGAGCTGCGCCTACTGGGACCTGAAGGACGCCGCCCTCGACGCCAGGAGCGGGCTGCAAGAGCAGGCCAACAAGGTTCCTAACAAGTGCCTGTTCGCCTTGTTCCAGCAGCCGTGCTCCTCCGCAGACTTCCTGGACAGGCTGAGGACGCAGCGGTTGTGCTTGGAGAACGCCTACCTGAACGAGATGATGAGCGTGACGGGCACCGTGCGCGTGCTCAACATCGAGTTCCACAAGTCTGTCCACGTCCGCTACACCCTGGACAACTGGGAGAACTTCGCCGACCTGCAGGCGTCCTACGTGTCCGGCTCGTCGGACGGCTTCTCGGACAAGTTCTCGTTCATCGTGTACGCCAACACGCTGGACATCGGACAGAGGCTCGAGTTCGCCGTGCGCTACACGACGGCCGGCGACGTCTTCTGGGACAACAACAACGGCGCCAACTACGCCTTCCAGTGTCTGACGCCCGTGAACACGGAAAGCAGCGACTACCTGATGTCTAACCTCGAAGTGCTGGACACGCCACCGCCGCCCGAAGACAGTGGATGGGCCTCGTTCTACTGAGAGATGAAAAGCAACAAAAAAAAGAACAAGTCACTCACTCACGCCTCTCTCTCTCTAACTCTCTGGAAACAGAAACAAACAAAAGAACCCAAATCAAAAATGTGATGGATAAGGAAACGTCGGCCCCGAGTTTGTATTGAGCTCGCGAGTCGATTCGGAATTTTAAAAATTCCGCTCTTTTGAGATCTGCATTGAACCTCTCTCGTCATTATATACACATCACCTCGATAGTTTGGGTATTTCGACACTCACACACGCGGCTGACGCCCCAGGGGCGCGCGACGCTGGTCGTGAGACGAACGTGAACGTAGTAAAGCCAAAGAAGCGACAAAAAATTTAATTCTACTGCTGCGCAGGAATCAAAAACCATCCCTTTTGGATAGAACTGGAAAATTATCGACCTCTTATGTTATGTATGTAGCGAAGCGGCAGCGGCAAAGTTGAGAATTCCTATAATTATGTTTGTAGCGGAACAAAATATCCGAATGGAAAAATTATTGATTAACTCATCGAGATAGGTTTAATTATTATGATCAACAGCTGTGCTGTGTGTTGAGCAGAGAGGGTATCTGGGAATTTTGATGAAGCAGAATTAACCATGCAGACGCGAAATAACAAAAACAGAAATTTGCGAGTCGAATTCATGTTCATATATTTTACGTTGAAAAGTGAATTAAGCAGCTCAAGTCTGATGATTGGAATATTTAGCGAGTTTTTTTGTGATACATCCGAAATAAGTTCACAGTGCGTGGGCAAATTTTGTCACGATGAAAGAGCAGATTTCGTTTTAGTCGAGGCCGCGTGCTCGTGATTCCGAGCTGGATCTCGGCCAACGTGGACTGCTATATTAGATTGTGGGACCCAGTTCCTAATTGTTTCATTGACCTTGGCCAATACCTTAGTTTTCGATTGATGCCGAGCGAGAAATTTGCCAAATTGAAATGAATGTGGTTCAGTTGAGTATATATTCCCCCGGTCGAGTTTTTAAATTAATTAAGTATAATAATAATTCATGTTATGTAAACGCCCCTTCTCTGTAGTGCTTGCTCTTCTTCTTCTTCTTCTTTTCCTTTTTATTGAAGCGTACGCGTACGTTGTGAATAAGCTCAATCGGAGACAAAATTTGACGTCACATTTTATGAGGATCGGCATTGACATAAATTATATAATATATAAATTGTTTTGTACGACGAAACTACTTTAGTGCCACTCTGGTAGGACTGATTACAATATATATCAAAAAACCGCCATAAAATAAGATACAAGAAAAGCAACAAGATCTGCCTGAAAATGTTATCTGCTGATCAAAATACCGCAGAATCGTGTATTTTTAATAAGAAGAATGTAATATTATATTAATTAATTGTTCCCACCAAATAATTTTAATATAATAAGTATACCTCTCTTTCTTTTGCCGATGCATAATTAATAGCAATCAAGTCAGTCATCATGTTCAGGGAAAAAACGGTTGTAATTTATTTCCCCGGCCATAATTTTTTTTCTCTCCTTCCTTTCCCAGCCCTACCTTAACAACTCGGTAGTGCCATAAATGTGAATAATTTACCCGCTGAGCAAAGATATGATGTGCAATTTCACGAGCTGTTACAATAAACTGAGAGTACGATAGTTTCAAATATACAATTACGTATTATTATGTTGCAGACCATTTCAAGTGACTAAACAATGCCAAGCTGCACAAATATGACACGACGAGTGTTCCGAAACGTAATAATTTTATGTCTGTTGCAAAATAAAGAATCAAAATGTTGCGGCTGGGTTTTATTTTTTGTATTCATCACAAACACTTATACAATACTAAATAATCTGAAGAATTACAGTAAGTGTGATTCCGTTTACAAATAACGTTGATTGAAGGAATTTACATGGACCATTACTCAATGAAACTGTGTGTTAAACTCGATTTTTGGTCACAAAAGTTCTTTTCCTGCTAAACCAATCGTTTTTAAGATGTTATTAATAGCTATAATAATTGGAGCAGTTAAATTTTCTGTGCATAGCGATAATTGAGCTAGACATACATTTTTGATACAATCATTTTCAGGGTTTTGCAAGATGATTCGTCAATAAATAGGATTTAAATGCACGCCAACCCTTTCAAGTACGTTCACAATTAAATTAAAAGGGCAGAAAATTTTTATTCAGAGGAAAATATTGACCGCTTGTTGAGGGAAATAATTCTAAGCAAAATTTAGATTCGTAAAATATGTCTTGCCTTCTACAGAGCTTACAAGGAAACCATAAGGATTCAAGGTCTTAGTTTTTGGCAAAACCATGGAATTCATGTGGCCTTTAGTTATATGTAAACTTCATAGAAGACGACGATTTAAACAATTCTTTGAATTTTAAGGAAATGGCAATTCTTTTCCAAATTGATTAAAAACTACAGTTTTTGCTCGATTCGCATGAATTTTGGTTTGTAGACCCTGTTCAATGAGACAAATTGTCCCGGAAAAATTAAATTTCCTTGCAAGGATTATAGTTTAATTACTGTAGAAAAAATAAGAAATAAAATTATCATATTCTGAAACCTGATAAAATTTCCTATTTTAACAAGTCCTTGTAAAATTTCAATTCCAAGAAAAATGTGTTAATTCAAAATAAAAAAATAGGTCAAGTGACAAAAGTGGAACTACATAACGTGGTAGTAAGTTCAGGAATTTTCAAACCATAATCTTGGACCGTAAATGAGCCATTTTTCAGCAGGAAATATTTGGGAATTAAAGGTGACCCATTGATCGATTTGTCTTGCCAAGTAGAGTCTACTTCTAAAATATCAAACGATCAAATTAAATGAAAACTGGCTTCACAATTCGAGTTTGAAATATTTCCCAAACTCCATCGAATCAAAGATTTTCCCCATTAAACTCTTAATTCGTTGGATACTACATATAAATTCAATAATTTCGCCGAAAACTAAAAAAAAAACGAATCCTCAAATGAGTTTCCATGTTTGAATAGTCAATCTACAGTAAGATTCTCATTTGTGGACAATAAATAAGCGATAAATTATTTATGAACTGCACATCCAAGAACTAGAAATCATATAAAAAATGAATTTTACTGTTCCAGGACAGGAAGAATTTTTCTAATGACACGCAGGAGAGTTTCATAAGGAAATCAGACAATTTATTTCAAAAATAAGAAGACATACTGCGCTCTCGTAAGCAAGGTTTTAGAACATTGGACTTGGATCACTACCCAAAATAATTAATTGCGTTGTTTAGTCTACAATGCCGAAAGGAACTGAATTGATAAAAATGGTAATCGTGTTGAAGTGCGGACTTGACTAAGGAACCACTACAAGCGGATTATTAAATCAACGCTCTGTCAGACACTGGAAACACCAAAGCTGCCTAGGTCGCAAATCCTCTGCAGCTCAGCAGCTATTGCAGTAATAATTAGATTCAAAGGGAGATGTGGTCGCAATACAAGTAGTACCATGCACATGAAATTTACACGTCAATGTAAGATGACCGACCAGGCTAATTTCTGCGGTTTTAACCAAACTCTTCTCCATAATAATAGCATAGACGACTCGAGTTGCTTTTACCAGAGCATAATAATCACATGAACAAATTCATAAGTTTCGCCGGAAAAAATCCCGAATCGGAAAACAGATGCGTAGCTTTATAATAATTACGATTTTGTCACAGGCTCCAGCAATTCGAGTACAGCAAATGCTGCTGTATTTAGTTTAAAAGTATAGGCTAAATTACTTCGTGGATCGAGAAAGGAGCAAATTAATCGAGGAAATGGTTCTTCAAGTACTTCATCATCCCGAAGGTACGGAAACGCTTCACGCCGAATACCGGGAGAAGCTCATCATTGCAGATGGCGAACTGCTTGTTCTTGGGATCCTGCGCACACAAAAATTGGACTGTTTAACAGATGGCAATAAAATAAGATGTTGGAAAGTAATATAAAAATGATTTAAATGAAAGGACAGTTTTGGCAGACCGAAAGCAAATTCTATGAAATTAATAGCATTAATTGATCTACACTATGATATATTTTCTGTGGAGTAAAATCACCAAATTTTTCATTATGGCGGGTTTTACTGGACGTTCTTGGAAAACTTACGCATCTCTTCTAGGTCCATTTTAAAAGAGAGGAGTGAAATATATTCCTCTCACCATTCCTAATCAAATGAACATCAAATTATAGGTAATTGGAAAAAGTCCATGGTGTAATAACAGGTCATTTTTGCCTGATTAGACGTCTTTCATAATTTTTCAAACATTTTGGAAACCTCAAAACCCCTCAAAATTCGTCCTAACCCAACAATAATTAAGATTGGGGTTTGCTTTCGTTAGAGATAATCTGAATTTAAAACTCTAGGCAAATATATGAATTACTTAATTTAATTAACATGTAAATAATAAGTCAAATGAATTGTTTTAAACATTGCACAAGCTTATTAAGATTAGGATAGTTTAAAAATTAAATTATCTAACCAAAAGGCGCTTGATTTTAATTTGAATGACCAGGCACATTTTCAAGGGTTCAAAATGTCGAAAATCTTTCAGAAATTATAAAAATAACCAAAATAATAAAAGTTGTATGTCTTTTTTGTAACTAATTTGGCGCAAATACAAAAAAAACAACTTAAATGTGTTCAAAATAGTTTAACGAATCAACATGACAAGTGATGAAAAATAAAAAGTGTAACAAAAGCTGCAATAATGACTTTTTTTAAATCTCAAGGTGAAATGAAATGAGATATTTGTATGGCCAGGAACTTGTAATGTTCAAAACCTCATTGGAACTCGTTTGTATTGTATTTCAGCCACTTTCATCAGCAACCCTGGCTTTGAAGAGGAATGATAGTGAATTTACCTTTGAACTGGTGCATTTCAATGAGGCAAAACACAGACGCCTTTCAAAAATCTGCCATTTTTGCAAAATAAAAAATAACTTGCAAGACTCAAAAGTACTATTTTTTATCCAGTCACTATTTATTTTCATCCGGAAGCAATTAATTTCCTTTGCTCAAAAAAGAGGGCGTTACCGGTAAAATTCGTAAAACTGGATTTTGGGGCACTTTTGGACTAACGTATACAAAAAATTGGGCTGTAAAGAGTCAACTTTACATGTAATGTAATTTTTAAAAATAAAAAAAAAAATCACCATCATTCCACTATAATACACAACAAATTGTCGGCATGGATTTAGATTTTATATTCCACTTAAATTCGCGTAAATAGATACTCACGTAGAGATTCTTTTCCTTAATGATGCTCCACATTTTGCGGACAACTTCATGGCGGGCCATTTTATCAGTGCCCATAACAGCAGCCAGCTCTGTAGACAGGTTGTACGCCCTGGTGTAGCCGCCGCCGCCACCACCACCGCGCTTGGCAGCCTGAACCGATTCGATTTAGACCTGAGCTCATTTTACAAGGGAGGAAATTCTTACGCCTCCAGCCTTCTTGGCGCCTCCGGCCGACCTCCTGCTCTTATTCCAGTCCTCGTCGCTGCCGTCGTCGCTGTCACTTCCCTTCTTCTTACCCTTGCCCTTGGGCTTCTTGCCGCCAGCCTTGGCCTTCTTGCCAGGGTTGTACTCCTCGTCGCTGGCGTTGTCGTCGGATGCCTCCTCGCTCTCCTCGTCTGAGCTGGCCTTCTTGGCCCGCTTTGGAGGCGGCTTCTTCGCGGCTGAGCGCTTCTCTTTGCGCTCCTCCTGCTCGCTTTCTTCTTCACTCTCCTCCTGCGCAGCAAAAATGTCATGTATTTAGAGGATTACATTAATAGAACAGAATATATGTATATAGTGTTGAGACCAAATAGCTTTCATCCTTTGTGGCAAAATTGTTTTTAATAATTTAATTTAAACAGGACCCGGGTTCGCCAATTTTACAGTGCACCACTGTTTTTAAGCACAAAAAAACAGTTGGAAAAACCATCATTGTTGGGATTTTCCTGATTTTCCACTAAATTAACCCCAAAAAAGTGATACTTCATGCCAAAGGGGTCAGAAATTTTGGAAAATTACGATGGGTGTTCAAATTTCCGTGTTCTCTTGGTCAAACAAGTGGCTTCTTTAATCTATACTGATTTTTTTAAAATCCCTATTTTTGGTCATCCATCATGAAAATTTTTGATCCTCAATAAAAATGCATGTTTTAAGGAAAAATGTGCAAAATTACAGAAAAATCCTGAAGTGTTTTCCAATGCAGTGGTTTTTTTCCAGAAAAATGCTGGTTTTTGCGAACCCTGGACAAGACTGAAAAAGAATGTCACCATTTTTTAAATTGAAATTTTTTTCCTAATTTAAAAAATATTAAAATCCGCCCCCTAGTCCCCACTTTAAAGGTTTGTTTGCATAAAACTAAAAAATAAAACACTCCAAATTTTATATTTCAGAGCCAAAATATCGTCACGCTGAAAATGGACTTCAAGAGCAAGCCGAAATTACAAGAGGGGTAACATTTTATTTACTAAGGAACTTCTACATACAAGTGACCTTCTTTAAATCGGGCTAACCACTTAACTTTGTAAAAAAATATCTATAAATGGGTATTGAATCTTAACTGGCCCTTTAAAGTGCTTCACGAGTTACTAACTAAAGCTGGTTCCCAATCAACAGGTCAGTGACAAAACCACAAAATCAATCAATCGTCAAGAGGCAGAGGCGGAGGGAGGCCTAACTAACTATAAACAATTTTTACCATAGCTTACCAAAAATGTTGGGTTTTTTTTACCACGCGTCAAGTAAGCTTTTTTCACAGGTATCAACGTGTAAGTAATATACGCATCAAACCTTGATATTCGCTTATGTGTCAGATAAGGACAGGAAATGTGCACCGAATGGAAGGTAAAAGGGGACTGTGTTAAAATATCAACTCGCAACACTTCCTGTCTTGCCTACAGTCCAATTTTTTCACTCAGATATTTTTAGAAAATACTAAAATAGTTTTTTTCGTACTTTGAAAATTTTGAAGCAATTATCAGTTGGTAATAAAAATAAACCAATTAATTTCTCACACTAGATAAGTTGAAAAATTGTTTATTTTTCGAAAAAAATTCTCAAGAAATATTTATTTGAACTGGCTTTTGTAATATAGTATAAAATTGCCTTGTTTACCCCGCTAGGCAGTGATTCTTCTCTTTGACAGCGTGTTTGCCGTAAAAGTAACATGGCTTCCTAGCCATAATGTCAGGGTGGCACGTAAATGACCCGAATTGACACGCCTGTATGATAAATAAGCCAAAGAGAGCTAACCTGAACTAGATTAAAGATTGCTTGAAGAGTTTCAAGTCTTTTGGAACAGCAAATCAATTTTTATACAAAATTAATGATGACCTTTTTTTAATTATTATTTTAAATGATTTACCTGCTCCTCGCTTTCGTCCTCGTCGTCGCTCTTGGACCTCTTCTTGCCTCCCTCCTTCTTTCCGTCCTTCTTCTCCAGACACTCCATGACCAGCTCGTCGATTTCCTTGCGACGCTCGGACAGATCGCAATCCAACTTCTCCTCGATCTGCTGCCTCACTTTCTTCGCTGAGGTGGTCGACAAATCGGCATCCTTCAGGATGGCTGGGAACACATAGCCGAAATTTAGCCAATTCTTCCGAATTTCGTTCGGCAATGATAATACATATTTCTATCGGCTCATTGGCTGGTTTTCAAGATCTGACTTAGTGCTGCCAACCTTCTTAAAATAATGCCAAAGTGGAATGATACTGGGCAACAATTGAAAATGATTTAAATTGTAGAATGCCTTAAACAATTGATCGATAAACAATTTGTTCAACAATTTGCAATAGCAAAAAGGGCCTTCCTACAATAAAAATTCAAATTTTGCCAATTTTCTCCAAAATTTAGAGTGCTTGAACATATTTTCTTGGCATATTCCGATTTCTCTCGTCGAGATCTGCTCAACGGTGTATGCCACTTATTGGGGAAACTCTTGGTTTTGAAATTAAATCGGATTTCAAGTAAGGAGACAGCCATTATACCATTTGAAAGGCACGGTAACTTTCCAGCCAATTTTCTCGAAAAATTAACAGTGCTTCTTAGGTCAATTTAGGCTTTAACTGAATCCTAAGGGATGATTTTTGCAGGCTTTTCCAGTATCATTCCTCTTTAAGAAAAAATTATGACAAGCAATAATTAATTTGGTGCGAGATAGTTGTTTTAAAAATATAAATTTTTAGAAGAGTTTTAAATTCGCAAATTAGAAGGTAATTGAACAATTATTAGTCCATAAATAAATTACGACTGCCCAGAATTTGTCATTCTTAAATGGCAGCTCAGTTTTTAACAATATTTCATGTCAATTGATTATAGACAGTTCATAGGTTATTAATTTTTTTAATTAAAATTGAATTTTAAAGGGCGAAAAGGGTCATTGCGATTAAATTTTATTTCGATGGCATTTTTAATGATTTGAATCAGAATAATTAAAATGGCAAGTTTTGTTAAAATGTTTTAAATTAAAAAAATTATTAATTTAATAATTTATTTATTTAACGCCAAATTCTATACAATTAAAATAATTTTTAAATAATCTCAAATTTAAAAATACCAGTGAAGAGGCAGGTGAAAAAAGAGTTAACTTGAGCGCTCCGCAGGAGTCATTTCATTTCCATTTTGTGTGTCGAGGACAAAAATTGGCAAATTAATGCGCGTGTATGTATTTGCGCGTGAAAGCGAGGCGCGCCGCGAAAGAGAAGCCGCGCTCGCGCTCGCTCGCCCATACCAATAAAGATGAAGTCACTACTACTCGCTTGTATTCTAATATTTTATTCAGCCTCGGCGGCGAGCCGCCGAGATAAAGGCCAAAATCGATATGACACGCCGTCAAATCGGCATGCCGACGAGCAACGCGTCGTCCCTAATCGGCCAACAGAGCGTTTCGGCACCAGGCTCAGCGCCGTAGGCCGATTCGGCGGGCCGAGAAGTCGACCAAGGTTGACAACGACATATACGAGCAACCGTAGCTATAGCTGGCTAGCCTCTCTCGCCTGATCTGTGCTGTGTGTAATACACTATAGGACCGTCGGTGGGTCGGCCACCGAAAAGCGCCGAATTCGGCCCCCGGGGGCCCGCATCGGCCGCCCCGCCCGGCCATCTGGCCAGCTGATTTTCCGTCCGATTTTTCCACGAGCCGACTTTGCCGACTTAACGGTCGAATTCGGGGCGATGTCTGATGGGGGAGCGGGTCGAAGGCGGCGCACAAGCGTCTCTGCGAGTACGAGGCCATTACGAGACCGAATTTTACCAAGTCCCCCCGTCGCCGCACCAGACAATGCCGCTTTTTCCCTATGTGGGGTGCCGACTTTTCGCCCGCCAATCGACGCCCGACTCTCGTGCGAGGTCCGATTCGCCGAAATCGGCCGATCGGCCCGCGCCTACAAATCAGGGTAGCTATTTACCGGCAATTTCCTTGCGAAGAGCGTCTTTAGTGATGTCTGCCATCTTGAATGTACAGGAGTGTATGGTGAATGCGGTGCGAATGCGAATGCCAACATCCAGAGCCAGGCGTCACGTTGGCAGCTCTGCACCGGCGGGCCAATCGCAGCGCCGGATCGATCAGTTTGAGCTGAAAGCGCGGCATTGCAGCGTGTAAAGAGTAGGCTTTTCCCATGTAAAATTCGAAAATTCTACTGTTTCGTTCTTGGTAGGTTCGTAGCGCCTGTCATGATGGTGTTTACTGATTTAATTGACGTAAGAAAATCAAATATTTCATGCCGTAGATCCCAGAAGCTTCTTTCACGGAGCAAAATTGATTTATTTTTTTCTGGTTTTAAATGTCAGGTGTTAATTAAAAGAGACGGATAATATATTCTGCACGATCTTTTATTTATTTTTTTATTTTCACAGATTTTGAAGCAGCAGGCTTTAATTTTTACACTTAATTTTCCAACAAAACACCAATATTTGTTAATTTATTGTCAACAACCATATTTGCGAAGCAATTAATTTCGCAAATAAAATGCGCAGTGTGTGTTTCACGGCTCCCAACCGACTTTCTGATATTTTCCTATTCATTAGGCCACTTACGACGAGTAGTTTTATTTATTTCTTTTATTTTCCTTTCGATAAGTGCGTATAGCCAGCGCGCAGCAAATCTGTTATTTCATAGACGCGCGTGATTCAACAACAACAACAATATACACGTGTGATATGGAATGAGTACATCGTTCGCACAGGTCAGTGCCGAATTAATACTTCTGGCCACCGGGGCTCGAAAACAATCGCGAAAAGCAGTGCGGACAATTGATAAAAAGACAATAAACGCGTGCGGCAAAATAAAATAATGTGCAATGGGGAGTAATTTAGATATCTAACTAGGAAGACTCTTTTTTTTCTTGTAAAAATATCCTTGCACTGCGTATGAGTATTGCATTTTTGTAATTCAATCGTCATGCAATGTCACATAGAAACAATTTCGCAAAAATACAGCCAAAGCTTTATTTATAGTTAAATGTGGTCGAATTAAACAATACATTTTGCCCTTGAGAATTTCTTGAGGAGGCTTTATCCAAATATTTTTACAAGCTAACATTGCTTTTATTGTCGCAAACCGTTTGGCGTGTCATTATTAGCAACCGTGACTTTTTATTATACCAACTAATATTGAGGTTTGGATAAAGTTTAGCCTCAAAAAACACCAACATTTTTGTTTCCAGTGAATCAATATGCCGGGAAATGCAATCTGATGGATGGTTTTGTATATATTCGGTGGTCCCCGTGTGAGAGGAATGAATTAAACTAATTCCTAACAGTTACATTTCAAACCCTTTCTCATCTCGAGTGCTTCAACAACGATTATATTGTCTTTTGATGCATTTACTAATAATCCTAATAATAGGCGTAGTGAGCATCAAACTTTGTTGCAGAGTATATTCAAAAATATATGTGTGTATGAATAAATGCCAATTTGTGTGTGTGTTTGTGTGTGGAATGTCGGAGAGAAACAATTTTTAGTCCAGCTAAAATAACAATTGAGAGTAAATTGCTATTCAACTGCCGGGAGAAAAACGCAAGCCAAAATCTAATTTTCGATACTCGTGGGGGGAATGTGAATATGGTGATAAATGGCAGTTTTGATGCGTCGTGGTGGGTTGGTTTTGTCGCGAGCTCGGAGTCTTCTTCTCACACCTGCGCCGCCTTGTTCGGACCCACCACAAATAACAGCTTCTGAAGCAGCCTAGTTGCTGCTGCTGCAAAAGGCAGAAAGAAAACATTTCAGAATTCGTGCGTGCGTGCGTGGAATTTTTGACAGAGTTCTTTCTTTCTAAAGGTGCTTAAAAGTTACAAATCGGTGCACTCGTAAGATAAAATGTTAGTTGGCGAAGTTAGGCAACCCGCGCGACTTGGAAAGCGTGCCGGTTGCCTATTTTTTCATGCGAAGCTGATGCTCGCTCCGTGAATAAATATACTGCATTGAAGGGCCAGCAGTTTGAGCTTATTTTATGTGCATTTTCTGTGGGGCTGGGAATTTGATACGATCGAATATTTATAGGAGTTGCCTCGAATGTGAGTGGATCACGTTTTTAAAACATTCCGAATCTGTCTAAATCCTTTTTGAAACTTTTCGAACAGTTTAAAATACCAAACGATCAAAATTTTATGCATAATTATGAAAGAGCAATAATTTCTTCCACTTTCTATTGGATTTTGGAAAAAAAATAAACGTCGTAGATTTATTATTTCCTTTTAGAGCGACAAATAGAGAAAAAATCAAATGAAAAAGAAAAATTAAATATAAAAAAATCACGGGGAAAAAATTAAAAATCATCAGAAATTTAAATACCGTTTTTGACGAAGTTTCTGAGCCCACCAATCGATTCTCGAGGGTCGAATTAGGTAAAGTAGATATTTTTCCGACCAAAAGGTCCAGCGCGACGTGCGAACTTTCTTTCCCGCCAAAACAATATGAATGCGAGAACTGCGCATGCGTCAGAGCTGGTTTGAGCACCTGAAGAGAGACCGCCTTCTTTGTCAGATCCAGCCAGCTCTGACGCATGCGCACTTCTCGAATTCATATTGTTTTGGCGGTAAAAAAGTTCTACTTTTGCTACGAACGTCGTGATGCACTTTTGGTCGAAAAAAAAAATCCAATTCACCCAATTCAACCCTGAGGAATCGATTGGTGTGCTCAGAAACCTCGTCAAAGACGATCTTTAAATGAATTTATGGAACTGAACAAATAGAAATAAATAAATCAGCGTTAAATTAACAGATTGCATTATCTTTATTTACAAAAATAGTCTCAAACTCCCATCCCTAGTGATCACAGCTGAAATTTGGAGAGTAATAATTATTAGTGAGTCGGTGAGAAGCAAGAATTAAAGTGAAAAGCATGCAGTGCAGTAAAGGAAAATACTGATTACATAGCATGCCCTTAAACCTATTTATTTGTTTATTGACCTTGTCTTTGGACGAACAACCATCATAAGTTTTTGTAACCACTTGGTAGCTCCATCTGAAATTGCAAACGGGTGGCGAACTTTAAGCTTAAATTTAACTTGTCCGAAAAACCAAAACCATTAAATGGGTTTGAAATTAAATGAGAAACATCGTGGGAAGGACATTAATTTAAAAAGCTTTCATGCAATAAAAATAGCAAATGAAGCTTCTTCCTTCTTCGACGAATTGAATGTGATATAACAAATTTGCGATACTTACTGGTGAGAGATCTCACACATTTCGGCTTGCTCTTCCAAGCGATGAATACCAAGTACACAGGTACGCTGGTCAGAATCATTAAGAGACCATAACCTACACAAGGGAAAAGAGCGAGAAATGAATAGAATAGGGTCTGCTTTTGATAGAAGAGATTGATGACTCACCTGTTTCTACGGGACTAGCAATCATGGGCACGACAGTAACAAAAACACTGCAAACGATGTAGAAGATGGGGAAGAAGAGGTTCACTTTGAGAGGCCGCGGCAGATTTGGCTGAGTGTAGCGCAGCACTGGCAGACAAAGAACGGCAACTCCTATGCTCAACTGCAAAGTTTTTATAAATTAGGATTTTGTTAAAATTTATTTTTGCTTATTTTTTTTAAAAAAAATGCAAGCATAAATTCACATTACTCCTTTGTGGCCAAACACTTCCCGTGTATAAAATGTCAAACATGGTAATTTTGGCCCGAAACCCGGCCATTCAATGTCTCTCGATGCCAAATGAAGCGTTATTAAGTTAAAATCACCCTCCGGTCCATTGGTGAAATAAAAAAAATCATAAAAAGGACTTTTTGCGCAGATTTTGGTCTGGAGGGGGCGCACGGGGGCCATTTTTAGGTTCATTCTACGCAGAATTTTACCACGAGTCCGACAAACACTGTTTTTTTACTCTACGACCCATAGGATCCGAGTTATTGATTTTTAAAGGTGAATAAACGTTATTTGGACATTACAAAATTATGATTTTTGGGGCCCTGTTGGTCGGCGGCCCAAGATTTTAGCACCAGTCAATGCCCCTTGGTGGGGCACGTCCTCCCATAAGTGCAGTTTTCTCAAATCTGACCATTTTTCGTATTACTGCGATTTTTTAAATGTCCAAATCTTGGAAGAACAAAAAAATCTTGCATTAATGACTCAAAACATTCCCGGCAATGCCGCCAAGACATCTTTTCCTTCAAAAACCATCCACCGCCCCCGACGTAAGCTCAAAGCGCTTATTGTTCCAGAAATTATATTTAAAAAATATCTCTTGCAAAATTGCCGAAATGTTAAAGAATATTCCTAAAAGGTAAATAATAATAATACAACCAACCAAGATTTTCTCAGAGGACAATAAACACTTTCAATTTAAACTACTTTCGTCTATAAAAATCTGCGTATTAATTTTTTGGACTGCTGAACATTTCTGGCAATTAAATTTTTTCTTACACAAGAATATAAAATTACTCACCCAAGTGGCGAAGCCAACATAATTGATCAAAGCAAAGATGTCCGACACGCAGAGATACAGCAGGGAGAGCAGAGCCTGAAAGATTGAAAAGCAAATTAAATTCAGGGCACACATCCAGACCGAAATCTCACAATCGTCAGAACAGCAGGTGCAGGGGTGAGCCTCTTGATCTGGATCATGGTCAGGATCTCGGGCATCTGGCCCTCGCAGGCGCCGGCGTAAAAGAGGCTGCGTTTTTTATTTTTTATCAAATTAGTATGAATACAAAAAGTTGTCTGAGAGTTTTTCAGTACCGAGATGAAGTGAGGAGGACTCCGTTGACGGCGCCAAATGTGGACATGGCGACGAACATGGGAATGACCCAGGCCATGTAGCCGTAAAGTCGGTTCGCGAACGTCTGAAAGCCAGAAAGGTTACAAACTTTTCTGAGATTTGTTTTTTATTTTTTGCGGCACTCACCACAGCGACGGCTTCAGAGCCGAGAATCTCCACCGGTGAGAGGGTGGTGAAGAAGGCGACGTTGGTCATGACGTAGACGAAGGTGACCAACGTGCACGAGATGGCGATGGCCCTGGGAAGGTTGCGCACGGGGTCCTTCAGCTCCTCGATGATGAAATTCAGGTAGTTCCTGAAAATTAAAGTTTCCACTTGATGCACATGGCTTGGGAAGATTTTTTTTCTACAAAAAATTATTATTCTCCAAATTACATTAAAAATCAATTTAAAAAAGCCATAAATTTGTATGTGAAATTGAAATAAGACACGATCTTAAAACGAGAGCATCGAGATTTTGAAGAGTTTTAAATGTTTAGCCTTGAGCGATTAAAACGGCATTTTTTCTAGCTCATTCATTGTTTCCAAACTAGTTTTTTGAAATTTAATTTAAAAATTTAATGAGCTCAACAGTCTTAAAATTGTGTGATTCGTTCTCCAGACTCATAGCAAAAAATCAATATGTAGTCTTGAATTCCCGATACCCTAGGCATGGCGATATTATGCTGCAGCGGAAAGCAGCTTATCAGTTAGAATATAATGACCTCTCTCGAGGCTTCATTAACCGCGGCTTAACTGTGTATATAAATATAGAAAAACAGGCCAGACCAATCACAAAAAACAAGCAGAATAGTTTCTATATTTTTTTGTTTTATCAGCGCGCTTTTCCGCGGTTTTCGACGAGATGAGACCTTGACAGTGACTGTGAGCCAGCAGGCGCGCTGAATCGCAACACTGGCTTTTGCAAAAGAATCTCAGCACGTCGGTGCAGAGCTACACGTTTATTGCCGCGAAACGTCCATCATCAGCCAGTTAATGTACGAACAAGTTACTTTGTCCACTCTCAGATAAAAAAAATAAATTTAATGGATACGTTACGCAAAAAGACTCGAGTGAAATTGTTGCCCAAGTACATATATACTCACCATCCATTGTAAGCAAAAAGACCCGAGTAAAATGACAGCGCTATTTCTGTCACGTCGGATTTCGTATCGTCAAAGGTGAAGTGTTCGGTGTGTCCTGTAAACAAATTATTTAAAATATTAGATGAAAAAGAAATAAAATAATAAGGAAAATAAAATACAAATAATGGCTTTCAGGAGGAAACCGGGATTTTTTTATTTTCAAGAGATTATTTTTATTTTTAGCAATTAAAAATATTTTTGTAAAATCATTTACGCTTCTCTGAGTCGTTCCGTAGTATTTTTGTTCATTTTAAAATTAAAATATCTTTTGAATGAAATAAAATTCACATTTTAATTTTATTTAGCTGCGATTGATCTGAAGACAAAACCTCAAAACCTGTCCCTCAGTTGGGCGGCTGGGTAGTTAAATTTAATAATGAAACCATCTCCAATCTGCTCCAACTCAATTTATTGCGATCAATAGCTGCTGTTGGTTCTCCATTAGTTTCGAGAGACACTGCTTTAGCTAGCACATCCTTCTCGCTCACAAAACATTCGATTAGGAACGCTCACAATCAGAGAGCAAGCGGTGGAAGTCGAGCGAGCCCAAGCACTCGCCGCCTTTCAAATGCGAAGTTGTGCTCGAGTGCAAACGACTTTTGCTGCCTGGCGGTTTTTGTGCACGGAAGGAGTTTTGTTTAAGGCGAGTGAGTAAAACAGAGTGAGTTGCTTCAGCAGAGTTAGTCAAGCGGATGCGAAAATTTTCATTTGTCTAAGTGCACTTTTCACGGTTCAACGCGCTGAAATGTATATATATTTTATTTAAAAATATCGAATTGATACACGTGGATCGGAACTTTATTTCGTGAGCTATTATTGAGATAAAGAAAAGGGAAATTAGTTTCAAGGTTGTCGAATTAAAGCATTCCCAAGTGTCAAGTTGCGGCCACTCACTTGAAAGTCGAGCAAACGTGTGCACATTATTCGCCTGGCGAGACAGTCAATATGTTTAACTCGCGAGTTACACCTGTTGAAAGCTACAATCACCGCCGCTGGAAATAGAAGGCGAGACGCTAAAAGTTTTTCCTTTGTCCACAACACGCGCCAATTCTTTTCTGATCTAACAGCAACCGCCGCGTTTTTTCATTTGCGGTTTGAAACTTATTTAGAAAAAATTAGTTAAAAAGCTAGAATTTAATCTACAACTTTTCGGCATTAATTTTTTAAAAGAAGCGCGAAGTATTTTTAATTTATTCAAATTCAAACTCGTCTTTTCGCGTGGCAACCCTACTTGTTGCATCAGCTCTTCCAGTGTGCGATTTGCGAATTCACGCTAGCGAGAGCTTCTATTGTCAGAGGCCGGATTTAATTACGAGCCGTGTCAGTAAGTGCAATAGGAACGGCCGGCCAGACAGAGAGAAGGAAATGAGCGGAGTAAATAAAAGGAAGCCCGGCCGAGATTTAATTGAATTCGAGAAGACACGCAGCAGCGAGTCGGCTCGCATCTTTGATCTCAAATTCAGAAAAATAATGTTACACTTCTTATTTTGCAACTCACCCAAGTACAGTTGGTACATGCCGGTGAGGATGATCAAGAAGAGTGCGAAAAGCTTGGCGTAGGTGAAGTAATCCTGCACCATGGTGGCCCATTTGACCTCGTAGCAGTTTATGAACGTCAGCACCACTGCAAAAACAAAGAAATAAAAAACACGTCAAACCGAGTTGATAAAAACTGAAGAGAAAAAAAGGAAGAAACGCAGGAAATTTTATGGAAATACAAATATTAAAAATATAAAGGCTTGCGAATTTCAGAGATGGTTGGCGAGAAATGCAGAAAAAAATTTAAATTAAAGAATCCGTCTGTTTCTTTCGTCAAATATTAAAACCACTTAACACGTTTGGCCGCTGGCTATTCTAAAATGAATTTAAATTTCCCAATTAGCATCTCCGCAGACAGGTTTTGCATGCCCGTCCATCAAGTCTTATTTAATCTGTCAAAAAAATTAAAATAAATCTCTGAAGCGTTTATTTTTTCAATTTATTTCCCATCTCGCGGGTTTTGGGGGCTCGCCTCTCGCCAATTGCGGCGGCGTTTCGTGCACGCATCTATAAAAGAATATTAAAAACACGTTAATGCGCGACGTCAGCCGCGAGAGTCGAGCCCACCATAAAAACAACGAACACGAAGGTGACCTCGAGACGCACACGACGAGCTCTTTCTGCAAGTGACGATACGGTCGGCGAGGGACCAGTTTGGTCATTTATTTCGTTGCAATAAGCGACACGAAAAATTCCTCATAATCCCCCGTGATTTGAGTTCATTTAGCGTCTCCAGGCTAATCTAAGCAATTGGCCGGCGAAATCCCTCAAATTTTGACTAAATTGAATTTGTTCTATGATTGCCGACGATGGATTTGCGTCGTGACTTGTTAGGTCAGGGGTCAATTCGAACCTGGCAGTCAACTGGGAGGTCAGGAAAAACATCTTAACTCAAGGTCTGTGCGAAATGTCCGTTTTTGCGACACTAAATTAAAGACACGACGACGCAAATAAAAAAGAAAGAAAGACTGGATTGATCTGAAAGTTTAAATTTATTTTCAAGTTTTAAAATTTTTACACAAAGGCACAAGAAAAGAGACATAAATTAATAAAATTATTGGTACTGTTTTGGTAATTAAATCCTCATCGACTGTGTATTTACTGCAAAACAAAATTAAACATTGCAAAAAACAGCGGGGTCCAGATTTGCGATAAAAATTGGTTCCCGCTGCGCAGTTCCAAGATGGCGTCTGAATGTGGGAAAGAAAAAGCTCTCTTTGGATTGCCGTACGAGTGTCAAGAGTTTGTTTTTACGATCCAAAAGACACAATTAGTGCAAGTAATGCAAATTATACGTCACAATATTGACCAAAACTTGGTTCTTTTCGCGCATTTTTTCACGTGACCGGTTTTTCGCGCCGTACTCCACCGGACGCCATATCTGCGCGTCGCACGAATCAGGTCCCCGCTGGCAATAAACTAAACTAGAGAATTTTGCCCTAGAAATTTATTAAAAATCACAATTATTGCCCCATTAAAATTAGAAAACGAATATATTTCCGGAAAATATAAAAAAGACTTAATTTGTTCTTTAAACCAACAAAAAGTTCGTATTTTTTGCTGCAAAACTAAACGACCAAATATTCCAAGTTTCTTATCAATAATTTTAGGTAAATATCAAGATCAAATTAATCTGATTACTCTTACAGATTTTATAAATTAAATATATTTGAATGAACGCATATTGCTTCCAATTTCCCTGAGACAAAAAGTGCGCCATTTGTTTGTTCTCCGCAGGCGGATGAAGAGAGTCGTTAAACGGAGAGACGTAATTGCAGGGGCGATTAATTATCTCGCTTTATTGGCAAATGCACACCTGTCTCTCTCCTCGTGGTAAGTGGATCAGAGGCAAAACGCATTAATTATGCATTATGCATCGACAAGAAAACAAACCACTGACGCCATTCAATCCTCGCAAACGATACACCCTCGTGATTAGATATTATATTAAGTGCCATTCCCTTTGAGTCGATTTTCTAATCTTTACTACGCAGAGGAGCACTTCTTGAAAAGAAGTAAATTCTGGAAGGTGACGCTGCGATAGCTAAGCCACGGTGCGGTTTTTTTCCTGCACGGGAAACACCCATTGGTGGCTTTCCCCGATTCAAAAGGGTTTGCGTGTTGCCAGCCCACGTGGTCTCTCTCTCTCGCCGCGGAAGAATAATATTATACGCGCACTATAGCTCCATTCAAGCAGCGAACTGAGCCGCGCGAGAGAAACCTAATCGATTTCAACCCCCCAAAAGTGTGACGTCATTCCGTAGCATAGTGATACATTTATGCGGGGGTGGCGCTTGTGACGTCACCTTTTTCTATATATACAAAAAGATGCAGTGTCGATTTCGACTCTGCGCACATTCGCGCGTTTTATTGTTGCTCGGCAGCGAATATATAGGTCAGAAAATCGCAAAAGGAGGCCAAGCTGGGACACAAATATTTCTTACAGTCTCCAATAATCAAGAAAAATGCAGAGAGTAAATGTTTAGGATTGTTTTGAAGCCAAAATTGACTGGAAGTTTTCAGGAAAATAGGCGAAAATTGTTTCCCTTCTAGAAATCTTACTTTATTTAAAAAATATGGCAACTCGATCAACTGCCTAATGCGTAGCAGGCAACTCAAACAATTTCCAATCATCACCATGTCTCAAATTTATTTATTTTATAATTTAAAAAATATCTTCTGTACAATTTAAATTAATAATAGTAATTTTTTAACCGGATTTGATGAAAGAGCCGACGAATCCATCATCATAATTTGTTCCAGCCGAAATATTTAATTTTTAACGCCCTGTTATAGCGTCTTGCTGCAATTCTGTGTTTAGTTCTCAGGGCGTAGTTTTGCGAATAGGCGAGCCCAGCGATGCAGGAGAAAACACGCTCACGCGAATTATAATTTTGTGCGATGTGTTATTACGAAGCCGTCCACAACTTCCTGCCGAGCACAATGATATACTATTATCATTCACTTGTTTTTCTCCACTTATATGCTTTGGTATAATTATAGTAAAGGATTATTTCTTTTCTAGCAGTAAGATAATTGATGATTGAGAGCACAGTCTGCGTTAAAAACTTCTTCTTCAGTCAAGTTGGCATCAAAATAAAATTTAGTATCATGTTAAACTTAAAAAAAAAATCACCAAAGCAGAATTTTTATTTAAATGTTAAATGCTGGACAATAGAGGAAAATAAATAGTGTTTCCTCGCATATAACGCTTTTATTACATACGAAAAATCTGCTTCCAGACCTATTTATTTATTTATTTATTTAGGTCAAATTTTCCTGGGCCAACTAATAAGTCGCCTAAAATAAAATGTTTATCCGGCGGGGACAGGACAGTGATGAATGCTTTCTTCGGCAATTGTGTGGACACACAATAAGCTAATGGACGGGATGCATCGAGCTCGGTAACGCCCGGGCTAATCCGATATCAAAGCAAATTTGATCATCCCCAGCCAATTTCAGCGTCTGCTGCATTCATCAGCCCAACTCGGCGGATAATTGCGGGCCCTAGCTTCGTCACCACGCGCGTGCAGACACTCAAATTGCTTCTCAAGTGGGCATTGGACATATCCTTTTCAAAATAATTTCACCCACGTGGGAAGACAGTCACGACGGGGTAATAGTGCAAAAGAAGTGCATGCATGGGATGATCGATTTTGCTCGAGACGGGAAGACAATTTGAAAGAACGTTTTTCGTGCCGAGTCATTGTGTTCGATTAAAGATTCGTTATATATTATAGCGTCTAGATTACCGAAAAGCTTGCCATTCAGCGCATTTTTAAAGCTAAGCTGTACCGAAAAATTGTGTAAAATCCTTGCAATCATCTCTTTAAATTGGGAAAAAAGCTAAAATGTTCAGCTTTAAAATAAAAAATACAGTCACGGCGAAATCGTTTATTAATTTCATACAGAAATTTGGCAAACTCTGGATTTTTTTACATTTCAGAGAGAGAATGTGTCTTTATTCTACAAAAAATCAACACT
This sequence comes from Cloeon dipterum, assembly GCF_949628265.1. Taxonomy (NCBI): domain Eukaryota; kingdom Metazoa; phylum Arthropoda; class Insecta; order Ephemeroptera; family Baetidae; genus Cloeon; species Cloeon dipterum. The sequence goes on from NC_088790.1 coordinate 26,994,239, forward strand.
ATAAATTACTAACTCTAGAAAACAATGCAAAAGTGTTCCAATTTTTTGATCTGTAGAGATCCATTTACTCTTTAGCTCATTTTTTATATAATATTTATTTATTTTTGTTTTCTTGAAGTTATATACAACTTTTTAAATATAAATTTTTTGATTATAAAAAAAACTATTTAAAATCTGAACGCGTTTCTTTTATTTCTGAGGGACACTTAACTGACGAAGGACTACACCTGTTTTAAATTTCATTTTTTCTTTTCAGAAATATTTAGTTTAGCCAATCTTTGTGAGTGGTAAAGGGATTTCAATTAATTTAATCCGATTTTTAGAACCAAAATATTCATTCTGAGAGATGAATTAGGGTGATATTTGTGATTTTTTCCTTCGCAAAGTTGAATAAATATTGGAGCCAACAAAATGAATTATTTGCAAAATTTTTTTCCTGAATTTTACCGTACACTCGTTACAAATAAAGAGTTTTCGAGATAACTGAAATTTTACGAGCACAAACAATTAAACTGAGGTGCAGAGAAAGCTTAATTCTAAGTCTAAATTTTTCAATTCGACAAAGCCTGAGAGATAAATCACCGAGGATTTTTTGTCCCCAGAATTTCCGGAAGAACTGATTGTCATCCGCTGACGGCTATACAAATGAGTGTCAATGATGAAACAGTTATTTCAGGGCCAAGAATTTAAATTCTACTATTTCGTAATTTATAAGTTTCTCCATATCTTTTATGACCGAACGGAAATTAAATCTAAATAGCCTTTTAAAGAGAAAATACACTAAAAAAATTTCTGGAGCTTTAAAAGTAGCGGACCGCAACTCAAAGAGCCCATTAAAATCGGGTTCTAACGTCAATTTTATGCTTGTTTACAAATCCAAACCCAAATCACAACACCGCATTCATTCATTTCTTTGTGCAGCACACATGCCGCGCGAGCAACGCCCATAAACCTTTGTGAGTGTTGCTCCGAAGATTTACGGCGCAACTTTTTAACGTGAGAGAATCACTTTTCACGCACACACACACACATGCACGTGGTGGATTTTCCTCAACTTCCACGCGAATTATTAATTTCGCCACGCCAAAAAAGGGTTCGTCACGACTTTCTCGCGGAGGGAAACACGTAGATGCGCGCATCAAGGTCCGCGAACCTTCGAAGGTCTCCTCCGCGCTTGATGAGGCAGACGGTCTGTTCTGAACCTGCGCGCTGTGTATAATTTACCTTTTGGCACCTTCACGCTGCATCGGCAAAGCAGGGAAAGAGCAGGCAAAAGCAATTTGCACGTTTTTGTCTCGCGTGTTTCGCAATAGTTGTTTTAAATAATTTCGACCAGCCCATTTGCATTTTATTGTTGGACTTAATACAGGTTCATAAACGGTAATTATGTACGAAAGCCCGCTTCAAATTTCATCAACAGGTCCGCATAAGAGAGAAGAAAAACAGAATTGGTTGCAAAATTATTTTGCAAATGAGATGAAATCTTGTTTTAAATATTCAAACTTTCCAAGGTTCTCGGTTTAGGAGTTGCATTTAAATTTTAATTAAATTAGACGGAGAATGAATTTTGTCCAATTTGCATGTTCCCCTGTTTCGAAATTAGAAATCTTTTGAATTTCTTTAGCTAAATTGTATAATCATATTAAAAAAAACTAAAAGTGTTCCGATTTTCTCGACAATATTTAAAATTTGCCAAACTTTCAAAACTGCGAATTTAATTTAAACATTTTGAATCTTTTTCTGAGAATCAAATAAGTTTTGAACGCCAATTTCACGGCTTCTCAATGACCCAAAGTTAATTTTTTAAGACATTTTCAGTTAATATCCAGATGGTTGCTAGCATTCGATTGTTTTTAAGATTTCATGTCCACAGTTTTTCCCAATTTTTATTCAAATTGGAAAACCACTCATGTTCTACATTTAAAAGCGTTAATTGCGCAGTAAAGTTTTCGTTAAAAATGATTCGTTACATATTTTCTAGTATTAAGAATTAATTGCATGAACAATTTTATTCTGCTCAAAATTAATTTTGGTGCGAAAAAAATATAAAAAAAACAATTTTAACCAGCGGGGTCCAGATGTGCGATACAATTGGTTCGCACTGCGCAGATCCAAGATGGCGTCTGCATGTGGGAAACAAAAAGCTTTCTTTGGATTGTCGTGCGAGTGTCAAGAGTTTGTTTTTACGATCCAAAAGACACTTAGTACAAGTAATGCAAATTATGTCACAATATATTGACCAAGACTTGGTTCTTTTCGCGCATTTTCACGTGACCATACTCCACCGGACGCCATATCTGCGCGTCGCACGAATCTGGCCCCCGCTGATATTTACGAAACATTGGGCAAAATTATATTTTATTTTTTCTTAGTAAATTAGACATTTATTCAGTTTAAAAAAATTATCAGCGCAGCCCAAAGTGTATTTCCAATAATTATTTTTTGGCAAAAGGAATTTAAATGCTAATCCCCCTCCCTTTCGCCCAAAACATTTTGCGTCGATGCACTGGAACTTGCTAACGAGATCGAAGCATATACTGAAATTTTAAATCGTGCTCACGGCCTGAACCGATTATCGAGATCACTCTGCCAGATACGTGCATAGTGTTCGCGAATAAAAAGTGCCGACTGGCTCTGCGCGGCTTGTCGGTTGCTGGATATAATGATGGGTTTGAGAAACGCATAAAACCAACATCATTATCCATACCTGCAATTACATGGAAATCATATTTGCTCGCCGCAATTGGCCAGCCAGCGTCTTTCACCAACTAGCACAAGGCAATTTGGTTTAACGACCGGTAAGCAGAGCCGAGCATAAAAAGCAACGGCGCATAATTTAATTTGGAAACTAATTTTTGGTCTAATAGCTGTCAAAAGCAAGGCGTTAAAAAGCGTCAAATTCCTTGTTGTTTTTATTCATTAGACAGCACCTGTGACTTTATGTCATAGACTTTTGGAGAATACATCAGCGGGGGCCAGTTGTGCGATAAAATTGGTTCCAAATGCGCAGATCCAAGATGGCGTGTGAATGTGGGAAGCAAAAAGCTCTCTTTGGATTGCCGTGCGAGTGTCAAGAGTTTGTTTTTACGATCCAAAAGACACAATTAGTGCAAGTAATGCAAATTATGACGACAACTTGGTTCTTTTCGCGCGTTTTCACGTGACCGTTTTTTCCCGCCATACTCCACCGGACGCCATGCCTGCGCGTCGCACGAATCTGGAATAAATGAAATTGCATAGAACTCCAGAGAAAACAATGATATAAAATTAATTTAAATTTTCCTGCTAGATTTATTTAATTAAAAAAAGGGACCAGATACAATTTCCTTTTTTTATCATATGTAAATAAATTTCCGCTACTGATCTTTGGCTAGAATATGATCCTCCAGCTCCCTTTGGGATTGAACCTTCCTGATTCTCTCTGAAACACTGTCGTGAGCGGCACACGTCAAATAAAGAAAGGATTTATTTGCGTTCCCTTATTTGGTCAGTCCGTCTTTTATTTGCATTGCCATGCACGCAACATCTTCTTCTTTCATTCGCGCCGAGTAAATAAATCTGGCGCGACGGCGGCACCCCATGCTCAATTTGTATTTTTGTATCGCGCGCGAAAACGGATGTCAATAAACCAGTTTTCCTAATAAACGTATCGACGCGTGAGTACACAAAATAACATTCCATTAGCTGACCACATTTTGTCACGAACTGACTTTCCGAGAAGCAACGTACGAGAGTGGCGTGAATTTCTGGATGCTATCTACCGACTTATATTTATTTTGATGTATTGCATGACCGGAACCTGCTCGCTGGCTGCTACCTTTACGTTTTAGTATTGTCTCCAGTGTAATTCATGCTTACAACATGCCCGCCAAGAGAGAACAGAAGCCTGATCACACCACCTGATTAAATTTCTTTAGCCACGGATCAACGAGTTCCACTTACATGGAAAAAATAAATACGCAGCACACTCCGTGACTCGAATCCAGTTTTTTTTATTTCCCAATTTTTTAACTTGTGATTCATAGACAGTTCCCAGAAAAAATGATTGAACTTGTGGGATGGTTTCTCTACCGAAACAATTCACCAGTTGCATAAACCCTAAGTGTTCAAAGCCGCCAACAGATGGCGCCACCGTAGACTTTCGATTTTAAGGCACTTCCGCTGCGATTTCAGACTCAATCTAGCTACTGTGCATTCTTCAATTAATTTGCTATTTTTTGACGTGCTGAAAACCAAAATCGGTTCAGTCAATCGCCGTAGAATCGTGAAAAACTATTTTTTGAAATAATAAAATCTTTTCCAACGTTTCTACGGCAAAAGGCTTAACCGATTTTGGTTTTCAGCACGTCAAAAAATAGCAAATTAATTAAAAAAAAGCAAAATAGCTAGATTGAGTCTGAAATCGCAGCAAAAGTGCCTTAAAACCGCTTAAAAGCAAAATTTTTAAGAAAGTCTGTGATTGCGTCATCTGTTGGCGGCTTCAATAACTAAGGGTTTATGCAACTGGTCAATTGTCAAAATTTCTTTCCTAATAACAAAAAATATTTTAAAAATCATATTATTTCAAATCGCGGTACTGGTTTTAAGATTTTCTAAAAAGGTGGCTAGTTCTATGAACCCCCGTTTTGAGCCATCAGCTTATTAAACTTAAAGACTAAATCACATAGATCAGCTGACGAGAATACAGGGATTCCAGACCAGTTTATACCATGTGTCACGTAACACGCATGCATCGATATTTCTAAAAATGAATGCTTCCCTCTTTCCTTGGCAATGTTTGGCGGCGAAATTTATTTTGCTTGTATTTATTTAGCACAAACACAAATTTTAATGCAGCAAAAACCTTTAGGATCTGCGCAACATTTTGCACACTATAAAATTAAAAAGTTTTAATTACATTAAAAGATGGTATTTTTTATCGTTCTGCCATTTTTCAATGGTATCCCTTCTAAGCTCAAGAAGAGTTGAATTTCACGAGAAAATCACCGAATTTTAATTTTAGTAATCAGAAAATCAGTCTAAAAAGACTGCTTTGATAAGAAGCTACAAAAAATAATAATTTATTCATGCTCTAGTTAAATACAGAATTAGGAACTTTAATTTTTTTTTGAAAAGAAAATTTTAAATCGTGTGTGTTTTGTTGTTTCGCATTTCTTTATGCATTTTCGCCTCTTTTTCCTATTTTCAAGATTTTTTATGTTTTAGGCGTGTGATAAATTGAAAATTATTTGAATTTTTGATCGGAATAAACAGTTGATCGTCAAAAAATTTGTTCTACAACTTTTGCTAAAATAAAAAAAGACCTTGCTACAGTAAAAATTCAAATTTTCTCCAAAATTTATAGCGCTTAACCACATTTTCTTGCCAGATTTCGATTGCTCTCGTCGAGATCTGTCCAACAGCGTTTGAAACCTTTTAGGGAAACTCTTTGTTGTGAAATAAATTAGGATTTCAAGTAAGGAGACAGTCCTCACCGTTGAAACGCTTGATAACTTAGCAGCCTGTTTTCTAAAAAATGAAAAATCCTTTTTTAAATTCCCTGCCGAATTGTGTTTGGCCGAGTCGATCGCATTATGCATGATTCCGCCCATAATTAACGCCTAAGCAACAGCAAACATGTTGGTGGACGTGCAGCAGTGTTAAGCAGGTATTTCCTGCATGTATGCAAAAATCGCTATTATACTCTACGTCTCGACATTTATGCTAATGGCGCGCTCTCAGACGTTCCTGCGCTGCTCTCTCCCCTTCCCCATTATTTCTTTCAAAGTGCATGCACCACAAATAATAAAATACTGTGAAACGCTGCGCTGCTTCCAACACACTCACAGAACGAACTCCTCTTGTTCTGTCAAACAAGGCCGGAGAAACCAGTTTCGGCGGTGCATTATGAGCAAAAAGCTCCAGTCATTATTTGGAATTTTCGGTTTTGACGGTTATTACAATGCCGGCGCAACTCGATCCTCCCTTTAATTTCTGCGAGTGCGCAAAAACGAACGAGAAGCAGCGGTTGAATTTGTAAATAACACTTTTGCTCATGGCTTTCTGGACATTAGTTAGTTGATAGAAAAAAATTTGATTTATGCTTCAACGCAAATAAGTTATTTATTTTTTAAACGTTCAGGTACGTGTGATTTAAAAAAGTGATCACAAATCATGGTATTTATAGCACTCAATAAAAGCCTAGGACGAAATTTGATATTTTTTTACCAATATTTAAAATACTATCATTTCTCCCGGATGTTTGTATATTTAACAAAAATCTTTTTTAAATTGACCAGTTGCATAAACCCTAAGTGTTCGAAGCCGCCAACAGATGGCGCCACCGTAGACTTTCGATTTTAAGGCACTTCCGCTGCGATTTCAGACTCAATCTAGCTACTGTGCATTCTTCAATTAATTTGCTAATTTTTGACGTGCTGAAAACCAAAATCGGTTCAGCCAATCGCCGTAGAATCGTGAAAAACTATTTTTTGAAATAACATTTTTTCCAACGTTTCTACGGCGAATGGCTGAACCGATTTTGGTTTTCAGAACGTCAAAAATTAGCAAATTAATTAAAAAAAGCAACATAGCTAGATTGAGTCTGAAATCGCAGCGGAAATGCCTTAAAATAGCTTAAAACAAAATTTTTAAGAAAGTCTGTGGTTGTGCCATCTGTTGGCGGCTTCAATAACTAAGGGTTTATGCAACTGGTCAATTATAATTCTATTTAAAAAAACCTTTCGATTTTAATAAATTTTTGCAAGAAAAATTAAAATATAACAATTAATCTATTTTGAATTTGGACCCCAAAAGCTAACAGAAACGTACGTACAACTCTGACATTGACAATTATGAAATTTGCAAATGCTATGCTAGGAATTAGAACTAGTAAACCATTTCATCGTGAATTTCAAGAATTTTGCATTCTTCGTGAACCACTTCAACAAATCCCGCCATTGTTTTGGACAAAGCATTAATCTCGCTCCTATACGATAAAGATAAAAATGCCTTATTTGGTAATTTTTTTAAACAAAAATAAAAAAGGAAATTAACTCCTTTTTTTCCGGTTCAAACCAGTACTTGCTGAACATCTTCAAGATTTCTCATATTAGACTGCATTTCGTGCGAGTAAATTTTAATTAACAAATTTAATTTTGATCTTCTTTACTCTTAAATCATTAAATTTAAAATGGATTTAACGAAACCGTAAAATTCCTATTATGTTTTGGTTGAGTGAGCGATTTACGATTTACAAATCCATGAGTAAATGTTTGAGCTGTTGTCACCGGCGTGCTAGAGAAAAAAACACGTTTACCGCCACTGCCTCTATTCAAGAGTGAGTGATATCGAATTTCTGAATGTGGTGGGAATCTGTCCGCAAAGTTTTATGATGATTTCGCAGGGAGACGATTTTTAGGCGCTATTTCAAGACTCGAGACTGTCTTTAATCAAGCTTGAAAATCAAAGTTTGCCACACACACAGTCAGTCGCAGAGCAGAATGAATAATTCAAGAGAACACCGCGTCTGTCAATCAGAGAATGCGCGGCTGGATTTTCCTGCACTTGCAACAACGCACATCAATTACTTCGCGGTGCGTGTCTGATTTTAGTAATGACGCCGTGCTTTGATTTACACGGAATAGCACGAAATTCGAGCTGCTGTGTGTCGCGTGAAGCGGGCGAATTTTCTGCCATTATATGGACGCTCGCGGTGACTCATGATGCGAAAAATTCCAGGAAATCGCGAGGGGCGGGGTGCCATTATTGTGTTCAAACACAATCAAACAACGGAAATTTATCCGGGCATAAAGCAAAACTCCGTGAAACTGCCGGGCCCTGATAAAATATTATTGTGGCGATAAAATGGGTCAGTTTAAAATTATTTAAACTGTTGAGATTTTACAACACGTGCCTGTTTTTTAAAAGTTCTAATTCGATTTCATAGAAACAAACTTTGAAAAAAAAATTCCCTTTTAAGTAAACAACAGGTTTTTTAGGATTTCTCCACACAATATGTGTCGAAATCCTTTCAAAATGCGTACTTGATGAGTGTTATTAATTAAACGATTTTCTACTTGCTACTATCACATTCCAATACTCGACCTTTTAAGGGTCATTGTGTTCGTAATCGGCGTCAGAACCCAAACAAAGTGCGCAATTGCCGCGATTAAAGAAGTTTGAACGGCGACAATATTTTATTTTTATATTTGAATATATTGGTCAGTGGGTCAGTATGATCTGCTTTGCACGCGAAAAAAAGCGCAACACGAGAAATGGAAAGAAATGCTTATTTGTCTGACCTACGTCGCACAGTGAGACACTAACCTTTCACCCTTTGCTGCTGATAGAGAGGCTGGATCGCGTGCTGATCCGTTTAAAAAATTAATTGATCGCAAATAAAAGAAAATAAATCAAGTATGTAATTAAATCTAATTAAAAAAATATTTAAAAAATCCTGATTCATGGTCTGCCGGGTTGATTTAATTTTTCAAGTTCAAACAAGATAAAATTTTCTCTTTCTCGACAACTTATCCACTTTTGCAGCTAATTTAAAATGCACGGAATCTTTTAAATAAAAATATTTCAATTCCAATTCGTTCGAATTTGAACGTCAACTCTCAAATTTAAACCAAAAGAGAAAAACTAGGTCATGTTATGATGCGAAATGAAATGAAGAATGAATAAAACAAACAACGATTACTTCAGGAACTCCTAAAATTCCGTGAAACGCTTTTTCCTATCAAACAAATTGTGCAGCCATGCATACCAAACGTAGAAATAATTTTAGTTTTACAGCAAATGACGAAATTACTGATGTTAAAAATTTTATGTACTCACAAATGCAGCAGACGGCGAGCATGCGGACCGACTCGTCAGGTGGTTGGCACTCCGGGAAGAAGGGTTTGAGCACGTAGACGCTGAAGGTGAGCGCCACGATGGCCTGAGAGCACGGCCGCACGATCATGCACTCGATCCACAGCCGGATGAACGCGAGGAACGGGCCGAACGTCTCCATGATGTACGCGTAGTCGGCGCCCGACTTGGAAATCATGCATCCCAGTTCGGCGTAGCAGTAGGCGCCGAACATGGAGAAGATGCCCGACGTAACCCAAACGATCAGCGACGCGTTCACGCTGCCCGTGTACTTCAGCACGCCCGTCGGCGCCACGAAGATGCCTAGAAATCCGGGCACACATTTTTGTAACGAGGGACAAAATTTCTGAAATTTTTAAAGATGAGCCAACCTGGCCAATTAATTCAATTTGTCATCGGAAAATTGCTGTTTGCACGATTTATATCTTTCTTAGATCCATTTTGATAAATTTTCGATTTTTTAACCATTTTAATTTTTTATTGAGACCAAAATCTCTCAGATCTGAACCAGTTTTAGGTTTTTTAGACTTGATTGAATAAATTGTTGATCAAAATTTTACAAAAATGATATAAATTTAAATAAATATTGATTTACATAACATTCCTATTTTAATTTTGTACTTAATGGAATTTGGACCACTGAAAGCCAGGATTTAATTTTTTAATTTATATATTTTTGTCTTTTTAAAGATTAAATAAATTTTTATCCAAACATTATGATTTAAAATGTAGAATACAAAATTTTGTCATTTTCTGTGAGTGTTAAATTTATTATTTCATAAAAAATATTGACTCTTGGTCATGTTACATTATTTGCAGAGCAAACATAGTCTGAAGTTCAACAATTTTTAAAATAAATAGTATAGATGTAGTTGTGTTTTAAACGATAAAATAACCAGAAAAAGAAAGGTTTCGTGATGAAACTGGTTTTGGTTTGAAGTGCTCAAAACTTATCACTTGAAAAACGGTAATATTTGAACTTCCCTTTGTCTGGGCGACACGTGTGATCTAAAGTATGGAAAATTACTGGCCCAATATCTAAATATATTTTTAAAAAAAATAAATCGGACAGTTTTGATTTGATTTAAATAACAAATTCGATTTTTCCGCATAACAGATCAATAGCAATTCTTTATGCATGATGCTGCGCCCGATTTCATCAGACGAATATACTCGGAACAAACGGGCAATTTTCCACGGAAGAGAATTAGGGGCGCCGAGCCGGAATCGAGCTGGCTTTCAGTCAAATTTCCAGGGAAAAGCCACCCTCGTGCTGGCTGCAGCACGAGGCACGCCAAGGGGTGACACCCACCTGAGCCGATGATACTGCCGACGATGACGGTGATGCCGTTGACCAGGGTCATCTTGGCCTCCAGCCGGATTTCGCCGCCGTTGGACGCGGCCGCCGGCGCCGCAGGCTGCTCATTTTCCTCGCCTGCGTTGGACAGGGATTTTCGGGACAACACCTCCGCCGACATGCTCGTGCAGCGGAGAGCACACTGCTACTGACTGACTGACGACTGAGAGAGCAGCGCCCGAGCCAGGGATCGATGCAAACAGCTCCGAGCCGAGAGAGTGAGAGAGAGAGAAAGAGAGGAAGGAGCGGTGGCTGCGGCGGGCGCACGCACTCCACCGCGCGCACCGCGTGTGCCCCCAGCGCAGGGGTGCCGTCGCCGCCGATGCCGCTGCCGCGCGCAATATCGACGCCCGTTTCGGCGCCAAAGCAGCAACTAACTACTAACCACTTTCCTTCTTCTTACTTAGTTCTTGCGAGAGCCAAACGAGCGGAAATCTGCTGATAAGATTTACACTTCCGACAGTTTATTTTCGATTTTATTATCACTCCCATGCAAATCCAGACATTCGGAAAATCGCTAACTTGTATTGTTAGGTCAAAATCATTGTTGTTGACATAGATATTGATCATGATTTTTTTTTAAAGAGGAATGGTACTGGAAAATCCTGGAAAATGCTTGTTGCCAATGCATAAACTCGTCCCTTAGGATTCAGTTAAAGACTAAATTGACCTAAGGAGCGCTGTAATTTTTTGAGAAAATTGGCTGGAAAGTTGCCGTGCTTTTCAAATGGTAATGGCTGTCTCCTTACTTGAAATCCGATTTAATTTCAAAACCAAGAGTTTCCCCAATAAGTGGCATACACCGTTGGACAGATCTCGACCAGAGGAATCGTAATATGCCAAGAAAATATGTTCAAGCACTGGAAATTTTGGAGAACATTGGCAATAATTTGAATTTTTATTGTAGGAAGGTCCTTTTTTATTATTGCAAATTGTTGGAAAAATTATTTATCGATCGATTGTTTATGGCATCCGACAGTTCAAATAATTTTCAATTGTTGCTCTGTATCATTCCACTTTAAATAAATCAACCCACAATTATGTAATTTTTAAAATTTGTTGTTTTTAAATTTTGATCTGCTTCCTTGTTTAAAATTTATCAATGATTTGATAACTTAGCAAAAACCTTCCGATCATCGTTAATTATTACATTCGAAATCTAATCAGCCCCAAATTTCCTGGGCGCGGAGTCTCAAAATTTAGCGGCTGTGACTGCAATCCTCAGTTTTTGGGCAAATTTCAAAAGCAGGGGATTTGAATTTTACAGTTTTGCAAAGAGAAATAAAATTTAGCGTAAACACCAAACATTTAATCGCTATAGTTATCCTAATATTGATAAAAATTCAGAAAATCAAAAATTCATATTGATTACGAAAAAATTGAATTTTGCATTTTCCGAGGGATGTAGAAATAAATTTTGATTAGTAAGTTACGGCCAAAAACAGCTGGCTGAAAATTGCGTATGTTTTTCTTTTTCTAAGGCAAAGAAAAGCTTTTATTTCCTTTTCTGAAGCCAACAATAAAAGTTGTCTGTGGAAACAAATTCTCCCACAAAAGACTGTTTTCGGAGTGCAAACAAGCATTAATGACAAAGTCTAGACTTTGGAATACTGAAGTAGCGTGGTGCAAATAATAAATTGTAGGAGATACCTATCCTCTATGTCGTCCGAAAATAAGCCATTTAGCGAGACAAGCCCGCCCTCGTGTTGCAAAACGCTATCAACAAGTAAAAATGATGTGATTCGAAAGGTGTCGATAATTAGCAAATCACGCGGCGCGCGAACCTCGGGTTTTATTATCGGCATCAACCCGAATTAGCACCTGCGCCTGCACCTGTTTACCGTGGCGTCTCGCGCAAACAGGTTTCGCTCTTCAATGAATCTTCAATGAATAATCAAACAGAATTTTTTTGAGACGTTTCATACAATTTTATTCGTGGTTCATTTTCAACAAGTAGTAGAACATTTAGGACAGGGCAGATCCACTGCTCGCTGCCGGCAAATCAACATCATTCAACATTTCAGCTGCCCTTTGAAAATATCCACCCGAACATGATTCAGTTTCGTGTAAAGTGTGTGTCACATTTAGCGTAGGCTACATTAGAATAACAGCTAAACAGTATAGTAGGCTAAGTTATATAGTGATTTCGCTGGTGTGTGTGTGTGTTTGTGTGTGGCATAACAAGATCATTTTCGTAATTATTCCCCGTCTTTCATCGCCTTCGTTCTGCTACTGTATTCTACTCTGATCACATTCTATGGCACGAACCTTTTCTCGATTAATTTAATCTTGATTTCTTCCGCACTCTGGTAACAAACTTTGAAGCACTTGAGTTAAGCCAACGATCGGTCCAGCGTGCCGGAGCGACACATAATCAAGTGCCTGCCTGCCAGTACCGATATTCATTTTTCAACCGACAGGGTTCCCAATCGTTACCCTTTTGGTTGCTAAATTAATTTTAAAACCAATGTAAAAAATGCGGATGAAACATTTTGAAAGAAATGAAAGGAAAATAAAATCTTAATCGCTAATTCACGGGAATTTACAAATCAGGCCTAAAAATATGATGTACACTTTGAGAAAAAGCTTAAGTTAAAAAAAATTAAAACCCAGTTTCTGATGGTTTTGTTTGTTTGTTTGTTGGAACCCTGCTATTTATTAGAGAAAATTCTTGGAAAACGACTGCTCTCTCTCTCTTTCTTTCTATTTGTCGACTACCACTCCAGAGGTGGCTGCAGAGGAGGAAATGGGCTCTCACTCACCCTGAGCTCCGCCTCGCCGGCCGCCACGGTGGTCAGAGCAGCTTGCCCCGCTTCTGCAGCTTGGCCTGAGTTTCCCGCAGCAGGTTGTCGAATGTGTCTTCGTGGTGCAAGTTGCCGCCTTTGTTGCGACTATTCTGAGCATCTGCAAAGCAAATCGAACCAAATGATCAAATAAAGGTCGTGAATGGAAAATCCTCTGGAGAAAGAAAAGGGATGCTGAGCGTTTTCAGCAGGGGATTTTTCACTCCTGATCTCGAATGGCAATTATTTTAATAGATTTTTTATTGTCTTTTCATGTTCTGGTAACAAAATTCTAGTTTTTAAAATTATTTTTGGGCTAAATTCGAAGTAGCTAACAAATCCTCTGTCGCCAAAAATACCACGACGCAGAATTAATTGAGGAAATGACACTTTAAAAATAAACTGTGGAATAATGCTTTGTTAAAATTTATCTAGAAAACAAGACCTTATAAGATTTAGAATTTTAAAAAATTAAACAAAGACTGCATGTATCGCAAGTATAGCCAAAACTTCATTCTATAATGGGATAAACCGTGAAGATCATTTTAAAATTTATCTTTTACTAAGCTTATATTAAGATTTTAAAAGTAAGACGCGCACAAGGCGCTATAATATGCAATGTCGATAGCTTGGAGGGTGCGACAGTTTTAATTTTCTAATAATTCAACAGGTTGATGGATTGGAAGTCACAATATCTCTAACGAATTGTCTCGCCGAGCCCTACTACCTGACCTACCCTGACGACCATTTTCAGGATACCCCACCCTGAGATCGGTCCCGGGGCTACTTTTCGCGATTTTTTCATCGTCAGGGCGCCGCCCCTTTTGCTTACTTTGAATCGGCACCAAACGTCTAGCATGAAGCGTTTATTAAAAAAATAATTTAAGATTTCGGGAATATATGATTTAAAAAAAACAGGGTTGCATAATTATAATGCTTACTATCCAGTTTTTTCAGCATTGAAATTTTTACCAATTTCTTGGGAAACAAAGAAATGAATTTATTCCATATTTTCCAGTGAAAATCGTATATATTTGCGGTTGCAGTGGTCTGAATTTCCTCTACTGTTCATATTTTTCTTTTAAATTGCCATTTTCTGCCTCAATTTCGCCAAACATTTCTCTCTGACAGTTTTTCAAGTCAAGGTCATGAGCTAGTGATTAGAAAATTAAATAAAACTGAGGTGCAAACATTGCCTGCAAGAAATTGGTTAAAATTTAAAAACAAAACGCTTTTTACCACTGCACTGCATTTTTTTAAAGCCCTGGAAAAATCATGTTCCTATTTTCTGTCTTTAAATCTGCTTTAGGAGATTGTTGAAATATTCAAAGAAAAATGCAGAAAATTTATTATGTCAGTCAATTGTGGCCCAATCAAAGTTCCTGATTAAACAATTTTATGTTCAAATTATTAAAAAAAACTAGCTTTAACTGGTTTAATGTGGTCTTAAAAATTACGATGCGGTGACAATTGTCTAAATGTCTAACAAAAACTGTCATTGGAGATATAACATTTCGTCAGAGAGTGGCTCAATCCTGTTTACTAGTACACCATCCCTCATAAAAATTTCTAGCCAGCAGACAAATTCCTCAGTAGTATTTTTCTAGATTAAAATCATTTTCCAGTCAAAAAAATTACATTGTTTTTTGAAAGCAATAAAACTCTGACATCGAGTCTTGTCAGGTGTGTATCAACTTAAAGTGCTTTAAAACTAAACAAAACACAACAAAGCTGTTAATATTTACCTAAATCAGAGTATCGAACTTTGCAGAACGACCTTCTCCCTCCAAAACACAAATCGTACTTGGGCAGATCGGGGTTGTCGTTTCCGCGCTCCACGGCGTCATAAGCGTGATTTTTGCAGGCAAAGGTTACAAACCCATAGTTGTCTCTGCGGATCAAATTAATAACTTAAGTAATCAGTAATTTATTTTAATTGTTGGCCATCCTTACCCGTGCTCCCTAAAGTGGATGGAGATGTCGATGATTGGCCCAAAGGCTTCAAATCTCTTCCGAACCTCCACTTTGGTTGTTCCGTCCGGCAGCCGACCGACATAAATTACTCTTCGCTCCTCCACCTGCCGCTGACGGTCCTTGCCGTTCAAGTACCACTCTGAACTGGTATTGCTTGTGTGGCTGCTCGCTGTGCTGGCTTGAGAATTGGACCTGCCACAAAAAACGAGAGAAATTATTTACTGTGGCAGAAAAATACTTCAAGACTGCAATACGAAAAGGTAAAATATTCAAATTTGAAAATCCAACTCTGCTAATTAAAGGTGAACTCTTAACAGCGTTGCGTTGAAATCATCACTGCCTAACCTAGTTTTCGAACCTGAACAACTTTTTGAGTTTCGAAAAATTATCAGGTTGAAGGTCAGGGTCTCCTTTCGCGACCTTATTTCGAACATTAAAAATTAAGGGGTGATTTTTTCATTTTTTCAAGGCTAAAATGTAGCCTGGGAAATTCTTCACAAGCACACCAAGTTTTAAAGGTGCAATCGCGATAGTTTAGCTGCAATTAGAATTCGCCTCTCGCTTGTCAAGTAATTATTTTCGCATTTCATTCGCCAATAATATTCAAATAATTCTAACTATTTAAGAAAAAAAGGCAATACCTGTTACGGCTCCTGCTGGAGTTAGAGTATCTGCTAATCTGTCTTGAAGCTCGCCTGTAGGAAGGAGAGTCGTGCCGCCTGCGCTTGGCGGACGAGGCTCCGGTTGAGCGAGATCTTGAGCTACATCCATCCAAAATAATAAATCAACAAATTCACATGACAGAAGGGATCAAATACTTGGAAGATCCAGAAGAGGAAAGGGATGAGGATCTCCCCTGTTTTCTCCTGGACTTTTGCCCACTTCGGCGGTAGGAACTGCAGCTGCTACTGCTACATGACGACCTTGAGGTTGATCTACCATGGAATTCGCTGTTGTGGGAACGGTACTGACGATTTTTGTGGGGGGAACGACTAGGTCTGAAACACGATTGAGCCTCAATGAGTAAACGGCGAAGTTTTGAGTTGTTGAAGCAGTGTGAATCGTTGTTGGTCCAAAATATAAAAGAACTCACCATTAAATTTTATGATAAGAGGAAAAAGGAAAATTAAAAAGGTTAGATCTCATTTATTTAAAAACGTGAGTAGTTTTTATTTGGGAATATTTTTGTCCTGAGTTTACTGCTCATCAGGATTCTTATCCCAAAAAAAAAATTTGCCGATCCCGTGGTCAATTTTTTTATAGAAAATTTACATCATGCATTGATGCATGTGGTCTGGACTTAAGAAAATGTATAAATTTCCGGTTTTCTCAAACTTTTCTCGAGCACAAAGATTTATTCAAGGGAAAGAAAATTGAGCATCTAATTTTTTATCCAGACCAATGAGAAGAAAATAAAGATTTCAGTGAAAATCCTAGATGTTAGTCCTCTTTCAAACGATATAGTTAGTTTTTGTTCAACATTATTTTTAATCTAGTCAACCAATCAAAATTCCAAGTCATGCATTTCTAAAGATTAAATTAAATCGCCTACACACCTTTCTACTTTTGAGAAGTCTTTATTTTCAGTTTTTGCCAGCTGCTGAGTGGAAATGTCATGGTCTTGAGTTTGAACCTCTACGCTGTGCATCTCAGGCTTCACGGCAACCTGTTCTGGCGACGCGGGGTGAGCTGGACTCGATAGGCAAGAGGAAGCATTGCTGATGGAACTGCTGGAGCCGCTCGCTTTCTGCCGATCCAGCTCCTCACGCCTACTGCGATACTCTTGCAAGTTGATCTTTTTCTTCACTTTCACAGGCTAAAAAATTAAAACCAAAGCTAAATTATTAAAAGTATTTTCCCCTCAAAAATGAGAAAATTTCAACAATTAAAATAGTCAAAAAAATTGTTTTCCACAACTATCTTAAAATCATCATTTGGAATTATTAAAAAAAAAATCTTACAGGCAGTGAAGGAGCTTCGGCAGCCTCCTTAAGGAGCGGGGCTGCCTCCTCGCTGGCGTCGCTGACCTCGCCAGACTCAAGTCCGCTGTCCTTTTTGGAATTCTTGTCCCAAGTCGCAGCTGGCTTCAGTTCTTTGTTCTCTTTCGCAGTCTCAGAGGAGGTTCTGCTTGGCACCGGGCTAGGTTTGTACTCAACAGAGTTACTGTGCTGGAAATTGATCTGCGGCGGAGGACTTTCGCCGATGCTCGAGCAGTAGTCGTGGTCGCGCTGCACGGAGTCTCCGGCAGCAACCTGCGCAAAAAAATATGTTAAAACTTGTAATGTGGTGATTACAGAGATTATTTTCATTCGTTTTATTTTTTTAAATTGATTTAATGTTGTTACAATGAGGATTGCGATTAAAAAAAGGAGCAGGTAATTCATAGCATGAAATTTCATTGTTTTTTTTTTAAACTAGTTTTAGGGGAATTAAATCCAGAACAAAATAGAACAAAAGAACCACTCTTGAAGTCTTGAAGCCTACAAAGGTGCTACAAACCGTTTGAATGAGTGAACTCTTGACAAAAGTAATTTAATAGAGGCTACTGCAGTGCAAAAAGCGTTTCCCTTTTTTTCATGTTTAATTACTCACAATCTTGAGCAGCTTATTCCTGTTGAGAGTGGCAGCAGCGTCCTGCATGCGAGTTCCGGTGACCAAGGGCTTTGAGGGAATGGCCGGGATTACGTGAATAACCTTGCGTGACGAGGCCTGAAATCAACACTCCCACGTAATAGATGCTCACACGCGGATTGAGCTTATTATAAGCACCTTGATTTTCTCCACCATTTCCTGCGGCAGAGCATCGCGTATTTTCTGCTTGGACAGCACGAGGAGGTTGTTGGAAACGACGGGTAAACTCGACGGCACAACGTTGTCAATGTCTGTAGCTTGATTCACCTTGCTTGACGCCTCAAACTGCTCCATTAGAGATTTGAGGTCGGGGGCCTCAATGACTGGAACAAAGTGGGAGAGAAAAATGAGGAAGCTGAATTTTTAAAAGGTTACAAAACTGAAAACATTCTGCTATCAGAATTATTGAAAATTATTGATTTGCGAATAGCACCGGCACCTTGTTGCGTGTTTAGTGATGTCATTGTTTGCAATGTTTATCTCTATAATAACCCAAGATGAATGGGTGCAATGACATGCGGTTGCAGCAATTGATGGCAAAGGTTTTTAGAATGCCAAGAAATAAGTGTCACGATGAATGATTTAAATATTGAGCGAATAACACATGAAGCAATGATATTTTTGTGCTGTAAGATTCCAGCAAACAAGTAAAGTCAATTTATTAATAAATGATTATAGTTCACGCATCTCAAAATATAAATTAATAATTTTTGGGCAGTGTAGAACAGTGTAGGAGAATGCAGAAAATATTTTTAGGACTTATTCACGATGATATTCTTCATAAAAAATTAATTACGACTTTATTCATGACATTTATCACCCTATCGTCAACAGGTTGTTGCTGAATCTTTCTTTTTTATGGTCTTGCAAAATAACAACAAATTTAGTTTTGAACTTTAGCTAAAATGCCAAATTTAAAAGCTTAAGGTCTATTTTTTCGAATTCAAACAAGGAGGTTAATTTTAGATGAAAATAAAACAGATTCTAATCAAAATTGATCACACGGAAATTGTGAAAAAATACTGATGCCTTAATCGGTTGAAAAACGCCCATATTCGACGTTTCTCTATTTGCTTGCACAATCAGGGAGTGTAACTTTACAAATTGTGCAAGGAGATCAATAGCATAAACCGTTGAAGCGCTAGTTTGCATTGCAATGTCATTAAATCCCAAGCTTCATCTGCAAACCTGTCCCTTCAAACACTTGCCAGTCCTTTTCTCACCTCATTTGCACCTCCGGCTAAGGACATTTCTGAATTTGTTTTATAAAGTTTAGGGCGAGGTTAAGTGTGGATCCATCAGCCTGAAATTGCATGCCAATTTAGATGCTTCAGAAAAAAAATAACAAAACTGCACAGCCCACATTTTGTAATCTTCAAGATTTACTTCAGCCAAATTAGGAAATCGTAAAAGTCACCTAATTTAAATTATATCCTAACAAAGGTAACAAAATCAAATTACTTGGCGTGTGGTCAACGACCGTCTCCACGTCGACGCAGTCTTCATCCTCGAGCTCCATTTTGATCTGCTTGATAGGCTTGAGCACATCGATTTCGTCCTCGCTGTCCGACATGATGGGCAGCTGGACGTCCTGGCTCTCGGCCTTGAGTCCGTAAACCACGTTGGAGGCCGAGAGGCGCTCCTGGCGTGGCTTCAGGAGCGACCGAGAGTTGCAGGGAGGCGCCGACGAGAGGCTGACGTCACCTTCGAAAAGCATGTCCAGAAACGGCTCACCGGGGCACATGTCGAGGTCCTCGCTGTCCGACGCCTGCATGGCCCCCATCTGCTCGTTCCACTGCTCCAGGATCTTCTTGCTATCCTCCCCAGGAGGGTGTAGCATGTCATCCACGTCAAATCTGTTAAATGGCAAGCTGCAAAATAAGAGAGAAAAATAAATTACTTCAATTCAACAAGCATTTCACAATGTAATATATAATAAAATGGTTGAAATGGCTCAGGGTTGCAAAAAAACATTTTTTAAATGCAGTGCAGTGGTTAAAATCGTCTTTTTCTCAATTTTTACTGGATTCTAGCAGAAAACCTGTTTTTAATAATTTTGTAATTATTTGCTCATGACCTCGACTTGAAAAATGATAAGAAATTAATGTTTGGAGAAATTAGCAATTTAAAAAATAAAATATGCACAGGAAAGGAAACTTTGACCACGCTCCGACAACCGCAAATTTTTAATGTTCACAGGGAAAATTGTTAAGTTCATTTCTTGCGCAAGAAATTAGTTAAAATAGAATGGTTGGTAAGCAAAAGAAACCCTGTGACGTGTCTAGACTATTTGTCAAAATAGAAAAATTATTCTTGAGCCCATAAGAAAAATTAATTTGCACCACAATTAAAGATTTTAAAATAAGAAAAATAACACAACATGACTCAACTCTACGCTGAGTAGACTAAGGGATGAAATGAGTGAAATTAGAAAAGAAAATTAGCTCGCAAGTTCTTGTTCTGGTTTTTGCAGGTCAATTTTTAACAATTTCTCGTGAAAGAAATGCTAGAGACTAATTTTTTTCAAATTTATACCGAACAAAATTCAAAATTTGCGGTTACGTGTGAGAAGTTCTACTGTTTTGTAGCGAGTTATAGTTTAAGAAATACTCTATCCTACAATCAATTTGGCGAAAACTTCCTGTGTACCCATTGCGTAAGTCGAGGTCATGGGTAAAAACGTATGTAAATAGCGCGGCAGAGCAATTTGCATTATTTACTGTCCTAATTTATAATTAATTAAATTGTAATGACGATTAGTTTTAATTGGATTGGGAACACGTGCCATGAAATAAGGCAGTCTTTGCAAATAAGGTAGATTCCAGTCAGGCCGCGCACACACTCAGGCAGCAGGTTGTGGTGTCAATCTGACAGGTTAAACTATCGAATGAAACCCCCGAGTCCGAGTGTGCCGCGCCTGAATGACTCCCATATTAAAAAAGACTGCCTTATTTTATGTCACGCGTTTTCAATCTAATTAGTCAGTTAAAAATAATTGCCCTTACAAATTAGGACAGTAAAAAATGCACTCTGTTGTTAAAATCATTCGATAGGATTAATTTCTAGACAAAATGAAAATAAAAACAAGGGACAGTGTCAATTTATATATTTATAATCCCAGCAATCTTATCAAAAGGCAGAATTGTAAGTTATTATCATTGTATAGAGCTTTTTATCAAGAAAAATCTCAAAGTAAATTGATTTATTTTTGAGTAAATCTTCTGCCATGCATTTCTTTAATTTTTTTTCGTTATCACTTAAAGAGTTGAAAATATAAGAATTTTACTTACTCATCCCACATTTCTGGTTCCCTGTTGAAGAGAGCCATCATAACGTCGTCTGAATCATCGTTCACTAGATCCTGGAAATACAAAATTGACAAAATTTAGAGATTAAAATGTCCGTAGAGACATAATTTTGTCGGTTTTAACCATCATGTAATGGATGATAAACTTAAGCAGCGTCAACTTTCAAAATTTAACGACCATGAAGACGCACAGACATGAAGCATGATGATTTAGAATTTTAAATTTTCACCATGGCGGGGCTGGTTTTTTTAATACGCCATAACGATTTTTTGCTCGTAATAGTATGAGAACGATTAAAATTTTTACGTAATCTAAACCATCTCACTATTCTTTCGGAGATAAGAGTTTTACAATCAATGTTGTGTAATTATGACACGAAGAGGAAATATTACGTTTTGAAACAAACGCAAAAAAAGGTAAACAATACTTACGCTCACATCCTCATTAAAATTGAAACCCAGACTATTTTGACTTTCTTGAAATATGTATTCCATCGCTGACACACTGAAGATTCTGCAAGCAGGCACAAAATGAAATTTATAGACCCAGAGAAATAGTGGAAGAAAAAATGCAGAAACACAATTGTGTTGTCACGTGGGGAGAGGGAGAGGGGAAAGCGAACGCTCCTTTCATAATCCTGAAAAAGGCTAACAACAGGGAGGGAACAATGACATGATGTGTCCTCCTATTCAAAAGGAGGGTTAAGGAACGCGATGTAGGGGGTGGTTTGGTCAACCGTCTTTTGACCATGACACCATTCTTTACATCTTTCGGAATACCTGTTTTCGTCACATCCGGGGTCTGTATTGAGAAATCCAGTATGAATGCGAAAGAAAATAAACAGAGGATCTCGGTGTTTTCAAGGTAAAACCTATCCTTTGTTGTAATTTTGCTGCTGTTCAAAAGGTTAGCAGCCTTATTTCATTTCACAACCGCTTCGTGATATTTACAACGTCGGATAGATCTAAAATCTACGCTCTGTATTTAAATGTGGCAATTTCATATTTATACTGAGAACAAAAATAAACAATAAAAATTCGAAATACTTCTTAATGCAGCCAGCAAAATTGTTAAACCGTGAAAAAAACAGGAAGAAAATAAAAATAGGGCATTGAGATGTGTATTGAGACATTTAAAGAGGAATGATACTGGAAAAGCCTGGAAAATGCTTGTTGCCAATGCATAAACTCGTCCCTTGGGATCCAGTTAAAGCCTAAATTGACCTAAGAAGCGCTGTATTTTTTTTAGAAAATTGGCTGGAAAGTTAGCGTGCTTTTCAAATGGTAATGGCTGTCTCCTTACTTGAAATCCGATTCAATTTCAAAACCAAGAGTTTTCCCAATAAGTGGCACACACAATTGGACAGATCTCGACGAGAGGAATCGGAATATGCCAAGAAAATATGTTCAAGCACTCTAAATTTTGGAGAAAATTGGCAAAATTTGAATTTTTATTGTAGGAAGGTCATTTTTTAATTATTGCAAATTGTTGAACAATTTGTTTATCAATCAATTGTTTAAGGCATCCAACAATTCAAATAATTTTCAATTGTTGCCCAGTATCATTCCACTTTAAGACATTTAAAGTGGATCGATAGAGGGCGACAATTGAATTATAAGTAAAATTGCTGCACGCAACAATCAGTTGATCGATAAAAAATTTGTTTTATGATTCGCAATAAATAAAAGAGGGCCTTGCTGTAGCAAAAATTCAATTTTTTTCCAATTTTCTTGGCAGATTTCGATTCCTCTAATTGAGATCTGTCTAACAGCATGAGAAACCTTTGAGGGAAACTCTTTGTTGTGAAATAAATTTGGATTTCAAGTCCTCAACCATTTGAAAAGCATGATAACTTTGCAGCCACTTTTCGCAAAAATTTACACCGCTTCCAAGGTCCTGTAGTATCAATCCTCTTTAATTTTTTTAACAAAGAAATTTAAGAAATATACATGGGTTTGCACAATAGTTTTGTGTGTCAAATATAGAAGCGACTAACAGGGTGCCATTGAAAGAAATTCGGCCTTCGAACCACGTTGCAGAGATAAGGAGGCAGAGGCAGCCAGCAATTAAATTGCTGCCGTGCTAAATGCGCAAAATTGAAGCGGTTGGACCACTTAATAGGAGTTCTCGCTCGCACCTCTCGTGCACGAGCATAATCGGCGCCGAACATGAATTTTTTTTCGTGCAAGGTGTCCTTGGGGTGGGTTGCTTCCAGCGCCGACACGCGTCATTTTGACCGTCTCGGCCGGTCCGGGGTCGCGATTCAGGTGTCCAGACCGGAATTCGAGCGGCTCGTCGGAATTTGGGCCGAAAACACGGCGATCTGACCGAAATACGAGCAGAAATATGCACGGTCGCATACGGACGGGCATGCCGAGTCGGCGAGGCGCCGACCGCGGCCGGTCGTGACTCGAGTCGGGGCCGCGGGCGGCCCGAGGAGGCCGGCCCGGCGGCAGGGGGCCCGATTCGGGCCGAAATCACGTGAAAGAGCGGCCAAAAATAGCGGCTGCTTGCACTTTTGGGCCCGGGCCAAGCGGCAGTGCCGAGTGGCGGGCGTGCGGCCGCCTTTTTCGCCCGCTGACAGCCTTCGGGGGCGGCTGCCGGGGGTGGGTCGGGGTGTCACTCACCTCTCGAAAGGTCACAGGCCAAAAGCGGCCACCATCACAGGCCGAACGTCGCAAAACAACGGCTTACGGCTAGCCAGCCTCACGTGTCCCCTCGGCCAAAAATGGATTGGAACTGGCGCTTCCGGCGACTGCCGCGCGGTGGCTCCACCATCGCGCGCCTTGCGTTTCGATTTCGATCGCCCGCCAACGTAGAAGGCCCGTAAAGGCCGGGCGTGTGACGCGGCATGCAATGCATGATTGAGTAGTGCTATGGTATGAGTTCGTGTACTGCAAAAGCATGAACCCTAGACGGTGCTTCTGCTTCACACATGCATCAGACATCAGTTCACACTGTATTGTCTATATCCGATTTACATAATTGCCTCAAAATGTGAACAGCAGCACTAAAAGTGACACTGATTACGGAGAAGAATATAAATAAGTCGAATCAATTGAGTAACAATTAACGTCATTGCGGAATTTAGTATTTATGTAGAGCACTTATTTTTTCCACTGAGCTCAAAAATGTCTGTTTGACCTGACAAAAAAATGAAAAAAATTATAAATTATAAACGATTTTAGTTTATTTACAGCGGGGTCCAGATGTGCGATAAAATTGGTTCGTACTGCGCAGATCCAAGATGGCGTCTGAATTTGGGAAGCAAAAAGCTCCCTTTGGATTGCCGTACGAGTGTCAAGAGTTTGTTTTTATGATTCAAAAGACAATTAGTGCAAATAATGTCAAAATATTGATCAAAACTTGATTCTTTTCGCGCATTTTCACGTGACCGAATTTTCGCGCCTTACTCCAACGGACGCCATATCTGCGCGTTGCACGAATCTGGTCCCCGCTGGTTTAAAATTGAATTACACGCTAATTTGAAACTCGTATCTAAAAAAAAATCACATTGTTTGCGATATTATGTGAGCACGAGAAAGTATTAAAAATATGAAACTGAATTTAGGAGGTATAATTGAAAATCTACACTCTGAAAATTAAAATTTTAAGTATTTTCCACATGTTAAAGTGGGATTTTAAAATGGCGTTTACTTACAAGTAAAAATCATGAACTAAAAACACTAATTAAGACTTTAGAATCCTTGCTATGTATGTTACCTGCTTCGCATAGCAGTTTGACGGCGCAGTATCCTACAGCTGTGTCCGAAAGTCAATTCGTACAAGAAGCACGTGGATCATTCAGTTTTAACTTCTACGCAGCACGCAGATACTCGGTTTTATATTTTAAAATAAGGAAAACGAAGAAAACAGAGTGAAATTCGACTGTTCGAATCATGAAGGCATTTTTCAGGCATTTGGCATTATTTAAAAAAAAATAAACGAGTGTGAAATAACGTGACTATTTTTGTTCCGAAAATAGATGATGTGAAATACCTTTGAAAGACATAAAAGTGTTTCGTTGCGGTAATAGAGGATTTGGCATTGGCATCAACTTACGGGTATACATATATTTACTGCACGCTGGCAACAGTTTCTAAATAATCTTGTCATTCAATTTCTCAATCAAAATTTATCGATAATTAAGTGTGCTTTAATACATAACATACTCTGAAGTTTTGTAAGCAAAAACATTAATAAAACGAAAAAATAAAAGAAATACGAAATTCGCGATTTTGTCAAGAGCAGACCAAATCTGTAAATTTTAAATATTGTCAATTTATCACTATTATAAATTAATCAAATAAATATCGCAATCAAGTCCAAATAAGAGTAAATTTTATTGTGATTCAAATCAACCGCTTTAGTAAAATTTAAAGAGGAATGATACTGCGAAAGCCTGGAAAATGCTTGTTGCCAATGGATAAACTCGTCTCTTAGAATTCAGTTAAAGCCTAAATTGATCTAAGAAGCACTGTAATTTTTTGACAAAAATTGGCTTGAAAGTTACCACGCTTTTCAAATGGTAATGGCTGTCTCCTTACTTGAAATCCGATTTAATTTCAAAACCAAGAGTTTCCCCAATAAGTGGCATACACCGTTGAACAGATCTCGACCAGAGGAATCGGAATATGCCAAGAAAATATGTTCAAGCACTGTACATTTTGGAGAAAATTGGCAAAATTTAAATTTTTACTGTAGGAAGGTCCATTTTTTATTATTGCTAATTGTTTATGGCATCCAACAATTCAAATAATTTTCAATTGTTGCCCTGTATCATTCCACTTTAAAAATCAAGAACCAAAAATATATCAGATTTGCATTAAACGAAAGCAGACGTGCAAAAGCAGCTTTCCCGGCACTCTATTTAATGGAAAAGGCTCATTTGTCCAGCAGGCTGGCGGTTGACAGAGCGATTTTCCCTCTCTTCGTCTGTCTATCAGCATGAGCCGCGTTTGCATTATTATTTGCTCGGAAAATGGGTTGTCGCTTATTCAGCGCGATCTGTCCGGCCATCCATCAGAGGGAGAGAGAGCGAGAGAGCCCCCGGAGGAACGGAGATCGCGGTAGTCAGTGCGTCGGGGGCTGGTCATGGCGAAGGTGGTGGCCTCGATTAAAGCCATCGTCACCAGGGTGGTGTTCGGCAGCCACGGTCTGCTCGCCATCTGGCAGGTCACCATCCTCAAGAAGGAGCTCTACTTCTGGTACCTCTCGGCACCGGTGCTGCTCCTCTTCTTCGAGGGCATTTTCACGTTGACCATCAAGCGCAGCCAGGAGTGGAAATGGTAAAACCGAATTTTAAAGTTTTAAAGCTGAGCATAGGATTTAACTCTTTCAGGATTTATTTAAACGTTTTTGATTGAGGCGAATTTATACTTGAACCCCACAAATAAACCGCAAAAAACTTTAAAAAAATTCCATAACCTTGATTAAAAAGTTTACAAGTGGATTGTTGATTCATAAATCTCTTTACCGGATGGCGTGAAGTCTTAAGAAAACATTTACTTAAAATTAGGTGGGAATTTTCAGCAGTTTTTTTTTCAAAAATTAATTTTGTGAGGGTTTGATATCTACATAGCTGTGGCAGTGCCTTTACCCAGCAGTAACCTTTGACAAATGATTGGATTTTTATTTTTGCATCAATTTTTGAGCGATTTTTGCATCACTCTAATTTGAGTTTAATTTTGTGAGACGTTGCTGATAAAAATGCACTGCGCTACAGCGATATAGAGATTGCTCTGTTGGAGATTTATAAACTAATTTAGATGGATCTACACTTTTTGAATAAATATATATCCAGAGAGACATGCAAAATGATCAATGTTACACATGACTTTACAACTTTCAGGTCAATTTTTCATGCAAGATATTAAGCCCAAATCTTGTGTTTTTGGAATTTTTTGTATGAAAACAAAATATAAATTTTTAATGATGTTTTTTCATATTTTATTTCTTAAATTTTCAAAATCTTTTAACAAGGCATTTTGGAAATGCTGTATAATTTAGCCAGTATGTTTTTTTTCATCACAAAAAAAATCGACCGTTTTTATGGTGTTTTGAAAGGTTCAAGTGCACTTAAGACGGTTTAAAGATGGATTAAGTGAGGACATTTAGAGACCCACCCTAAAAAACAGACGACCATCGTCTTATTTATCTATCAAACCTTCACAGAAATAAAATCATGTATGTTATTCAGGCTATTAACTCATTTTTTATTTATTATATGATTTATTTGAGGAATTAATCAAAACCCTACTTTTATTATAAAATTATGAACCCAATGAATTAGTTTATTCAATGTTACACAGTGTGAATCGAGTTCCTTCTTCGAATTTTTTTAGAAGTTTATTTATTATTAAATCTATGGACCCTTAAGATATCGAACTTTCTCACAAAAGTGATTAAAATATTTGTTTGATTGCGATGAAATTTAATTTATACAAACGTTTTTTGACGAGAAAAATTGATTACTTCAGGTTCCAAAAATCCAACAAGTTTTTTCCATTGAAAATGCTATAGATGCAACTCATCAGCTCAATGAAAAACTCCTCTAATTTGTTGTTATACGTGAAATTAATAATTGAATATTATCAAAACATATGACTTTTATAAAGTAAAAGCTGAAAAATTTAATCGATTGAGAGAAACTTCATGAAATGCAGAATTCAAAGTTTTTTAATTTAACGAAAATCAATTTTCCCATTCCGGCCCTGAGAGTGACCTTAACCTTTAGTTCGCACTCCACTGCCAAAACATATTTTGAAAACGACGCGTTCTCTTTGTTTTACCTTGGTACAAGTAATTATATTTTGGCACGTCGTGTTGTGGCTTTCAAGAAAGCTCTTGTTCACTCGTATGTTCTTTTCAAAGGGTCGGCCGCTGATGGTGTTGACACTATCTAATCCGTCAAAAGAAGAAAGCCGTCATAAATACACAACAGCCTTGGTGTAACTCTTTACAGATTTTCTCTCTCTCTCTCTCTCTCGTGCAATTTTTGGCTCGCGCCGCAAAGCCCTCAAATTGATGTGTTTGTTTCTCCATCACGCCGCGCGATTACGATTCTTCGCGTACGCGCGGATCACGGGCAACTCGCAGTTTTGCCGCGTGAAGCGGATGGCATAACCACGGCCTCTGCAGGCGTTTGCTCTGAATCGCTAACACGAGCGGCTTGTGCAATAAATTAGCCGGCTCTTTTGGCACGCCGCGACTTGGGATTTTTCTTAAGGTCAAATTTTAATTCCTACTAGCATTATTTCCACGTTTCTACGACTCTAATAACACGTTAAATAAAATAAAGCGTGTGATGATGTGATTGACCTAGTTTCCGAATAATTCAGATTCCTTTGCTCGGCCTGCTTTAATTCGTCATGTCAAGCGCGTCTTTTGTTAGCGAAACTCGATCGGCTAAAAGCCATTCATGCGCTTTTGTCCTCGAACGTGATGTCAATCCATTTCACAGGTTCTGTCCGAGCGTTTTTCTCTACCTGGGAAGCGTCGTCCCTGCCATTTGGCTCCTCGAACTCGATAAAATCGACAAAAAGTACAAAGGCGGCGCCGGATTGAATGCAACCACTCTCGAAGGGCTGCACAAATTGGATCAACTTTTAGGGGTTGGAGATTTTTAATTAAAACGTTTTTCTGGCAAATTATTAATATTTTTTTAAAATTTCAGCCTCATGTGCAAATCACCGCGCTGAACATTTCCCCAGACACATGGCTGACCTTGATCGAGCAGTTTTTGATGCTGATTTTGATTTTGGGCCGGTGGATGCTGCCCAAAGGAGACCTGACCAGGGATCAACTTTCGCAGCTGTTGCTTGTCTACATCGGAACTGCGGCTGACATCATAGAATTTTTCGATACATTTCAGGCATAACCTCAATAAACTAAATAGTTCGATATTATTATAATTCTGCAGGATGAGACGATTGGAAGACATCCGGTTCTGCCCTTTTTAACCCTGGCAATTTGGTCCTGGAGTTTACTGCAATTCACGGTTGTGTTGACAGCAACGAAATCGTCGAGGCGTTCGAGGATTTCGGCTCCAGTCCAGAATGCAAACAAAAAGAAGAAAAAGGGGAAGAAGAGTCGCAACCGAAAAGGGTTGGCCGCATATTGCTGTTCAGTCGACGTCTGGGCTATCGTCATTAATATTTTACTCCAAGATGCGCCTTTTGTCATCTTTAGGTAAGAATTTATTTTTTATATACATCTGTCTTACATGAAATTACATTACAGAGCCCTTCTCATTGGATATTACAAAATCATCAGTTACATGAACATTTTTTTCACCTGCAAAAACACGTTGGTAATCGCCCTTCAGCTGTATCGGCTCTACGTAGTATTTGCAGAGAAAAGAAATACGTTAAAGAAGCAAAAGAAGAAAAGGCGGAGCAAGAGGGACCCATCGCCCGACATTTCTCTCGTCCTGGCCGCTATTGAATCTTCAGGCGGTGGAAAATACGGATTCGACATGGGACCGTTTCCAAAACCAAAGAAAAAAGGTCACACTGAATTGACCAGTTGTATAAACCCTTAGTTATTGAAGACGCCAACAGATGGCGCAACCACAGACTTTCTTAAAAATTTTGTTTTAAGCGGTTTTAAGGCATTTTCACTGCGATTTCAGACTCAATCTAGCTATTTTGCTTTTTTTAATTAATTTGCTTTTTTTGACGTGCTGAAAACCAAAATCGGTTCAACCATTCTCCGTAGAAACGTTGGAAAATATTTTTTTTCAAAAAATAGTTTTCCACGATTCTACGGCGATTGGCTGAACCGATTTTGGTTTTCAGCACGTC
Organism: Cloeon dipterum; assembly: GCF_949628265.1. Classification (NCBI taxonomy): domain Eukaryota; kingdom Metazoa; phylum Arthropoda; class Insecta; order Ephemeroptera; family Baetidae; genus Cloeon; species Cloeon dipterum. Next base: position 27,023,952 of record NC_088790.1, read on the forward strand.
AAAAAATAGCAAATTAATTGAAGAATGCACAGTAGCTAGATTGAGTCTGAAATCGCAGCGGAAGTGCCTTAAAATCGAAAGTCTACGGTGGCGCCATCTGTTGGCGGCTTCGAACACTTAGGGTTTATGCAACTGGTGAATTTAAAAAAAATAAATAGCCTTCCTCCCCCAGAAAATCATGTAATGGCAAACCTCCCTCAGGTTTTGCGTTATAGTTGAACCTTTAAATATCTCAGGTCGAAATTCGTTGAATTTAATATTTATCACAAGGTAGACAAATCTGCATTTTTTTCTTCTAAAATCTAAGTTTTCAGACGGCTTTGACTTTGATCCTAGCTGAGATATTTTTGTAATTTTAGCGTCCATGACGTACTGAACAATTTGTGGTCATTGACCAACTTTAAGGTCCAAGGTCGAGTACACAAAACGTCGCTGGAAAGTTAAAATAAGGAAGACAAAGTTTTTCAAACATTAAAATTGAAAAAATTGTGTATTATGGTTTCTATCTTCTTTCGAACTATCCACCCGGCCTAAAAACCTTAACACACTCTGAAACTTGCTAAGTTTTGCCCAGATTTTGAGTTTTATACGTATTTTGCCAACGGGACTAATTTTTACTGCATCTTATTGTACCATTTTGTTCATGAAAAATTTGCCTTACCTCATTGTAGCTGCATAGTTTTCAAATTTGCACGCACACTTTTCCTCGTTTTGGAATTTTCCACCGACGCACCATTCACGAATCACTGCCTAAAACTGCATACTCTCTTTCTCTCTCTCTTGGATTCAAACTTCAAACAGGCAGCAAGCAACGAAACACTGGCCATAGTTCGACCTCTTGCTCCGAGATGCTGGGAGTCGCTTCCAATCCAGCCAGTCGCCTTGACACCGGGGGTCAAAGGGTGAGCATCGTCAGATGTTGTCAACAAATTTCTGCCAGCGCGCAAACCGAACTGCATTTTTTTGCAAGCAGATAAAACAAAAATTGATGTTTATACAGGCGCGGAGAAAGTCGCTGAGTGCGAACGATTTGCGTGAACTGGAGATGGGCGGGGACGACGAGTACCTGAGCGGTGATGACCAGGAAACTGCTCGTTTTGAAGAAGAGGAACAGAGCAGCGACGAGGAGGAGGAGGAGGACCAAGAAGACGCGTCATTTTCCGAGGAAGAACACGATCCGATGGACGAATTCACTCCAGCGCAGATAAGCACCATTCTCAACGCGGCAGCAGTAAACTCAAAGAGAAGGTAATAACGCTTAATACAGAGAACAGAAAAATTTTAAATTTCGTTAATAATAAATTGATAAAAATCCCGGGGTTGTTACAAAAAATTGTCTAGATCTGTAAGATCATTAATGGTTTTTTTTTATAGAATTAATTTTGATTGACAGTAGAGCGACAGTAGCACCTGCAAAAGGTTCAAGGCAAGATACTGGATACTCGACGGCAACTTCTAGTTCCAGGTCACGAGTTTCAGTACGTGAGACTTTTACATTTTTTAAAATTATAAATAATAAATGTGAGTGTTTTTTTTTCTTTAAAAATCAAAGGGCAAGAAAAACATCAAGTCGAGACCATCGTCAGCCCACTCAACGCCTGGAAGATCTAACAGGTAAATAATAATGATTACTTTTTACTACAATCAGTTCAATTTTGCGGTTTGAAATTAAGTGGTTTACATATTCTTTGTTATAAAGTAGAGAAAAAACTGACGTGTGAGGTTGCACGTTTTAGTTTTTTTTTCTTTTCGGGGTCGAATGGTAACTTTTAATGGCTGGGGCCATTCCCAATCAAAATTGACAACGGTTTTAACAAACTTCAGCAAGATTTGGACGATTTTCGACATTTTAAACTTCTTTAAGAAATGCGAATAATACTGATAGTTAAATTTTTCAGTTTAAGAGATTTCAGTTCGTAAAAATCAATGGTTGACGAATTCAGACAGTTATTCAGAATCCTGGAAACCTGAGAGATTATGAAAATAATAATTATTAACATTCATTTCTTATTGCATGGAAAACTGCTTTTTTCTACGATGAAAACAATGTAAAATTATTTGACAAGTCTTAAAAACAAACGATTGTGTTGCAAAATTTAAATATTTTGGCGTTTTGTTAACCAATTAATTAAAATTGCTATAATTTAATTTAAAGTTGGAGAACATGTCGAAAGTCGAGGATAGTAAAAATCTCAATTTCAACCAACGAGGCGAAACCTGAAAGTTTTTTCCATAATCAGAAATGGCTTCCGCCTTCCTCGTGTGAAATTTAAAGAAAAAAATAATATTAGGATTGAGTTTAAGAGGAAAAAAGTTCAAGAAAATAAGAAAACTTCGATGGAAATGCCAATATAGTTGAGTTTGATGCGGACTTAATTTCTTGAAATTCCGTGATCCGTGATTCATGCTCAGCAGAGCGCGAACCAGAAAATAAATTAGAAAAGCTTAACGCATAGCTTCTGTTGATTTGTTTGTCAAATTATTTTCAAACTTAAGAGTCTTCATTCTTCATTCACGCTGGATTACATTTCACAATTAATCATTTGGAGTTTATTTAAGATAGAGTTTGAACTTAAGCTAAACTATGCGATTATCAATTGAATAAAAATAGCGTCCAATTTTCCAGTTTAACTATCAGACAATCTAGACCATAATAATTATTTCCCTGAATTTGTTTTAATTAATTGCCAGAGTGACGAAAAAGAAGGGATCAGGAGGTCGTCGAACCGCCGGCAACACGATGGACGAGCAGATCTGACAGAGGAGGGCCGCGATCGCCAGTTTGTTCCTGCTGTTTGGTCTGATCCTGGGTCTGTGCATGCTGCTCATCCACGGCGGCATCACTCCGGAGGGCATCGTGCTCAGCAGGTTTCCGGCTCGGAGCAGGGCCTCCCTGGCCAACGGCTCATTGTCAGAACAGCTTCATCCGAATAAGAAATCGGAGCGCGTTACCACGAGCGGCTCCGTTTTGGGAGACGAGGAATTGCTTATGTGAGACGTACGCGGCGCGACTCCAATAACAAACGCGATAGAATCACAAACAAAGGGAAAGTAGTGGTGAATGGAAGCAGGCAGCGCAGTCTGCGGGCGTTCGGCCGCTCGCTTTTTGCGTGGGATTGTTTTAACGTCTTCAGCCTGTTGCTAATGTTCTCCCCCGCGACTCTGAATGAAGTGGAACGTAATTTAAACATGAATCAGCATGCAAATAGACGCGTGCTCTTTCTCAATGTTCTGTTGTTGCAAATTATGATGCTCTGCTCCTCGAATTAGGGGCACACACATGTGTTTTGCAATTCGTTGCCTCGGACAGCCTTGAGATGTACTTATTAGACACGCATTCTCATTCGATTTGTTAGCACTTCCAAATTTTATTGGCTTTTTTACTGGTGCTTGGGGCTGTGAATTTTAGACGGTGCGTTTAAGCAAAATTTACGGATAGTTTGAGGAGCAAATTGTTGGTTTTAGACGGTTTTGTTGGACATCATACTAGAGGTCTCAGCCAGCCGGAAAATTTTGGTTCACGTGGGCAGCCACCAGTCAACCACCGAGGAAAAAGGGTCAAAAATAAAAAAGGGCAGGAGAAAAATGTCTTCCGGCCCTTCGGGGACAGTTAAAGACCGTCTTTGAGGAAATTTCTGAGCTCACCAATCAATTCTTGAGGGTCGAATTGGGTAAAATGGACATTTTTTCCGACCAAAAAGTGCAGTGCGACGTGCGAACTTTTTTTCCCGCCAAAACAATATGAATGCGAGAAGTGCGCATGTGTCAGAGCAATTGTAGAGAGACTACCTGTACGAATTGTCAGATCCAGCCATCTCTGACGCATGCGCACTTCTCGCATTCATATTGTTTTGGCGGGAAAAAAAGTTCGCACGTCGCGATGGACTTTTTGGTCGGAAAAAACATCCACATTACCTAATTCGAACCTCAAGAATCGATTGGTGAGCTCAGAAACTCCGTCAAACACGGTCTTTAAGCGCCAGCCGCAGGTGAAAATGGCCAGCCACCAGACAAAATATTGTGCTAAGCCAGTCCCGCCAGCCGCAGCCTTAAATCTTGCGGCTGAGATCCCTACGACACACTGCATGAAATTTGTAAAAAATGTCAATCATTGGATATTCGCAGCCCTATGAATACGCTATTTTTGAAACAAAATAAATTGAAAAATATATCGCATGGTAAATAGGCAAAGCAAATTCCTTGTTATGCTTGAAATGATTTAAAATTAGCAGCAGTCTTAAATTTCCATTGCCTAAATTTAACTAAACACTCACGAAGCACGTGAAGCTCTTCACAGGAAACCAATCTAAATGCCAGACATTCCCAGCCGCACAAGAAGTAAAAGGGCGCAATCCGCGCCAGAAGCACTACTTTTTCAACTCTATAATATTTCGAGGAAAAGGCTAAAAATGAGGTTGAATCACAAAAGTAAATTCTCTAGCCGTGATTTCATACATATTTCTCTTTGGGTGCGAAAACACACGGTTGTTTTGAGCATCCTCGCCACGCTCTCTTCTTTTTATATCAATGGCTAAATTTAGCCGTGTTGTCAGCACATTCGTCGAAGCGCGTCGATTTGCTTATTTGGCCTATTTACCGATTCTGCGTGCGTGTGTGTTAGGTTAGGTGCGCACTTCCGCTGCTTCCGGCTTTCTATTTAGGCGCTCGCTTTTATCTCAAAGTAAAATAAACTGGACGAGCGCGGCTTATGTTTACTTTTTAACGGCTTGAGTCACGTTGATGCAGGTTAGAGATATACAGAACATAAACAGACAAGCTAAATTAGGTTCCCACATAATGAGAACGCTAGGCCTGAGATTGCTTAACGGATTTCATCTTTACTGACTTGGTCCATTATTCACTGAAAAATAATATATGTAGCTGCTATGTTCAGCACTGTGTAAGAAATTAGGTAAAATATATTGTTAAATAAACTTTTACGCACAAATAAAATTTGTTAACATAGATCAGAATTGTATTTTAATGTTAATTTATGTACTTTGTTCCCTGCTCTTCCGAGGACATTTCAATCTAATTAAAAATTATTAAATTAAACTCAAAGTAGTCAGCGCTCACTCTCTTTTATGTACACTTTCTCTTAACAGATTCATTTACCATCGCAATTGTAAGTCATGTTTTCAAATTAAAGTGGAATGATACTGGGCAACAATTGAAAATTATTTAAATTATTGGATGCCATAAACAATTGATTGATAAACAATTTGTTGAACAATTTGCAATAATAAAAAAGACCTTCCTAAAGTAAAAATTCAAATTTTGCCAATTTTCTCCAAAATTTAGAGTGCTTGAACATATTTTCTTGGCATATTCCGATTCCTCTGGTCGAGATCTGTCCAATTGTGTATGCCACTTATTGGGGAAACTCTTGGTTTTGAAATTAAATCGGATTTCAAGTAAGGAGACAGCCATTACCATTTGAAAAACAATTTTCTCAAAAAATTACAGCGCTTCTTAGGTCAATTTAGGCTTTAACTGAATTCTAAGGGACGAGTTTATGCATTGGCAACAAGCATTTTCCAGGCTTTTGCAGTATCATTCCTCTTTAATAAAAATAAAGCCGTGAGCCGTGACCTGTTCTTAAATTTTCGGACAGGGATAAAAAGCAAAAATAAAAAAAATCCTGCAGGAATTCAAGAAAAGAATACACGAGTGATGCAAATGAGCACAAGATATTTTTAAAATTGAAATATACGTGCACCTTGAACACGATACATTTAATTTGTCGTCACAAGTGCATTTGGCAGAGGCCGGCGCGGCCCGCAGACACAAAAATGCACTCTAAATTCGACTGGCTCCGATGGCCAAGAGCATCTCCAAGGCTAATTGCTACAGCAGGAGCAGCAGCAGCCGCCGCCACCGCCGCCGCCACGACAAAAACAACATTCCCGCACACTCCAATAAGGCGCAGAATATTTTTCAGCAGGATCGGCCGCGCAGATTGGAACGGAGAGAAAAGAGTGTGTGTGGAAATGAAATGATGGTTCCGCGGGCGCCATCCGCGCTTGTGTGTGTGCGCGTGTTTATTAATAAACATCCATTCCGTGGCGCGCGTCACCGTCGCCGCCGGCCGAGCTTTTCTTTTAATTGCACATGTGGTGAGTGTGATTTAAAGAGGGCCCATTTGGCACTAACCCCGACACGGTGCCGGCTCCAAACACGGAGTCAGGATTTGCAGCCGAATTTTCGCAGTTTTTTACGTTGTTTTAAGCCCCTAATTTAATTGCTGAAGGTTTAAAAGCTCTGGTTTAAAATATCAGTTGATTTTTTACTTACTATGTAATAAAATAATACTTCACAGTCTGTCATGCAGCAAATTATTGAAAATTTTTAAACCACCAACGTTTTTAAAAATATTCCAAGTAAGTCAGTAAGAGTAAAATTTTCCAGACATGAAAAATTATTGGCCAAAAGCTAAAAAATATGGAGAAATATTTATTTCAAAGCCCTTAACCTTTAGTAATATTTTGCTCAGGCCAAAGCAACCTACGTAAAATTTTCATCCCTCTGTTATTATTTTCGTGAGAGTCATAGGATTAATAACAAGTTTAAAATTTTATTTTTCCAGAGCCCAGGTGTAACAGTGGCCCTTTGGAATGCACCTAATTTTATTATAAAAAATTAATTCGGCTACAAATCTCGGCTCATATGGCTGCGCTTTCCTCGCTGCTATACCAACTGGAGGCGCACTTTTTCATCTGGCGCGCGCACGCGGTTGTTTTGGCTGCCTGGACTTGTCAGACGACTTGCCGGCGTAAATCTCACTAGGCCCCCTATCAGTCGTTGGCTAATTTCAGTTTTGGCGCCACCGAGATCATTTTTTTGCCTCCTGTCGAGTGCCTAGCTTTTGCCGCGTCTCGGGGGCGGCAAGATAAATTTCATCCTCCGTTTAAATCAAGCGCGCTCACAGCCTTTTTCTGCGCGGCGTCGTTGAATTATGTGCTTTTAAATGAAAGCAGTACTTAGGCGTGGCTCTTAGTGAAATTACATTTGCGCTCAAGGGTGACAGAGAAAAACGAGTCAAGTTCAGCCGTTTTGTCTAGCCAGCCAACCTAATTTTCACTATTCTGTAAAGTAAATGTGTTGTTTGTTGTTTCAAATTCGGAGAGTTTATATTTATTTCTATCTTGGATCTGACCGATACACGAACCAATTTTATTTTTGCAGGAGGTTTGGCAACAGGGTAGATAATTGGTTAAAAGGGCTGTTTATTTAGCATTCTATACCGTAAATGTATATAGCAGCGGGAGCCAGATGTGCTATAAAATTGGTTCCCACTGCGCAGATCCAAGATGGCGTCTGAATGTGGGAAACAAAAAGCTCTCTTTGGATTGCCGTACGAGTGTCAAGAGTTGGTTTTTACGATCCAAAAGACAAATGCAAAATTATGTCATAATATTGACGAAAACTTGCTTCTTTTCGCGCATTTTCACGTGACCGTGTTTTCGCGCCATACTCCACCATGCCATATCTGCGCGTCTGGGACCCCGCTGGTATATAGCATTTTTGGAATAATTAAAAAAACATAACCAATCAACGCGGTATCAAGTCCCACTAAATTTTTAGACTCTTTAAGACGCTATAAAGCACATAAAAAGTTGGACCACCAATTTCAAGCAGTTTAATCAATTGATCAGTTATGAGTTATTATGATTTCACCCATTTTGAAGTTCCAAGGAAAAATAAATGTTGGATTAATGCACAATTTTGCATCAGAAATGATTTCGTATCAAAAATTGTTGATTTTCTATTTTGCACATTGACAATTTCTTGCCACTTCAACCTTTTGGTATAGTTTTAAAACTTATTGGTTTGGAATTAAATTGACAAAAATGTATTTGAAATCAATATGAGAAGAGAAATTTGGGATTGGAACGCTGCACCACCCGCAATGAAGGACTCTTCGGCGGCGCCGTTTCCAGCAGTGTAAGGCGTATATGAGTGCGAGGCCCATGTCTGCTTTGTCCTCCTAGGTAAAGTCTTAACGAGCTGTTTGCCTTTCCTCACATGTTTTATTTTATTTTGACGACTTTTTAATAAAATGAATGTAATTGACCAGCGGAGACCAGATTCGTGCGACGCGCAGATATGGCGTCAGGTGGAGTATGGCGCGAAAAAACGGCCATGTGAAAAGAACCAAGTTTTCATCAATATTGTGACACAATTTGCATTAATTGTTCTAATTGTGTCTTTTTGGATCGTAAAAACAAACTCTTGAAACTCGTACGGAAATCCAAAGAGAGCTTTTTGTTTCCCACATTCAGACGCCATCTTGGATCTGCGCAGTGCGAACCAATTTTATCGCACATCTGACCCCCTCTGGTATTGACCTAGTGTGAAGATAAACAATAAGAACAATAGGCCGAAATTTACTGCTTCTGCAAAACGTTTTAAAATATTTTTATAGAGTCTAGCATCAAATTAACAAAATTTAATGAGGTAGAGAGAGAAGAAGGTAAATTTTGCAATACGGGAACCACGCAAATTCTCGCAATCGGGGTGGCTAATTTGCCATAAAAGCAGACATCCTGTCCGAGATGCAGATCATAGGGAAAGCGCGAGAGGGGTGCGAAAATAGACGCTGATGCATAGGATCAGCGGCCGTGAGCGTGGGACTGGTGCAACAAAATATCTGTGTATCCGGGCTGCGGCGCCGGCCGTGCATGTGTCATTCCCACCATTTTTCTTCGCAGAAGAGAGGTGAAAGCTCCATCAGGCAGGCGGCAGGCAGACAGGAGAATGGGCGCATCCAGCAGCAGTGGCAGCGGCGTCGGCAATCCCGCGTACCCTCTCCTAAATTTAGCCTTTTTTGAGCGAGTCGGCGTGCAGCCAAGGAATTCGCGTGAATCGCTCTTCTGACGTGCAGAATTCTTGGCTGCAGCGACAGTGGCGACACCGCGAACGCCAACACCCCTCCGCGCGCTCTTATGGCCAATGTCGAGGCTGCTACTCTGCAGAGTTCTCTCCACTCGACCAGCAGCACTCGGCCGGTTAATGAGCTAGCCTGAATCTCGCTTTCGGACACGCTGCCAAGCCACAATCAAACGTTACACGTTATTGTCTGCATTAGCTTCGAGTCACTTCTGCTGGCACTCGCTGCCTCATCGCTTAGCTTTTCAATGGCCATGGCTGCAACCTCTTCTGTGCAGGACGACGCACTCAAATACTTGGTGAGCACTGCTTTCATTCTTTTTTCCTCTCGCCCCTTTGTCGAATTGAAGTTGAATATGACAGTTGAAGTCTTATCAGGATGAGAAGGTGCCGAATTTAAAATACAAAACAACAACTATCTGCTCTCAATCATTGGGGGCATTCAACTCTCTGTTCTCGTTTTTTTTACTGTTGAAATAATTTGAATGTTTCAGGACTACGTAACTTTTGATATTTAAACAAAGAAAGTTTCGGTTTTGAATGTGCCAAGTAAATCATTTCGTTTTGTGAAGGAAGTTTTCAATTCAATATTTAATCTACTTACTCTTTAATTAGAGTTTTCCAAATTTTTTAATTTTAACGTATAAAGATTGACATTTCCTAGGAAGTGCGAATATCTAAAATACATTTTGATAAAAAAATAACAAGATTAAAACAAGTACATACTTAAAACTTGTGTGTTTGCTGTGTGATGCGCAATTATTTTCCGCTACCAAGTCGAATTCGTCCAGGCTCCGGTAAAATTGCGCAACTTTCAACAACCAAACGCGTAATTCCTTGTTGCAAGTTGTAACAATCAATTCGACAGTGAAAATTTGGGTGTTTGTTGAACGTTGCGCAATTTTACCGGGACCAGGACGAATTTATCTTTTCACGTGCCTGAGCTGCTCTCTAAAGAAATTTTCGCAACTAAATCATTTTCAAGATGAGAAAAACATTTAAGTGAAAGCCAAAAAATAAATTCTCTGACGTGTGTTAAAGTTCACATCTCCCGTTTGAACGTGTCATAATTTTGAAACGCTCTCGTCTATCATAACATCGCGCTCTTTCCTCTTTCTGAACTGTTTTTTTGAAGATCCGCAAGCTAAGGCGTTGGCACGCTCTATTTTAAAATTCTGTGAACGAATAACTCGAGCTCAGCCGAGCATTCCAGCAAAAAATAAAATCAAGTTTTTGCTGCACGCGAATATGTATCAAAATATAGCACCTGTAACGGCGGCGCGCGGGTTCAAAAGTGGCTCTGCCATTTATTTAAAAAATTCACAAATTGCCGAGAATTTCCTCTTCGCGCATTTCTGGCCAAATAATTAAAAGCTATTAAACTACTCTTGCGGCAGCTGCTGTGCAAAAGTAGCCAAACAAGTTGGAATTTTTCTCGGGACGCCGAGTTTTTGGAGCAAATCCAAAGAACAGAGCGCATTTAGCTTCAAAAATGTAATGTATAAACAAGTTTTGGGTTTCCTGGGACACTTATTTGAAGAAAAATAGCGAGCGCAGGTGCAAGAGCGCAGAACGAAATTATTGTTGAGTGAAATATAAGCAGTGTGCTGTTTGTGTTCGTGGAAGAATAAAAGAAATTATAAATGAGAGCAAGCCGCCAAGAAATATTTATTAGTGAAATTTAAACGCTCCGTCGCCTCTGAGAAGTTTTTTTCGGTGAAATATTTTTTAAAATTAAACCTCTTGAGAAGTACACAAAGGAAGATTTATAACCCTTCTTGAAGGTTTTCCTCGATTATTTTTAACACGGAGGTTTTTAAAGATTGCATTATTTAAAGTAGCTCTTGAACTTCGGACATTACATAAGGATTTTAATGTGAATCATACACAGATTCGTGTGTTTCCCCATTTTGATGCAAGAAGTACAGAAATAATTGAGATATAAAGTCCTCAGGTGATGAGATAACTTGCTGTGATAGCGATTCATCGAAATAGTCTCTTAATAATTTAAATTTTACTCATTACTAACGAAAGAACAGTTGCAGTGTGAGTTTTTCTTCTTCCCAAAACTACAGAAAACACTCCAACTTGAAATTAATAGTTTTTTTTTCATCTTCTTGTTTCAGCACGCTCCTTCAGATATGAGACACTGTCGAGGGGCGTTGGGCGACAAGGTGGCCATGTTCAACGGCCAGGCGGAGAACCACCAGGCTGGACAGTCGCGCAATCCGTTCAGCGGACACGCGGGCAGCAACGGCATCAAGCCGACACTGGACACGAAAGACGCAAATTACGGCAGGTGAGAAAAATGGACACGGAGCTATTTCGGGACAAAAGTCCTACTTTTGATCTGACCGCCGACCGCCGATGATACGCGCGTATTATTCAGGGCGTGGAACGTTTTTTACGTTGGCCGAGATCGTGTCGCCGACTGACACGATCCGCCGGGGAATTTGTTTGTTTTCGCGCGATGACTGAGAGGGTGTTAATTTCGCTCTTAAAGAGCAGGATTGATGCCGCGAAATTCTGAGAAATACTTTGTGCCATCGCATAAACTAATCCTTGAGCTAAATATTTTCTAGAGCCTACGTGAAATCTGATTTTATTTAATAAACAAACTGTTTTTCCCTGGAAAATAGGGTCAAAGCACTGTAAAATTTAGAGATAATTGGCATAGCTTGAATTTTAATTGCTCCAAAAAGTCTCTAATGTATCTTAAGCATTTTAGAGTTTTAATTTTCACAGCGGGGTCCAGATGTGCGATAAAATTGGTTCGCACTGCGCAGATCCAAGATGGCGTCTGAATGTGGGAAGCAAAAAGCTCTCTTTGGATTGCCGTACGATTGTCAAGAGTTTGTATTTACGATCCAAAAGACACAATTAGTACAAGAAATGCAAATTATGTCCCAATTTTCACGTGACCGTGTTTTCGCGCCATAATACTCCACCGAACGCCATATCTGCGCGTCGCACGAATCTGGTCCCCGCTGAATTTTCAATCAAATACTTACTGAAATCACCGAAAAATGCAAACAATCCTCTTAAATAATTAACTCTAGAGTTCTGAAAGGCTGTTGTTGTTACGAAACGTCTTTTTTGCCATTTCTTATTCTAGAGAGATTTAAAAATAAAACAAAAGCGTCGATTCTCCTGTGCAAAATGATGCTTTCGGCCCACATTCCGACTTATTTTCGAAATCGGTGCGTATTACCTGACGCTGCGAGAAGTCGCGAGTCAAAAAACGCATCATTCAGTGTCAGGCTGCCTTATTCGCGGACGCCACTAATAACAAATGGTCCTTGGTGGCTCGGATGTCCCCCCTCAAAGATAAACTTGTATTTGTCCAACTAAACTTGCGACAAGTCGGCATTCCTTCCTGCCAAATTCATCAGCGTCTATTTCTACATTGCGCCCGGCGAGAATGCCATTTGTCGCGGCTTTCGAGTCAAAATAATGCTGATGGGAAAATAGCAAATTAGCGGCTCACCGCGGGGTGAAAGCGGCCGGTTAATCTATTTTTTGGCTCGCGCTCTCAAGCGACTCCCACGAAGAGATAAAGATGGCTGAGAGTTGATTGACATTTCCGTGAACCGTAGCAGTCGGTTCTCACCTACGCATCCGTGCGTTATGATACGCGCATTTTGGAAACTGACTTCTGTGCATGGGAGAATGAACATTATTTATGTGTATATAGTTTCTCTTTAACTCCGCTGTGAAAGGGAAAGGTTTTGCTGAATTGCACCATTGTTACTTCAAACTCTCATGAAGGTCACATTTTATATTCTAAATGAAAGGTTTGTAACATTTTAAAAATATACAGAGATGCATTTTTAGCGTTCGAATAAAAAATATTATGCACATCGAGTAAAAACTAAACATTCGATTTAATTTGCATATTTTAGCAGCCACCAAAGTGATCATCTGATTGAATTGTTGGATGCCATAATAAACAAATGACCGATAAACAATTTGTTCAACAATTTGCAATAAAAAAAGGACCTTCCTACAATAAAAATTCAAATTTTGCCAATTTTCTCCAAAATGTACAGTGCTTGAACGTATTTTCTTGGCATATTTCGATTCTTCTCGTCGAGATCTGTCCAACGGTGTATGCCACTTATTGGGGAAACTCTTGGTTTCGAAATTAAATCGGATTTCAAGTAAGGAGACAGTCCTCACCATTTGAAGCCACTTTCTGAAATAAAATTTAAAGCGCTACTTAAATCAATTTTGGCTTCAACTGAAACCTAAGGGATGAGTTCATGCTTTGGCAATAAGCATTTTCCAGGATTTTTCAGTATCAATCCTCCTGAAAAAAAGGGGAAAAGTGAGAAAAGACCATCATTAATTTCAAGTAGTGAAACAGTGCTCATTCACCATTTTAAACTTTATCTAAAAATTTATTGTTCAGACTAGGTCAATTTTGGCTTTAATTCATTGATTGGATTAATTTATGCACTGGCAAATAGAATTTCCGTTTTATTTTTGCAGCTGCTACAACTCCCCTCAAAATTTTAAACCAAATCATAATGATTTTTCTCAATTAAGAACCAGTAATTTTGCTTTAATCCAGAAATTGGAATATTAACTCTTCTTTCGTAAGCAAAAGTTTACTGTTAGTTAATTTTAGTGCTAGAGAAATGGTAAAAAACTGAAGTTCCCATATCTAACAATGAATTTAATCAACAAAAATATGTAAATTGATGAAAATAATTCAGTGCTGATGCTTTTAACAGTTTCTGTCTTCATTTTGCTTCTAAAAATCAAGCATGTAATTTCCCTTTTATATTTAATTCAAATCTTTTTGCCAACAATGCAAATACAAACAAAAATTCCCCCTTTTTGGCAGCAAAACTTTCTTTCTCTTCAAATCTTTAAAGGCAGAGCGTGGGCGATGAGCGGCGGACGCGAATTAGCGCTGCGGAATTTTAATGAATGCATATATTGCTATACCGCACGTCTCGAATTAGCAACGGAGATTCCTGGGCGGCCTCTGGCTTCTCTCGCGGCGGGCGATGATGCATGGCCGGGAAATGCTGTCATCTAAAATTGGCACTGGCGCATTGAGTAATCGCCCTTCAATATTTATACGCGGTGCACCGCTTTTCAAGGTCTGTTTTGGTCGCGCATCCAATGTATCATGTCCAACTCGCGACGAGTCGATATATGCTTAAGTGCAGCTGCAGCAGTGCCAATTAATTTGCGGCGAATATTATCATTGCCAGCAGGGAAGATTTGCGACAGGACGTAGTACGCGTGCATCACGAATATGGCCGCCGCCGTGTCGTCGAAATGGCAAAACAAACATTGTTGACAAAAGTCAAGCCGTTATCAAATTAAAATTAGACAACAAACTTGGGGAGAATTTAATACACAGTAGGAGGAATTATTATTTACAAGGTTGTATTTATACATTTTGCGACTAAAATATATTCAAATCTGCAGCTTTTTAAAATTTAAAAGTAGGTAGGCTTGCTAAGAAAGGCTGGGAATTTAGACAACTAATTTTTTTGATAAAAATATTAAATTTGCGGAGGTTAATGTAGATATTTTTCTTGATTTTAAAGAGAGTTTGAAGCTTGAAGGTCAAAATCAGATTGTGCCACTGGGGAATTACCAATATTTTCACTGTCCAAAGCTCGTTTTAGACGTCAGTCTCGTCAGTATAAAAATATCTGTACCTTGTACGAATCTCCAAAGCACGTAATTAGTTGGTCAGACGTTTTGTATGATTGCAAAACCGACAAAATTTAAAAATAAGATGCCAAACAACAACAAAATTGAAATTGTAAATAAATTTTGCAATGAAATCTAAACAAATTACGGAAAAAAGACTCAATTTCATTGTTAAAATTATCCCTTTTATTTTTCTATACAACTTTAACTTATAAACAATTGACGATAATCATTTCAAATCAATCCAATTCAAATCTGGCCATTAACTAATAATTTTGGACCCTTAAATGATGGATTGCTGATAATTATAATTTTGAAAAACAAGTACTCCGTGTCAAACATGTGTAATTGACTAACTGATTTTAACCCGATAAAAAAATTTGTCCTTTTCTTATCAAAGATGTACTTCTTGGCCAGACGATTGAAATTTCAAATAAAAAATACTTGAACAATTCGTCAACTGTCATTCAAAAAAATTAATTGTTATCTTCGGCCACTCAACATATTGTGCAGATTAGAAAGTAAGTACCTCTACGGTGCTCGATTAATTAGTGATAATTAACTATTAAATTTCGTGTTTATCTATTTCTAATAACAAATTAAGTATGTACAAATTGGCTCATATCGCACGTCGCGCGGCCGTGAAAGATTCCGCGGTTGTTGACGCGCAGAAAGGCAATCGCTGCTGGTCAAAAATAGCAACCCTTTGGTGGCGTCTGATGCGTCATTCGGAGAGACCAGGAAGAAAATATACGCACAAAACAAAAACAGACACGCACGTACGCTAAGGTTGAGCGTGCAAAAATAAAATGCCCGCTGTACCCGCCGTGACGACTCTTCAAAAAAAATTTTTTTCGCGTCTCGTGGACCGGCTCCAAATGAGGCTGTAAAAGAGCTCACACAAAAATAGTTGTAACGACACCTCTCAGTCATCCCTGCTTTTGTTTGTTTCTCTGCCGCCCTTGAGGACGGCTTTTTTCAACCCTCGCAGAGTGTGAATCACGCGTTTTTTTTTTGTAAATGCGCTTCTCGCCGCGCCTCACTTGACGATTAATTAATATCGCGTGTGTCGGCTCACGCCTCCTCTGAGGACGGCGTCTTTTTATTAAAAGACGCTGCTCTTACGCACGGATTCTTGGCCCAGAGTTCCACTTGTCGTAATTGACATTCTTCAGCACCAAACTCTCGCCTTTTCCACGAGCTCTCGCAATGTTCGTTTTAAGAGCAATTCTAAAAATATTGTATTTGATCTCGACGTTTGTTCTGCTCTACCACTCAAATAGAGTTTAAATAAGCTGAAATAAGACAGTTTAATTTCAGAGTGCTTCTTAAATTAGACATTTCGTAGTCACTTGAAATTTGTGATTTTGTTAAACCAACAAATTTCAACCGAATAAAACAGACTTCCTAATAGTTTGTTTTAAATATCTGAATTTAAAGTTACATAACCACGTTTTAGCAAATTAATTTTAGAGGCCGCACAAAGACTCGCAAGAAAAGTAAGAACAAAAGAGAGCATTCAAATTAATAAAATTAAATTAGCTTGAACACACATGAACAGTTTAATTGGGGCAAGTATAAATTTAAAGCAAGCGTTGTGAGGAAAATTAACAAAAAAAAAAAAATGCTTCTGTATATCTAAAAATAGGGACCGCAGCGCAGAGGGAAAGAATTTAAATGAGTTTCCATATATAAACATTAAAAATAGACCGCGCAAATCCCTCCTGCGCGTGTATTCGAGCCTAAATCGCGTGCAATTAATTTTATACTGTATCTGCCCATGTGGCGCCTCGATTGATCAGGGCGCGGTCGTAAAATTAAATCGTCTTGGCAGACTTTGTTGAAAATCGACGGCAGTATAATTAATTAAAAAATCACTTGGCGCTGTTCCAGGCCCGTCGAGGGATCGAAAACTGACCAGCGGGGCCAGAAAGCTATGCAGCACGTGGCAAAGGAGATCCTCGAGTTGTGCGAGATCATCAACGATTGCGGCCAGAGCGTGCCAACCAGCAAAAGTCACAAGTACATTCGCTTTGGCGAGCTTTTCAATGTAAGTCTGTGTCTCCGCGCGCCCGCCACGTGCTCGCGCTCACTCTGTGTGCGTCTGTCGGGGAATTTCTCTAAAAACCTATTCTCGTTGCAGATTTACACACACATTTCAAACAAAGTCGTCGGCATCCTTCTCAGAGCCAGGAAGCACTGTTTCGTCGACTTCGAGGGCGAAGTTTTATTCCAGGTAAGGAAAAAATAAATAAATTAACTAATTTTGATTATGTAACATTGTATGTGTATTTGAATATTTAATTCCCATAAAAGTTTATCCATGCCAAAAAGAAAAAAACCTGCTGAGATTAAAAAAGCAATCAAGGGATATTAAATAGAAAAAATTCTGCTCTTGATAATGGTTAAATAATTGTAAAGTACCTAACTGAAAAGAACAACCCAAATTCAAGAATTGACAGTTTAAATTATTACAAGGAAATTCTTTGGATTTTAAATGTTTTAATTTTTTATTTTGCGAAATCACAGAATTTGTGAAGCCTTTTTCCTATTTTGCTTTTCGATTTGACAGTTTTAGCAATTTTTTAAAAATCCCAAAATTTATAAATTAATTTAAAAATACAGTTTTTGCTAAGTTTAGCTGATATTTTACTTCCATGCAGAGATATTTCAATTAGATAAATCGATCAGCGAGACATTTTTGTCTTACTTTTTGGAAACAATTTCCCTTAAGGGATGGTTCCGGGTGTTGAACGGTTAGCCGTTGAGCAAATAATTCAACTTTTTGAATGCTGCTAATGATGATACATTTTTTTTACTTGTACATTAGAAATTGTCTTGGATGTAATTTTTTTAATTTTAGAAAAAGTTGAGTTAGTCAAGAAAATATAAAAAAGATAAATTAATTTTATATTAATAACAGAATTTAGCTACGATAAGGACCCATTTGCAAATTCCACAGCAAGTCTAAAATCCAAGGAATATTCCTTAAATGACCTATCTTAGTTTCCTTAATAAATCAGGCAGGCTCAGCTGCTCTCCTAAGCAAGTAAATTTTCAATTTAGTATTTTTCAAACTGAATTTTTGTCTCTAAAATTACTGATAGTTGCCAAAGTTAGTGAAAACTAGCCTTATTTAATTATTTTCCAATTGCTTACATTTTTTATTCGCTAATGATTTGATAATAAAGGTGAACAAAATGCAGTACAAAATCTACAATTTCAAGCTGTCCAAATTTTCGCTCTGGACCCTTAAAATCAAGGTTTTTCTGATCCTACATTTTATTCTTTGTCATTTGGAAGAGTGAAAAACACTCTAAAAACTCATTATTTATGTAAAGCTTAAAGCAAAGAACAAAATTAATGTGCCGATTTTTGTCCCCAAGAATATTAAAAAGCACCTAAAATTATAAACTATTTCAGCCAGGTAAACAAGAAATAGATTAAAAAGTTGTAAATTTCATCCAAGAAAACCGACTAAAATTCCATTCTTCGTTCATTTATTTCTAATTTTTATCTATACTCCAAAGAAAAATCCTCTCCAATTGATTGCAACATTTCCTTGCATTTAAATATCTCGCTATAATTTCTGTTGCAGAGAAGAGACGACGACGTGCCCATCCTAATGGTGAAAACCATCGAGGAGATCCGATCGATATTCAAGAGTGGTAATGCCCTCAACCACGGGACCAATAGGTGAGAAAAGAAAAGCAGTTTTGTTTACTCAGCATATTCGATAACTGAACGTTTATTACTCGAGTGTATGTGTGTGTGTTGCAAGTGATGATGCATCCAAAGTGTGTGTTGTGTACGTTACGTCATAGACGATTAGTTTGTCAACATCCAAATTCGCATTTCATGTGTTGGCTTGCCACAAAAGATGCTCTTACGCTAGTAATTGTAGATCAGTTTTCTGTTGTCGTTAACATAAAACAATGAAATATAAGCAATGTAATAAATTCGATTGGCGCAATTTACAAAAATATGTGTGTGTTTGTTTTTCTGTTACAGTTATGCTGCTCCTGTCAGCGGAAGATGAAAATCATTCAGACGCGTCGAGTTCTCAAATATTTCCAGGGCTAAAATTGTCCAATTTGGTCACAGATGTCGAGGGAGGGAAGGAAACCATCGTTTTTATCTATGTTATTGTACATCTCAGCTTAACTGTTGTCGTGTTCTCTCAGAATTTCTGCATCTTAAGCTATATTTTATTTTATTTTGACTAGAATTTAATAATGTTATTTTAATGTTAATTTTACGGTGACAGTGAAATTATCATTCTTCTGTTTGTGGATCAGATAGTGAAACTCTTGCATTATTTTAATTAAAAATAGACTCAGAAATTTCTCGGCTGCTTTTCATTCTCGTCCCCGCAACTTTGTTTGCTCCACCGAATCACAAAATCCCATTTATAATAGTATTTTAACATTGCATTTAAGTGTGATAGCGATCAAATTATTATCTTTTGTGCAGGACATCGTGTTGACTTGAACGCAATCAATTCACATTATTTATCGATATCTTCATATCTTTAATAGCAATAATGGAAATTCAATTATTGATCTTTGCTCAAAAAAGTATTAATAACCGCAATAATATTTAATGTACATTATACAATAGGTAGCAGGGATCCTATATAAATTACAAAAAAGTGGAAAAAAGCAAAACTGAAACACGAAGTTCCTCCTCACGAGTTAAACCAGAAAGCGACCGACGCAAAGTTTAAAAACTATTCAACCGAAACTGCAAAAATACGTTTGTGTGTGTGTGTGTGTGTGTGATTTTAGTGTAGGTCCCTGAACTGAGGATCGATTGGTTCCGTTTGACTTGCGGAAGGGGAATATCGCTAGGAACCCTCACAGCGTGTAGTAGAAGAAAGCAAAACTCGAGAGCCCAATTTCACCGGCTTTTCCTCACGGCTTGCGCGGCAACGGCGGCGGAGGAGCGTAACTCGTTGGCGGGCAAATGTTGATCGAGTTGCTGTTCACCGGCGTTTTGCGCTCCTTCAGCGGAATGTTCTCGTAAATTTGGTGAGGAATTTCCTCTGGTGGTCTGAAACAACAGGCGAAAAAAGTTCCGTCAGTAAAATTAGAGACAATTAAGTGAAATAATTAAAAAATATATACTAATTTTTAATTGAAAATTTAAACAGTATCTTTCCCACATAGTAGGCAAATAATTTTGTACAGCTTTTTGGTGCAAAATAGACGGTTTTCTGAAAATTACTTACGCAAAGTTTCTCAAATAATTTTTTTCCGAAAATATTAGGGGTGGAGGAGCTCCCCTAAACCCTGCGGCTTCTTAGGGGAGCTAAAGACCAGTCTAACAGTGGGTAGTTTTTCAATTCTGACGCTTAGAACCGCAGATTTAAAGTTGAAAATATTTGAAAAAGCCGATAAAGTCGGAAAAGTCGTGTTTTTTAAATTTAAAAATGAATTAACTCGAATTTTTTCTGTTTTAATAAAATGCAGTGGCAAAAAAGCATTTTTATTTCAATTTTAACTCTTTTTTAAAGGAAATGTTAGGACCTCAATAATTTTCTAATTATTTGCTCATGATTTTGACTTGAAAAATCGTCAGAGATACATTTTTGGAGAAATTGAGGCAGCAAATGGCAATTTAAAAGAAAAAATCTGCACAGTAGAGGAAATTTTGACCACTCCAACAGCAAATTTTAGATTTTCACACAAGAAAAATGGAATAAATTCATGTCTTGCGCAAGAAATTCGTGAAAATTGAGTGGTAAACCCGTATTTTTTTTATTTAAAAATTTTCTATGAATAAATTTAATAAATCTTCTCACCTTGGAAGAGTAACTTCTGCATCAGCCTGTAATCTGCTGTTGCCATTGGTACTGGGGTCGATTCGACAGTTGGAGGCTAGGGAAACAGTGGAGACGGCGGGGGTTACCCTGTTAATATTGGCGCTCAAGTCGGCAGCGGCTGTGTTTCCGCTCGTGTAGCGGATGTTGCTGTAGTCTCGGCCCATTTGCAAGCTCCTCTGTGCAAAGAAAAGTTGGTCAAGGCACGCCAAACAAAGGGAGAGAGATAGAAAAGTGAAATGTTGCACTCGAAAACAAAAAAAGAAAGTGGTGCGAAGACGAGATTTGGTCAACATTATTTCAAACAACGCAGATGGTTATTTACTCACAATTGCGTCATACATGGTTATCCATTTATTTTTCGCCTTTTGAAATGAATCAAATTAATCAACAGATAAGGATTGGGTTTTTTTCGGTGTGAATTAGAGTGTCTTTCCTGAATGAGAATTTTTTATTTATTTTGTGTATCCCGAAAAATAACAAAAATTAAAATATTACAATTATTTTAACTCTTCAAATCAAAATGTTCTAGCAACTTTGATTTATCCATTATGTGTAGTTTCTATGAACCAACGAAAATTAATATTTGTAACCTTCGTCACGGTTTTGATAAAGATTTTAAAGAGGAATGATACTGCAAAAGCCAGGAAAATGCTTGTTGCCAATGCATAAACTCGTCCCTTAGGATTCAGTTAAAGCCTAAATTGACCTAAGAAGCGCTGTAATTTTTTGAGAAAATTGGATGGAAAGATACCGTGCTTTTTAATCAGTAATGGCTGTCTCCTTTTATGAAATCCGATTTAATTTCAAAACCAAGAGTTTCCCAAATAAGTGGCATACACCGTTAGACAGATCTCGACGGGAGGAATCGGAATATGCCAAGAAAATATGTTCAAGCACTGTAAATTTTGCAGAAAATTGGCAAAATTTGAATTTTTACTGAAGGAAGGTCCTTTTTATTATTGCAAATTGTTGAACAAATTGTTTATCGATCAATTGTTTATGGCATTCAACAATTCAAATAATTTTCAATTGTTGCCGTGTACCATTCCACTTTAAAAATGATGCATTATTTTGGCAAAGTCCACTATTCATTTTTTCCTTGCAAAGTAAATTTAATAAAAAGTTAATTAAACAAAAGACACTCTAACTAAGCTATGAATAATCAAGAACTGGTAAAAAACGCACCTGTTCGGCTTGAAGCCTGGTGGAAACAGTCTCGATGTAGTGCTGCACGGAGAGGTAGACGAACTTGTATTGCGCCTCCGTTTGCACCATTCCCGAGCGCTGCGAACGCACCATTTGGATTGTACGCTGGATGTCGATTTCACAGTCAAGGCCTGCGGCAAGGTCCAAGGGTAAGTTTCGGTCAGGACATGCAGACGGCGCCGGATTGGCCTCACCTTGTCGCTTGATTTGGTCCAAAATCATGTCCACTACGATAAAAGTGCCGGTGCGCCCGATGCCTGCGCTGCAGTGCACCAAAATGGGCCCGGCCTCTGCAATGCTGCTCTGCCGCGCGTTCACGTCATGCAGGAAATTCAAAACACAGCCCGGATCGGAAGGAACACCATGGTCTGGCCAAGCCTAAAAGAGTTGAAAACATGGGATTGAAATTGGGAATTGGAGAGCAGATTTCGACCTCTGTAAATTATTTCACTGAGATGATTTAATTGGTTTTCCGATAAAAAAGGAGACGGTTTTGGCAAAACAAAAAGTTGGTTTTACTCGATAATAAGAAGCTATAAATCAGAATTTAATGATTAATTAAGAAGGGATGTTTCCTTCCACCGGGTTTTGGTGTAAAAATATACTAGATTTTTTGGCCGATTTTTTGATGTGCGTGAAACTAAAATGTTTGGCGCCGAAACAGCCAAAATCAGCGGGCGAAGAGGGGGGCGTAACCGAGGGAATACAGTATGGCAGCGCACCACGCCCCTTATGAGCGGCAAGAAGCAGTGCACTCTTGCCTGCAGTGTCCGCGCCGCCATATTGTATTCCCTCGGTTACGCCCCCCTCTTCTGCGGCCGATTTCGGCTGTTTCGACGCCCAATATTTCGGATTCACGCACATAAAAAATATAGAATTATTTAATACCAAAAACCCCGGTACCAAAGAATTATTTTTTACACAAATTCCCAAACTTCTGCAATTTGTTGTTAACCTTATTTGTGTGATAATTAAAGAACACACAATTTTCCCACTAAAATATTATGCAATATTCATGCTTACCTGGAAGTGGAAATGGAACACTTTTCTCTCCTCCTGGGTACCCTCTCTGCCGACGAGAAACTCCCTAAGGGTGTAATCGGCGTTGGAACTCTCACAAATATTCTTCACTTTCACAGCGCCGTACTCCTTAACTTGGCCATCGTCCGGCCAATATCTGGCGCATTTGTTCTGCAACCACGCCCGAAATAAATCATCACGAAAATCGCTTAAGCTGCTTTCGCCCATTATGAAATAGGAAAGCGGCGGCGGCGGCAACGGCGCGCCGATGACGCCTAGAGTGATTTATCTGATTTTCCGTGGGCTCACCTTCCCCCGCTCGATTTCTTTGGTGGTCATGACGATGACTCTGGTGCCCTCTTGCCAGACCATGTGCCAGAAGTCGCCGGTGGTGCTCGGCAAACAGCCCTGCGTGGCGATGTATGACTTTCTCGGCTCTTCCAAGAACAGGTCCTCCTCGGAGTTGATGTAATTGGCGTTGATGTAGTCCGAGCCGGCCACGTTCGGGTCCACGCCGCGCAGTTTCACTCTCGTGTCGTCGACTGCGGATGGATTATTCGGATTAAATTTGGAATGAAATTAATTAAAAAATGGCTGCTTACATGGTAAAATATTTTTATATCTGTTTTTATTTCTATTCTCCGGCTTCTGGCCTTCTTTCCGCGAAAACAAGTGCTTGCATTCCTGCTGCTGAAGCGACTCGAATTCCTCCCAAAATCCCGCTTTACCCGTTGATTTATCATTTTCCTTCTGTAATTTGTTACATGTAACAAAATTTGACCGAATTAGGCGTAATAATGGTTACTGACCTGGAGTTCTTTGACCCTGCTATCGATGCTGCTCGCATTGATCCTGGTGGCGTTGAAGGGCTGTTTCAGGTGAACCACAGTGCCACTCGTCTCGACCATCGGGTTCTTTTTGTAGTGCTCAATTAGGTCGGTCAGACTGACAAAACGCTCGCCACCGCCGACGTCGAACTTCCCATCCTGCAGAAAGAAGAAAAAACAGGACTCTTGAATATAAATATGTTTCAAACAACTTTTCTGGCTCATTTCATAATATGGTTTTAATTCTAACGGAGGTTTTTGACTTTGTTTGTAGCAAAATTTATTAGGCTTTTAATGATTTAAGGAAATTTTTGCTGTTTTTAAAGAGAGGGAGACAGTTTTTACAGTGGATTGAAAATTTTTTATCAAAGAAAATTCTAAACAAAGACCGGAAGTTATTTCATACAAAATATAAAGCAGTTGAAACGTTTCCATTTTCCTCTCTACAAAAAATAACTTGCTAATTCACCAGTTGCATAAACCCTAAGTGTTCGAAGCCGCAAACAGATGGCACCACCGTAGACTTTCGATTTTAAGGCACTTCCGCTGCGATTTCAGACTCAATCTAGCTACTGTGCATTCTTCAATTAATTTGCTTTTTTTTGACGTGCTGAAGACCAAAATCGGTTCAGCCAATCGCCGTAGAATCGTGAAAAACTATTTTTTGAAATAAAAAAATCTTTTTCAACGTTTCTACGGCGAATGGCTGAACCGATTTTGGTTTTCAGCACGTCAAAAAATAGCAAATTAATTAAAAAAAAGCAAAATAGCTAGATTGAGTCTGATATCGCAACGGAAATGCCTTAAAACCGCTTAAAACAAAATTTTTATGAAAGTCTGTGGTTGCGCCATCTGTTGGCGGCTTCAATAACTAAGGGTTTATGCAACAGGTCAATTATGTCTAACAATTTGCAAGAAATGCGACTCTTTGGACTATAAAACTGATCAAAAACATTTTATTGAGCATAAAAATTTATTTTTTATTAGAGTAAAACTTTCATCAAAATAACTGCAATACCAAACTTAAAAAATTATCCATTCCTGACCTTCCTAACTTGCAAATATTTGGTAATTTGCTCAGAACAAGAACGAAAATAGTTAAAAAACGACATCATCTGAAAAACCCCGGATGTTTTTTCTTCAATTTGCCGTTTTTCTCCGGCTCATTATCAAATCCGTCAGTGGGCAATCGGGCACACTTTCGATTTCGCATTCAGGCATGCACCTGCTGACATTCTTCCCCGCTTTATTGCGAGCCAAGAGGAAACTGAATTAATTAGCCGGAACCGACGCGCAGATGAAGCGAACAGCGTGCATATAGAAACAAAGCGGCTGCGATTGGGACGAGAGGAAGTCGGGGGGCACTCTGTTTTCGCTGGGTCCCGAAATGCCGCCGCCAGAGAAGAGAGAGCCACCCAACGCAGAACAATACACATTAACTCACCGTGCGCGTCGTGACGCAAATTGTGCTAATTGAAATTGAAAGGCCCCCGCGCGCGCGATGAGCAAATATTGGCCAATCGATATAATGCCGCCGATTAATTTTCGTCGCGCGTTCAACCTCTGCGCGCAGCGCGTTTCCTACTCCAGCGAACGTGGTTTGGCTAATTAAGGCGAATCGGAAGTGGAAATTGCCAGAGCTGTTGGGCAACGCGCGAGTCAACACAGTCACACATTTTCGACGCGGGCGACAACAGCACTCGGTTATGGCGATGTCCGATGGTGAAATGAAAGTGAAAGAGCGTGTTTAATGATCAGGAAAATTAATAAATGTGAAGTAATTTAACCTATAAATTTGACTATTAAAAATAAAAGACGTTGGATTTTTTTCTCTGTTCAAGAGCCTTCAATGCAAAATGTTGCACTAATTTTATTTTGAGAGAGTGAGTTCCACATTCACAATTTATTGCGTTCTCACAATTCTAAAAACCCCGCAATTGTGCAAATTGCTCTTATCTTATCCTGCAATCGGACTCTTCTTTTCGTGCACTGGTTGCGAGTAACAAGCATGTAACAGCGATGTTTGCATTGTCAATAATATCAGATAAAATTTTCATATACATATATAGATGTAATTAGACAAGTGGACGGCGGTGGTTCAAGCACTTGAGGCGAAATTCCCATGTCTTGTCACGCAATGACAGAATGACCTCAAGAAAAGAAATTCTGCACCAAACCGGTACAGACGAGAAATTTCCAAGCCAGACAATTATTGTTTGTCTGCTTCATAGATCCAATCAGGATTTTATCAGGTTGACAAGAGAGTTAATTGGTTTACGAAAGGATGAGAAAATTTCAATCAGTTCTTTCAGCTGGCATTTTTTTTTTGATTGGTCATTACTCTACACATTCTAAAAATTATGTCAGTAAAGCTGTGCATTTAGTTTTTTCAAAACTATTTTTCTGGTACGTGCTACCAAGTGAAGGACTTGAAATCATGGAGATAAAAATGAAATAGTTTGCTAAAAATCAAAGTGGAAAGATACCGGCCAACAATTGAAAAATTATTTGAATTTTCGGATGCTATAAACAATTTGTTCAACAATTTGCAATAGTAAAAAAGGACATTCCTACAATCAAAATTCAAATTTTGCCAATTTTCTCCAAAATTTACATTGCTTGAACATATTTTCTAGGCATATTTCGATTCCTCTCGTCGAGATCTGTCCAACGGTGTATGCCACTTATTGGGGAAACTCTTGGTTTTGAAATTAAATCGGATTTCAAGTAAGGAGACAGCCATTACCATTTGAAAAGCACGCTAACTTTCCAGCCAATTTTCTCAA
This sequence comes from Cloeon dipterum, assembly GCF_949628265.1. Taxonomy (NCBI): domain Eukaryota; kingdom Metazoa; phylum Arthropoda; class Insecta; order Ephemeroptera; family Baetidae; genus Cloeon; species Cloeon dipterum. The sequence continues at coordinate 27,050,180 of NC_088790.1, forward strand.
AAAATTGCAGTGCTTCTTAGGTCAATTTAGGCTTTTACTGAATCCTAAGGGACGAGTTAATGCATTGGCAACAAGCATTTTCCAGGCTTTTCGAGTATCATTCCTCTTTAAAAAAATCATTTTTGAGCTGGATAAAACGTTCCCTTTTTTCTTAAAATATTGAAATTATTAATGCTCTCTAAAGAGGCTCAAACAGATAAAGAAATTAAGTACATAAGTGTTACATAATAAAGAGGATGAACTGTAAAGAAACTTGTACCATTTTTCAATTATTAATGAATTTCGCTGAGAGCTTATGAGCAAATTTTCACCACCCTGCTGACTATTCATTTTCAGCAGCCCTATGATAACGGGATTATAATATTCTCGGCACTCTCGGCAGGCACCAGTCGAGTGAGTACATAAATATATTTACATTATAATAATTCATGTGTCTAGCTAGCTAGTTAGCTCGGTGCAGTGCGCTGCCAGCGCACACACACAGGAAGAGATGAAATCAGCTCAAATGAAATCACGTTGCTGGCAGCCGCACAAATCGAGTCTGGATAAAAAGGCGACTCACGTCCCCAATCCTCGGCCGCGCGCACACACACACACACACATTATTTCAACTATGCATCCATCCATTTACGGTGGGCAATCTGTGCATAAATTAGTCGACTAGCATTTTTTATTAGTAGCTCGGCGCGCGCGGACGTATGGCACTTTTCGGCTCGCTTGCTCGCTCCGGTCGCCCGTGGCGGTGCAAAAAGTGAAGGCTGCCTGCTGCCATGAGGTCACTGGCGTATATTTTGCGCCGCCGGTCGTGTGCCCTTTCCATAATATGAATTTTTAGACGACAAAAAAGAGCGACGCGCGCGTTGCGAAAAGGAAGAGCGCGACACGCGGGTCGCGAACTTGAGTCGAGATTTTCTGGTTCAACTGGTTTGACCTTTCTCTGGATGTTGTTAGCAGGAAGTTTCACTTTATTTTCAACTTGGAAATTAGTGCGTCTAGACTGCTTTGTCAGAAAATGAATCAGAATATTCATGATGAAAGGAAAATGTCTCGAAATGGTTTGTGGTTCTGGAAAATGGAGGTCCAAGTGGGCGAAAGAAAAAATAAAAATTGACTATGTATGGCTATTAGAATAAAATTTCTGAAACTAATAAGGTGTCTCTAAATCGGGAAAAGTGGAGGCTAAAAAGATTACATAATTTTAGAATAAAAAAATAAGTAACAGATAAAATAAATGGGGCCTATTCTATATTCTATTCCATTTCTTTTTAAATTGAAGCAATTTCAGCGTTTAAAGTCGACAACCCTGCCTATTTTCTCATGCTGTGTGCTCCGAGATTAATTATCGTGTTAATGAGCGTCGCTGCTTTTGCTTCTTTATATGGAGACATGAACTGATTTTTCGCATTTATGACCACAGCCTTGCGAGCGGCAAACTTGGCAGACGCCTCGATATTTCTGTTGCGATCTGTCCTTCTCGGATATTGTCTTTTGTGTCTCTCAGTCAATTGCGCATTGTCTCACAACTTGTTGTTTTTTTTCCTCAGGAGAATGTCGTAACCGATTTTAATTACAGATAACCTCGCACAAATGAATTCCTCTTTTTAAAAGCACTTTCTCCTCGTTTCCCCGGGGTAGGACATTCCGATCAGCCCCAAACGGTGCAAACCCTTAACAGATGTTCGTTCATAGCTATTTATATAGAAATAAATAAAAAATAAACAAGCTAGGCAAGGCAGTTGGCTAGCCTGACCTTCGCAACACCAAAATAGGCGCGCCCCATCTCGGAGCGAGGCATTAGCATCGGTATCTCTCTCTCTCTCTCATTCAGCTCACCTGGCACCTGATCATGACGTGTGTGACCCTGTCCTCCGTCCTGACCGACAGGACGTAGTCGCCGGGTTTGCTCTGCGACTCTCGGACCAGGAAGCTTCCGTTCTTTCCCTTGTCGGTGATCATCTTTTCGGCCTCCTTGGCTGACAGGTGCCCGTGGAACCACCTGCGGAGCAAAATCAGAGGAATGCGGTGAAACATTTGCTACAAATTATGTTAGGTTCAGTGCGCTGATTTCTTTTACTTAAAATTTTTAAACCAAAGTCTCAAAAACACGAAAATCAGCAAAACATTCATTTCATGCGATTTAAAATCTAAAAAAAATCAGGGATGAAAAAACTACTTACAATCATACAAGATTGTCTGGAAAAAAATAATTTCAGTTACATTCAAGCACTTCAGACAATTCCATTAAGCTCGAGACTCGTTCCGAACGGTGTTTTTTTTTTTCATTGAAAGAGAAAAAATCTGTAACGGATCATTGCTTGTGGAGGGAATGTCGCTGTCCAATTTTGTTTACAGTGACAACGGCTTGGAGTTGTCGACTTGGAAGCTGCATGCTTAATGACCCGAAGAAAATAGAATATAAGGCACGCAAGTTGGATTTATTTGCCAAGGTTTTACGTGACTCTTCCGAGAGTCAATGTCGTTTATTACACCCGGCACCCACTGTCAAGGCGCCACGTCGTCGCAGCGGTCGGCCAGGCCAGCTCGCGCGCTGACCTTACATCATCTTGCCCGCCACCTTCACCCATTTCGCTACTTCCTCCATCGGCCGACCGCTCGGATCGTCCATTGTTAGGTGCTAATTGCGTTCTACCGCCTTTCAGCAACAATAAAAATACTGACCCTCACCAGCCGACGCTGATTCAGCAACTATTTTGCAACGCTGAAATTTTCAGCTTGGGACTGCACGCCGAGTGCACATAAACTGAAAGGATTGGACCGAGCAGCCGCGCGTATATATCTCTCTCTCGGCTAAATAACCTTCGGATTGCACTTCAAATTTGATAAATAACCCGATTGTCATTTTATCTATTGTACATTATGTCTGTTGTCACTTGATTATCGCATCGATCAAACTCGAGCCACTTGTACTGTGGCACGCTCTCGCAAATAAATACCGCGATACAATTTATTGCCGTCTTAAACGCTTTCCTCGCTAGGCGAGAGCTAACAGATTTACGGCCTGGCTCGCCGAAATTAAGGCAGAATTTCAAAATTATTTTCGCTCGGGTGTAATAAACTTGTAGCATAGAACAAGCGTGCTCCACCCCGTTTTGTTTCGCGTCCCACGCGGCGTCAGGCTCTTTAAATGGTATCATCAGATGAGATGCGGCCGATTTGCGTTTTGGCAAAGGTGGCGTTGCCGCAATTCGGCTCGCTGCTCCAGATAGGCCCTCATATAAAGCAGAAATAAAAAACACAAGCGTCACAACAAACAAACAGACGATTTCTACCACTGCTTCAAAGTAAAGTAAATACATAGAGAAATCGTATTTAAATTAAATTAGATCATGTTTTAGCAGGTGGATAACAGCGGGGGCCAGATGTGCGATAAAATTGGTTCGCACTGCGCAGATCCAAGATGGCGTCTGAATGTGGGAAACAAAAAGCTCTCTTGGATTGCGTTACGAGTGTCAAGAGTTTGTTTTTACGATCCAAAAGACACAATTAGTACGAGTAATGCAAATTATTTCACAATATTGACCAAAACTTGCTTCTTTTCACGCATTTTCACGTGACCGTTTTTTCGAGCCATACTCCACCGGACGCCATAACTGCGCGTCGCACGAATCTGGCCCCCGCTGATGGATAATAGTTTTCATTTGGTAACTTGGGCAAACCCTTGGTAAATTACGTTTATAAATCTTCACATAAAAATGGCACAGATCGAGAAGACTTTGGTCTTAAGTTTTTAACAATTAAAATTTAAGAAAGGCGCCACCGTTTAATTTCGCAAGTCTATAAAGGCTCTTATTTAACTCTAGATTCAAAACCATTTCCTTCAATAATTAACTAATTTAGGTTATAATTTTATTATGTCAAAACAGAAAATGCTCCAATCATTTGGATCCAAATCTGATGTTCTTTTTCTTAGCATCTAAAAACCACAAACGTTCAACTATTTTTTTTTGCAATGTCTAAACGTTCGCCTCATTTTAAATAAATAGTTTTGGACCAATGAATGATCCGTGAGTGACACTAACTTTCAAATTTCGAAACAACAACAACAACTAACTGCGACAGACGAGCCGCCATAAAAGTAGCATCTGGCTGTGCAAACAGCCGATCTGGTTTGACGCACGCAGGTCAAGATTCCATAAATCCACCGGCAGCGGGTCACAGCTCACAGCACGAGTCCTGCGCCTTTTGCAAGAGGTGGAAGAAATTGAATAAAACGATGGCAATTCAGGGTTTCGTCTGCTGCATGGTTGCAGCAAAAAAAAAATAAAGAGGCGCCCGCCGCTCGTCCTTTACGCTTTTCAATGCGAAGAAATAAAAATAAACACACAGTGTGGAGAACGGAGCGAGCAGGCGAGCGAGCGAAGCCGCACACATTTTCTCTTCGTAGGCAACGAGAAAAATGTAAAGAGGGCCCGCCTGCGCACTTCTCGTCATTTTTCTCTCTCTCACTCACTCAGCCGTTGTAAAAAAAACCAACTTGTGTGTTATTTACAATTTAATATCACAGCCGACGCGACCCACACGCACGCTCTTTCATTTCACAGATTTCTTTGTGCCAAACCCACACTAATTTTGCGCAAATCTCGCCCGACCACGAGTTATTAAAGAGCAGCGAATTCCGGCCGCTGCCTCTGTCTCTCTCATTTCTCTGCCGGTGATTGATTGCTTCTGCCGATGAGACGAATCAAATTTTCGCGGCCTCGTCTTTGAACCCTCCGCGCGGCACTGATTGGATTTTTCTCGCTAAACGGCTGATGCACACGGAGGACCTCGACGGGATTTTTACACCACTTTGTTTCGCCACATTCGATGCACTACGGAATTTTCTAATTTTCCTCAGCGCTCAATGAGAATTGCGCCGTCCTTTTCCCAATATACACAAAGTCGCATGTGTGGTGTTTTTGATCCATAAAAGTCCACCTACGTGGTGTAGATTTTACACGGATCGAGAAGCAGCTCGGCGATCGCTCAACCTATATAAGGCGACACCTGATTTTACAATAGTAATCAAGGTGTTTAGAAATTGTTTCATCTAAAAAATCGATTGCTCTCTACGCACTGCTGCGGCTCGAGTGAAATTTCGCCGTGTGAACTCGGTCGCACTTGGTCGTTCACAATTTAATTGCATCTGAGTGCGTTATTTTCCGGAAACTGAGAGAGCTGCACTTTAAATTGGAATTGTTCACAGCCATTACGTATTAACTCAATGGAAAAAATTAAACGCTTTCGCATATTATGAGAGACTGTTGCGAATCGAAAGCTGCATTTTATTAGCATTATTCTTGAGTAAAATTTTAATTACACCAATTAAAAATCTAAAAATCGTTGGTTTGATTGCGTAATGCTGGAACACATTAAAATATAAATTAGGATAAAACTGTTGATTGTTAGATGAGAAATGTGCTCTCGATTTGCTCAGCTGGACAATTTTAATCGCAACTTGCACAAAATAACAGCTTATATGTGTTAATTTTAAATTACTCCGATCCCATACTTAAAAAAATCCAATTACACACTGACGCGAGATTATATAATCTCTAATTTATGGATGGAGACGCTCAAAACCCCACTTGAATTCCGAGAGAATAAATTCCGCCCAAACCTAAGCCCTTCTTTGTGGGATGAATTCCTCGAATTCATTCGTCTTCTCAATGGGGACCCATTTTCATCAATTTCGAATAAATTCCGGCGTTCATCACTGCCAAAGAAACGGCCGTGTCTTCTATACACTTTTACACCAACCGGTTGCATCATTTCCCATTATTAATGAAATTAACGAGGAGAGGATTGTGCCGAGCGGATGGAGGAATTCAAATTAGGAGGGCTTCTATTCTAATTTCATTGCGATTTTATTACCGCCACTTCCCGCTTATTTTACAGGCATTATTTACGACGGCATAATAGTGTTTCGAAACTGCCGCATTGTTGAGAGCAACCCAAATATTTTGGTTGCCGAAATGCAAATTCGTGAGTTAGTTGTGTTTTTCGCATTTTGACAAGTTTACGAGGCAAAGCAATTAGTTTGACGGTTGCGAATTCTTTGGCGTAAAAGGCGCAGAATTAGATTATAAACGGGCGCAGACCTTGAAGAATTTCAGTGCTGTTTGTGTGTTTCGCCTCGGCTCGTCTGGGATAATTTGATAATAACGCACGCAGACGTGAATCCTGCGGTACAAACAGAGTCGGAATTATTATATTGTTGTTGCTGGGAAAATTCGCTGGCGCGGTGCCAGCGCTAATGAGCCGAAAACGAGCCACTTAGCCGGTTGCGAGTCGCTATCGAAAATTATGAAGAACCCCTTTTTCGCATTCGAAGCACGTAATAATTAATAATTATCGCAGATAGACTTTCTACACTGTCGCCGAGTTCAAAGGGCAAACGTGCGAGAGGAAAACGAAAACACTCGAGCGTAGACGTGCTTTTTGATTTTGATTGCTTTAATTAGGGAAACAATCGGTTATGAGTTATAAAACCTAGATAAGCATTATCTATAAAATATAATCCTTGATCTTTTGAGGGGGCACACCACCCAACTTGAGTACCGAAAGTTAATAATACTTAAGTGCCTGTCATTCACGTGAAAATCTTAAGACGCGGATATGATTTTAAGATTTTAACTTTCTTTGATTTTTATCCGCTTCAAGTGTAATGAAATAATTAAAAAGTCGTGCAGGGCGCGTCTGTGTAATTACATTTAAGATAACAAAGAGCGTAAAACAATTTCTAATCAGCACTTCGTAATAATAAAATGATTAAAATAGAATCTAGGAGTAAATAGCACGGCTCCATTGATATTAATAATTGTAAGTCGATTAATTTTCATATCATAATTATGAACAACAATGAAAATCTTTTTGATAAGAAGTATTTTTCTCCGAACAATCTGATAAAAATATATAATGTAATACTGTAATCTTTTATCGAGACTGATTTTTAGGAAGGTCAAATTTCTAGTTCAAAGGTTGTATGGGTATCGGAGTTTAAAAAAAGGTTAGAAAATTAGTCGGTTTTTCTGGCCAAAACTTCGACTGTTTTATAATCCGTGTCATGGATCAATATGGTCGATTTCAGCTAAAAATAATTTCCGGACGTTCGTAAATAACAGTGTCAGTCAGTTCTCTACACAAGAAAAATAAGCTTGCATGAATTTCATGGGAAAAATTTCATTCTGATATTAGACACCCTCTATAAATAAAATACCTTGAATTTCAAACAAGTTAAAGAGTAAAATTGTATCTTTCGAAGGGAAGAATGTTTACATTTCTGGATTTAAATTGTTTGACTATGCAATAACTATTTAGGTTTAGTTTTAGGACGTGCTTTTTAAAAAGAGAATGAGGTTTACGCGAGATAAGTCGGTTTTAAGACACAATTTCGTCATCGAATTTAAATTTCCGTCCCTTATTTATAATATTTGATTACAACATTAAAAATAAATTCAATTACTGGAATATGTGTCATTCGGACGACGAAACAAGCAACAAGGCAAATGGGGCTCACGTTTCGTGCTCGTCGGCGAAGGAGACGAGCCTGTGCTCCGGGGGGTGGACCTGGATGAGCGGCTTCTCGCTGCTAGGCGCCATGTGCGTGACGGAGACGCCACCGGACGTGCGGACGGTGCGCTGGACGCTGGCGTGCGGCGGCGAGAGGCCGTGCGGCGGCGGCTGCACGAAGTGGATGCGTGCGGCCGAGGAGGCGGCGCTCAGCACGCCGTAGTACGAGAGCGCGGCGCCGTAATAGAGGCCGAGGCCCTTTGTCGGCGTCGGCGACGGCCGCCGTTGGTGGCTCTTGGGCGCCGGCCCGCCGCTCGGAAACATCAAACACGAGTCCATCTCTCACTATCCGGACACCACCATCCGACCAGCGACTGACTGACTGACTATACTGGCTCGCGAAAGCGGCAAGGTGCGCGTCTCTCCCGACTCCCTTACCCCCCCCCCTCTCGCGGACGGCCAACTCCTTCCAAGGTGAATTAGAACGCCGGCGTGTGCGACGTCATTTTGCACTGTCTTCTTCTTTGTCGCTGATTTTATTTGTTTTTTTTTCGGGTGACTAACTAGTGTCAATTTCCTCCCTTTTCCGAGGCTTGGGGTTTTTACAAACCATACTGCGCCTTGCAAACGGCTCGTTGTCGAGGGGCATTTCCCTCTTGTGCTGGTTATTTGTTTAATGACGTCTGAGAATCTTGACAGTTAATAGATAATAATTTCATAAAAATTATCGTGTTACGGTTTGGTTAATTAATTTGAACGTTTAACAGTTAGTGAGATTTTAATTGGATAATTAATTAAATGGTCGACCTTTCATGCATAAAGCCTGAGAAACGGTGATTTTTACTAAAAAAATAGAATTTGAAACGTGCATGAGGTTTAAGTATCTTAATTTAGTGATTGTTACGATTTGATTCAAAGATATAACAGAATTGAAAAAACAAAAATACCGTTTAACCAAAACTATAGTAACGAAAAGCAGCGTTTTTGTTCAAACAGACCAAGTATATTTCCATTTAGCCACTTTCGTGATTTATATTTCGATTTTGCTCGAAGTTAAAAATGGTTTCAATTGCTTGAAATCCCGTGATTCGGGCTCAAAAGAACTCAATTTACACGTAACAGAAAAAACCTCTAGATTCAAATTAATTAATTTATTTATATTCCAATCTCTAGTGTTTCAACGAGTTTTTTTTCACAACAAAAATGCCCTTTTCCCATCACTCTGGATTTTTCTTTTAAATTTTGAATGTCTTATTGTTGAAGAATTAAACAAATCGAGATCAAGATCATGTTAATCTTTCTCCGAATTCGAACCTTGAACCGAATTGCATTTGCAAAATAGTTTTAAAAAAATCATAAATCAACTTTATCTAGAGCTTATTTCATATGCTTCAATTATAATCCTCAAACCTATTTGATTAATTATAACTACCTTGATTTTGGTGGACGTGAACGCGTCATTCAATACAATGGCTAATCCTTAACGCTTTGCTAATTAATCTGATAAAAAGCTCAAACCCTTAACATGCAGATTAGTTGTTAATATTTTTGACGTCATTTTATTTCCACACTCATGCAGAACGACGCATTTCGCATTTTGCAACGAACGCTCAAAACCCCCAACATCCTGCGCATCACAATGCCTCTGCAGAGCCGTGATTGAACTGACCTTGGAAATATATTTTTAATATTCCTGGCACCGTGGCACTAAAAAGGAGTCGAAGTGCTCCACGAAGAGTAGATTTAAAAGTCACTAGACAAACATTTGCGTTGAGAATTCTCGTAGAAACAGACTTGATGAGACGAGTTACGTCATATTTATTTAAGCGATTATAAAAATGAACTTTAGGCTCTCCAAAATCCAAACATTAAACACGTGTCGCGGACATTCCTCACGATCTCACGCGTACGTGGAAATTTTTCTTTCCTCCTTTGGTTTTAATCTATGCGAAAGTCAACGCCAAATAAAGTTGTCAACAACATTTTTCCCCTTTGAGCACCGCTTGAAAAAACTGTGCTCTCCAATTACGTCTTTTTTACGTGGAATAAAGCTGCTTTCTCAGTGACGTCGCATCTTGCTCAAATGCATTATTTACGCTTTTCTTCTTAAGGAGCAACTTGAGCTTCAAAGAAGAAGACGCAACAAAGGCATCGATAAAACGTTTTGTTGGAAAAGATTAAATTTCATGCGGCATCGAAAATCATTTTTTTAAATAAGATGTGATATCACAGCGGGGTCCAGATTGGTGCGACGCGCAGATATGGTGTCCGGTGGAGTATGGCGCGAAAAGAAGCAAGTTTTCGTCAATATTGTGACATAATTTGCATTAGTTCTACTAATTGTGTCTTTTGTATCGTAAATACAAACTCTTGACACTTGTGCGGCAATCCAAAGAGAGCTTTTTGTTTCCCACATTCAGACGCCATTTTGGATCTGCGCAGTGGGAACTAATTTTATTGCTCATCTGGACCCGCTGTGATATCAGTTCCATAGGAAAAAATTTATTTTAAGTTAAAAGCTAAATCAGAAGTATGGGAAAAGCTTCCTTAAAATAGAAAAAGAATCAAAGTTGAGTTTAAAAAGACGAACAACGATCAAGGAAGTTGTGTGTGGGTTTGCGTCAGTTGTGGTTAACAAAATGTGAAATACACCCTTCTCGGATGTTGACTAAGGCTGCATATTATTCAAACCAAATAAATAAGATATGACTCGTCTGCTCGTCAAGAGGCTCATTTTATTATGCACGCTCTCGCCAAGAAAAGTGAGTCAATCTTTCGTTCAGCCGCCTCTTCGTGTGTTGGAGCGAGTGTGATTTTACGTGTTGTGTACGTACACCGCGAGTGCAACTTACCCGCCGCCGCCGACGCGTTTTCCTGTTTCACTAATTTTCGTTCGTTCGTTCGCGGCATGGTGGGACGGCCCACAAAGCACACAGGCCGATTTTATGAGATCGAGCCGCACGAGAGAGAACATGCACTTGTGCAGCTTATCTCTGCGGATGCAGGCATACAGCTCGTAATCAGTTGAACAAACCAAAAAGGCGCAGAGATAAAAATGTGAATGGTGTGATTCCTTCAGCGCGGTTGAGTGTTGAGGGAAAAACTATACAAGAAAAATGACTCAGAGTGACAAAAATAGCTCTAAGGAGTTATTTTCTCAGCAGGAATTGAACTCGATTATTTTGCAGTCGCCACAAAAGAAAGAATTTCAAGAGAGAACAATGGTTGCACGAGCTGTTTACACCCATGTTTGCAATTTTGTTTGTGCTAAATCCAACTCAAATAAAGCAGTTGGCTAATTGTGCAAGGTGTTGTTTGTCCTCGATAATGCAATCCAGCCGACTTGCCCAATTGCAAGAGATAAACCCTTCATTTCACATTAAGCATTTTGCGAACGTGTCGCTCTGAACTGCTTATGCACAACTACTGCAACAATGGGGTTGGAATTACGCATTCGCGTCAGGTTGAGGAGGCGAGAAAGATATCTTATCCACGCGAACAATCAGCGGCCACTGCAACGTTGATCGGCCGGTCGTTGACTTGGCTCCTTCGCGGTGCAGCTGCGTTTGTGGTGAGAATGCACGCAAGCATATTTCGACACACGCACGAAACGAAATATCGCTGTCCCGAAACCGGCGAAATGTCAAGGGTGAGCAGGTGTAGCCGACGTATTCGCGCTCCCAAAATGGAACAAAGACATGAACTCTGATTTCGGCTGATATTAGACGGCTTCACAGGCACGGAGGTGCATGTTTAAATAAAATTTATGTTTCGTGTGTGTGTTGCAGAGTTAGAAATGCCTCTAAATTATGCGATTCAAAACCAAGGAACATATTCAGAAGCAAAACTTCTATTAGGGAGCGTCATTTTTCATTTATATTGATTGGAAATGTTGCTATGTTGCTGAAATTGTATTTCTTTTGGTATCAATACTCTAACTACGAAAGGAAAAAAACCAATTTCATGTTTTACCACTATTTGTATTGATTTTTCACCGGTTACAAGAGGTCTACATGTATTTTAAAGATTTTAGTCATTCCCGTTTATCTATTGATAGCGTTGGAAAATTTTAATTCAAGTTGTATCTCTTTAATTTGAAAAAAATTAAATAAATCATAATAATAAATAAATAAAATCGCATATTCACGACGCTATCCCATGAATTAAAATCACTTTCATGGTTTAATTAGAAAAAATCTACTTTCTGAGTTTTAAAATTTTGGAAGACAAACGATACTAATTGCGTTGATTGGAAAAAAGTCATTCCCTGCTCTACCATTAATTCTTATAAAAAATCCGTCTAAAAATCAGCGCACATATCACAAGGGGGGTGGGAGTCGGGGCAAGCTAGATTCTGCCTACAGATCGGACTAGTTGGCGCATTATTATTGCAGTCAGCGATGGCCCCGCGTCCGTCTCATTCCTAAGTGACAATTGAATTAGAGGCGCCGTAATTGGAGTTATTACTCCTGCAGGGAGACGCGATCGCAATGCTAACACTCCCAGTTTTCACCGCTAACACTCCATTCTGGCATTGAGCGGCGTCAGGTAGGCAATCGGCGCTGGAAAATTTCCGATCAGCCAACCGCAAGGGATGTAATTACAGAGAAGTTACTTTGCAAATAATATGAGATTTCCATTGAGGGAAACCCCGATTAAAACGTTTTTTACATTGCCGCTATGGCGTGAATTTGCTGGATTTTATTTAAGGTCATTTTAATTTATATTATTTAAAATCGGAGCCAGTTAAAAAAAAATTGCAACTTCTTAAACCAACAGAGCTTTTGAGCAACGGGGGCCAGATTCGTGCGACGCGCAGATATGGCGTCCGGCGAAAAAACGGTTACGTGAAAATGAACCAAGTTTTGGCCAATATTGTGGCATAATTTGCATTACTCTTAACTAATTGTGTCTTTTGGATCGTAAAAACAAACTCTTGACACTCCAAAGAGAGCTTTTTGTTTCCCACATTCAGACGCCATCTTGGATCTGCGCAGTGGAAACCAATTTTATCGCACATCTGGCCCCCGCTGCTTTTGAGATTAATTACAACTTGCAATTACAAACAAATATTTTATCTTCTGTGGCTATTTTTCATATTAAAATTATTTTCCCGGGAAAAAAACAAGTTGGATTTCTGTGAAACGACTTAATTTCAGCCACGTTTTACACATGTTAATTGCAAATCCCTGGACAATGTTCGTTTTAAGAACAGAAACATAACCAATTTTCACAAACCTTCAGAAGAAGAAAAAAATCACGAGCTCCTCCTTTTTCGCTCAATTATTAATAATAATGCAACACGCACGCTTCGTTTGCATGATTATAATGAAGTGCGCAAAATTGCTGACGCTCCATTATGCTCAACTCAATGCAATTTGCCGCATTCCCTTCCTCGTGGACGCACCTTGCTGGAAGCTGCGAGGCGGATTGCATAATTATTGCTTGCAGAAACCACGCGTAATCTGCGACGCAATCTGTATCGAGGCGTTTGCACCACGCCGAGTGAGTAAACACGCCGACGGATAAATAAAAATGCACTTGTACGGCCTTTTTTGCATTTCGACGCAAGTGCGCGTGTGCGTATTGTTTTTATCCGAGGCTGGCCGGTGTGATTCATTTTCGCCGCCGATTTCGCCACAGGAAAATATTGTGGCTTGGAGATAACTTTGAAAATTGATAAATAAATTGTGCTGCCAGTCGGAACTGGAAATCTTGGCAGACGGCAGCTGCCGAAGGAAAATAAACTAGAACTTGCGTATTCATTTAAACACGTGTGCAAACGGCATAATATTTTATCCCAATGTGTCCTATGTAGATATTATTCTATAATATAATTCAAAATAAATAATAAGCGTCTGCCTCCTTGGAAAGCGCGAATAATTTAAAGGCCAAGAAGTTGCAGTGCCTGAGGAATTTGAATCCCAATTAAAAGATTTCCATCTGCCAAATGTGAGGAGAGTGAGCAATGATGGCCTAATATGGTGCGGTGTGTAAGACAACGAAAGACGAGGAAAAGACACAAAATTCGTTAAGGACGGACTCCTCGGCGGCTGCGGCTGCTGATGTCACCAATCGTGATTCTCGTTAAAAATGCATCGCCTCGTGCGACTTCGTCGAAGGATTTATTTATTTGCTTAATGCTCATATGTAAGCCAGCGCGCGTTTTCCAAACAGCAGCCGCATGCAAGGTAAAGTCCAAAGAGTCGCTACCGTGCGTCACTCGCCTCGCCTGCATACAAATCAAAAGTAAAGCTTTTGTTTTCACGCATGCATTTCCTCAGCAACGACGATTTCTACAAAAGAAATCACGCGAGGGGGATATTTTTGGATAAATCATGATGCAACCGAACGTTGTTCACCATACATTCTCTAAAAACGGTAAAAGAATTTTTTGTCTTGTATTAATTTCGGTTGCTATGGCGATTGACTGATCACTGAACCGATTTTGGTAAAATAAAAATATTTTTATGCCAAAAATGCACAGTATCAGGATCGAATCTGAAATCGCAATGCAGTAATAAAATATTGAAAAGGAACAGTGGCACGATCTGCGGCTTCAAACGCTAAGATTAATGGCGAGTTTATTATTCCACTCTTTACCAAACTTCAATTTATTTGCCAAAAAAAGAAACGCCAAATTAGACTTTAAAATTAAACAGTTGGGTTTTAACAATCCAGAAATCAACAGCGTTGCTAAAAACCCGCATTTTAAAAAATGCAGTGCAGTGGTTTTGTTTTTAAAATTTAATCAATCTCTTGCAGGCAATGTTTGCACCTCAATTTTCAATAATTTTCTAAATATTAGCTCATGACCTTGACTCGAAATATTGTCAGAGATAAATTTTTGAAGAAATTGAACCAGAAAATTGCAATTTTAAATAAATAATCTGCGCAGTAGAGGAAATTTTGACCACTACGACCGCAAATTGTAGATTTTCACAAGGCAAATGTGGAATAAATTCATTTCTTGCGCAAAAACCAGGGGTGGTAAGCAAATGCAATCCTGGAAATCAATTATCAATTATTTTTACGATCTTGAAAATCACTCCTTTTAATTGCGTCGAAGTTGAGCAGCGTCCTTGCATTGCCCATTTACGTCACGTCGTCTGCACCGTCCTCTCTTTCTCTCTTTTCGCCTTTGAAGAAGCTCATCTGCATGAAGCTCATTTCGCTGAAGGTCGCAATGCAAAATTGATTTTCGCTGGGCAAGAGTGCGCCGCAGTGCACGCCATGAATATGCATTGAGAGGCAGTGTGGCGTGATGCTGCGCTCGCTGGCTGATCTCTGCGCCACTCTCTCTCTCTCGCAGCACACAGCCGCATTCTTTGAGGGCTGAAGCAGAAATGCACTGAGCGAGCAGCGGCAGCAGCAGGTTGCGAAACGCCCAAGGAGCCGAGAAAAAGAGAGGGCACGCGCCAGCCAGAAATACACGCATTCGCTGCTTGCTTCTCGGGTTGCTAGCTCAAGTGGTAACATTGTTTTGCTATTTTGTTTACATCTTGTGGAAGGCACTTCCACTCAAGCCTTAATGGGTTTGATATCGAGTCTGTTCATTCATTTCTTATTATTTATCGCAGCCCTCGGTTTTTAAATACATCCATTCAGAGAATTACTCTTTCACTGATAAATAATTTTTTCCAAATTGAATTAATCAATCACTGACCTTTCAGTGGTGGGATCAGCGCAGTTGAGCGGCAGCCTGAGATCGATGACCTCGCCATTTTTCATTCGCAGCTGGCCTTGATTTTCCATGTAGTGCTGGACCAGCTCGGAGAGGGTGGCGAACTTGTCGCCGCTGAACAAGTTGTAAAAGTCGCCATTGTTCTGGATTTTTATGTGTGTAACCTCTCCGTTCCGCCTGAAAAATTCAAGATAGTTAGTCAACTCCTAAGTATTTCAATCTAAAAATTATTTGAAATTATTGTAAAATAAAAACAGTGCTCAATAGTGTTGAAAAACAAGGACTTTTATTTAGCCCAATGGGAAAGAATGATTTTATTTACTCCATTAGTATTTTTGGAAAAAAACATCGATTTTCCAATAGTTCCTGTTATTGTGAGTCATTAAGAAATTTCATCATTATTTCCTGTTGAGTCTTTCCTTCAACT
This sequence comes from Cloeon dipterum, assembly GCF_949628265.1. Classification (NCBI taxonomy): domain Eukaryota; kingdom Metazoa; phylum Arthropoda; class Insecta; order Ephemeroptera; family Baetidae; genus Cloeon; species Cloeon dipterum. The sequence goes on from NC_088790.1 coordinate 27,065,803, forward strand.
CATCTTTGCTCTGTGTTTCCATTAAAATCACTTGAAATACATTTATTTTAATTAAAAAAAATATTAAAAGTTAATACTTTAAACTGCCAAAGACGTCTTAATTGTATGAAATTTTATCCAAATTTAAAATTGTAATTTTGTAGGCGATAGATTTTTTTTAGTAGAAATAAAATGTCAGTTTTAATGTAAAATTTGTAGTCTTGCGCAAGGAAGGAAAATGAAAGTGTTTTAAGAAAAAAATAGTGCAAGAAGATGAAAATATTTATACAGGTTCATGATTTATGATAAAATCAAGAGCCGGAAGCATGTTTAATCTGTTTTTTTATTATTATTTAACCTCTAACGTAAAAAATACTTTGGAATTCTGACTCTAAATGAAAAATGTAATAAAAATTCCTCTAGTAAACGTGAATTGCTCCCCCCCCCCCCAAAAAAAAAAAACATTAATAAATTGAAAACTTTTTATCCAAATTATTTATTCTAATTTTCAGGTCAATAAAACGAATAAGCACTACTTTATTTAATAGTTTCGCCGTAAAGTACAACAAATGATTGAATAATTCTGCTTGTGATTCATACTTGACTGAGAGGGTGAAGTCCCCGGGGCTGCTGTTGGAAGGTCTGGCGAGAAAACTGCCCTCGTAGCCGCGCTCCTTGAGCAGATTCTCGGCTTCGATGCCCGAGATGTTGGGATGGAACCACCTGCGGAGCAGAAACAACAATAATAAGTTTGCAATTGTCTGCAGCACGTGAACGCCTGCCAGTTGGAAACGAACATGGGGCCTGTCAACGGCGTGGTCAAGCGTTTCTCGCTCCTAGCTCTGAGTCTGGGTCTGCGGCTGGCGCGACGCGACGCAGGTCAAGACAGAGAATGCGCGCCGCTCTCTCTGTACTCGTGATAAATCTAATCTAGCAGCTTAATTGCCAGATAACGAGCACATGTACCGCTCTCGCACTGACAAACGTTCCACAATTTCGAAAAGTCCGACGCGACTCGCTCGCTGCCGGCAAGGCAAACGATTGATTCATGCTCAGGAAGGAAAAAAATGCTTTCCGCTTCCATTATCTTAAGTTAATTTTAATATTGTTCTTTTTTATCACAGGGAAAATCTGCCTTCGTTTCCTACAAGAAGGAAAACGTTAAAAAATGCAAAATTCAACTTTTTGTGAACTGAAGTGTATTTTTGGAACACTTTAAAGCAGGGTTCCGAAAAACCCGGGTTTTTTACATTTTGCCCGACCCACCTGGTTTTTTTTTTCAGATTTGCTATTCACTGCTTTTTTTAACTAAGAAACGAAGAAATTTACTCCCCATACCCCAGGGCTTGCCAATTTTGCAATGCGCAAAAATGCAGCACTACTTTTTTTAGCGAAAAAAACAGCCAACAAGCAAAATATTTTTACTTTCCCTTTTTGATACTGAAAATATTGGCGCCTTGGGTAAAATAGTGGATTTATTGGGTTTTTTGCCAGGTTAAAACCGAAAAACCCCGGGTGGGAAAAGTTCAGAACCCTGCCTTTAAAGTTTTGTAATCGGTTAATTTTTCTCGATGCCTCAATTTGTAAAGAACAAAATTATGCGTTTCGATGAAGTCCATTTTATAAATTTCCTAATTAGAAAAATTTGCGGCCGTGAACTGCAGGGTGTGGCTGGACGTAAATGAAGCAAAGGCCTGATTGTGAGTCGGAGGGTGCGGTCGAACGTCTCTGCTCCAATTACGCCCCTTGATCGAAAATTAGCGGTGGCGGGACGGAACAGGAAGGTGGCCAGGCCAGGCCAGGGTTGCGAATAATGTATAAACAAAGGAATGTTATCAGTGCGGTTGGGCCAAATTAATTTGATCCGACGCGAGAGCGAGAGGATGAGAGAGAGACCCTAATCCATATTCAAGAGCAGGCGCCGCCGCCGCCGCCGTTGCCGCCGACCTTACGGCACAAAATGCGAGCGGAGCGGGCGAGCTGTTGTTTCACAGGCTTCTTTCTTCCCTTGTGCAAAATTCTGCTACGTGACCCTATGCGCGCGAACTTATTCTGTTCGGCATGAAAGGCGGCGGTAGAGCTGCTTTTCACCCGTGTCTCTCGTTTCAAGCGATTTCATTCCTTCTCGAGTAGACTTTTTAGCCGTCCACTGCTGCCAATTGCAATAACCTTGAGGCCGTGGGAAAGTTATGAAAAATATGTGCGTACTTTTTCAAGTATATATGGCTCCTCATTGTCAGATTTGGACGAAATTGGTTGGAGGGGTTGCCCTAACAGTCCTGCGTCGCACCTTAAAGTGACTCGAAATGCTCAAATAGCTCAACGGGCTGCTTGCTGGTTTGCGCACCTTTCCAGCGGCTTTAGGGACGAATGTCTGGCGTTTCAATTAAAGACCTCGGTGCAGGGAGGCGAAAAGATGGCCACATTGGGCCACTCGGGCCTCATGTTTTCCGCTCGGCCGGATTATTGGGACACGGTGAGCTCATAGCTTACAGAATGTGCTGAGCAAAGGTATAAAAAAAAGAAAAATAAATAAACAAAGTTCCTTAAATTGCCTATTTTTTAGGGCTGTAAGTTTTTAAAACGCGATTTTTAGCCTGTATTGAGAAAATTAGTGGCAAAATTGTTGTATCTTTGATGTCAAAAAAGTTGCTTTTGGCGAATAACTTCGTGAGGTCAAGGTCAAAGTCCCAAAAATTAGGTAAAAATTAAAACAAAATCTGGCACACCTTCGTACATTAAAATTTGAAAATCAAAATTGGCCCATTTACGTGACAATAACATATCAAAAATTGGTGTTTTTCTCTTCATTGAGAAAATCGATGTCAAAGTTGGAAAACCGTATTTTTTGCACCCTGAAAATGTTTTTTTAAATAGAGCAATTTTAGTGTGTGAAGATTTTGACCGGCTTTGACCCAAATACAGTTGAAAATAATTTATTCTGACGTTTAGAGGCCATGTTCGGGGGGTGAGACCCACCCCTGTCCCTTGGGGGCCGGGGCGGAGTTTTTGAGTTAAATTAACATGGTCAGAAATTGATCGTATTACCATAATTAAAACCGTCTTTAAGCATCGGACAATCCTTCAAAATGAGGCATTTTCCATCGCTATTAAAAAATATTACAAAAATTTTCTCATGTAGGCCTAGGCATATTAAGAAATAATATGTGTGTGAATTTCAATTTGTTAAATTACAGATAAGATTATTTAAATACGCGAACAAAGGCAATAACTGCATAAATGCACGAAAAAAGATGATTTGGCGTTGTCAAGTGCCGTAAAATACCGAATATTTTCAGTTTCAGTGGATTTTTTTTCTAGGCAAGATTAAATTTAAAGACATTTTCCGTTGTTTGTTACTTACAAAAGCAGCCTAATAATTTATTGTATGCGGAACCTAGAAAAAAATATTCCCTAAAATTTGAAATAGTTAAATCAGGATAGGGAATGAATTTAAATTCTGGTTTTACGAATTTCTTGAAGAATGAAATAGCTTTGACCATAATTTTTTCACTAATATTTCTCTTTGTAAGCAAGCCACCAGTGTGTGTGAATTATGAGGAAAATTTCACTAAAATAGTGAAATAAATCATGATTAATTTTTTTTATCTTTTCCCACTTTTTATAATACAAGTTTCAGATGATTATTTTTCACAATTTATCCACTTTAAAAAATTATTCCTCAACAATAACAAAGAGATATTGCCTCAGCAATAAAAAAACCGTTGATCTGACAGCTTTATTGTAGTAATACCAGAAACAAATTTGAAATCAGAAATTTTTGTTTAGTTCACAAATCAGTTAAGACTCAAAAAATTTAATTTAATAGGATATTTCCAGGTTTCCTCATTATCTCAATGTGATGTAATAAAGTTAAGATCCACTACATGATTTCTAATTTTTAAAATCATTTAAACAAGCTAGGTGATTACACAAATAGATAAGACATTATCTCCTCAAACACCATAAAAAGGCGTCTTCTTCTTTTTTTAAAAAAAATATTTGGTAGCAGATTTTCACTGCATATAATTTAAAAAAAACAGTTTTTTTCTATTCTGTAAAATACACTTTATTTTTACTACCCTAAAACACCCGTCGTTATAAAAATTCCACTATTGTAATAGTTATAAAATAATTTAACATTTTAATAGGCCCTAGCTCAGAAATATTACATTTTTTGATACTAAAATAATTCAATTATAAATGCTGGCTGCGGAGTCCAACTAAATACTAATTCCAGTTTAACCCTTTTTAAATTTTAACAAAAATAAAATTCGGGGTCAGCCGTTCTACGGCTGCTGTAGCAATTTATCAGTAAAAATTAAAGCCCAAAACGCTGTGTATAAAAATCCCGCGGAGTGCAGCAGGAGCAAAATGAATAAAATGCACCTGCGAATCGTGTCAGAAGGTCGACGCACCGTTAACCGACCCTTCGGCCGCCTCGGTTGCCAGGTGGTCCCTGAGCGCGTCCGTCCGGCCCACCCGGCTCGCGTCGGCCCGAAGTAGATCGGCCCGGTCCCAGACGCCGGCCCCGGGACGCTGGAGGCCGTTCGGGGGCCCGCGACTCGCGAAAACCGACCCCACACGGCGAGCGCGAAAGGCTTGCGAGGAGCGAACTCACCCTCTGGTCGTCATCGTGGCGCCACGGTTTCGGCCACGATTCGGCGGTTAGGCGAGTCGGGCGAGAGGCGGTCGACGGCGGTTTCGGCCACAGCAACACGTCGTCGCCGTCGCGGCCGAGTCGAAAGCCAAGGTTGTACGAGCGAGCGAGCAAGCCCAGCCTGCTGCTCGGCAAAGGAAAGCAGCAGCAGTTTCACTTCTTCTACTTGCACTCCCTCTAGTTGCATGTCGCCGCCAGCTCGCACGCCACGCCTCTGCCATCTGACGGCGCTACCAGCAACTGGCTCCTGAAGAGGATTCTGATTGTGAATTCTGATATGCAGCGAATTTCCGGAAAATCCCTGCTGCCAATGCATAAAGTAGTCCCTGATGCCTGTGCTTCACGAGTGCACCTCCAAGTTACTCCCTGAAGACGCTCGCCCTGTACTCATCTTACAAAAGGGAAATCCTGCGGGTGCATAGGCAGGGTTCGCCAATTTTGCAATGCGCAAAAATGCACCACTGGTTTTTTGCGCAAAAAACCGGCTGGAAAAACCCACCAGTCTTGGGTTTTACCGCATTTTTCCGAATTTAACCCAAAAATAGTCAATTTTTGCTACAAAAGAGTCTGAAATATCAGAAAATTACGTGATTGAGTGTTAAAATTTTCAGTCTCTTGGTGAAACCAGTGGCTCTAATACTGATTTTGGTGATTTTGGAAAATCCCTATTTTTAGTCATCCACTATGAGAATTTTTTATTTTCCAAAAGAATGCATGCGTGTCGGAAAAATGCGCAAAATTGCAGACAAACCCGCAAAAAGACAGTTTTTTGCAATGCAGTGGGTTTTTTTCGGAAAAATGCGGGTCTTTGCGAACCCTGAGCATAGGCAATTCCTCTCAAAAATGTTTTTATCAGAAGCATGAAGACTTTCATGAAATTAGAATAAAATGACAAATAAAATTTTTCATCTCTAATGCATCACCTTCGAGTTTACGAAATTTAACGTCGGTTCCGAGCCTTAATTTTAAAATAAGTTAAAATGAACCATTTTCGTCCACCAATTATATCGTTGGGAAATTTGCAATAGACTCTCCTTTTCGGTACACGTTATTCTTGATTTTTGAAAAATCCTGTTTTTTACAATTTTTTGCGCACGAGTAAAAATTAAGGGATTTTGGTTCTTTAGTTCTTTGACATATTAAAACATTTTTAAAATAAAAACAATATATTTAACAATTACATTCAACAGTCAAGCAATATTTTAAATTTAATTTTAGTTCATTTCACTGATCAACAATAAAAAAAAAATGAAAAGTGGCACATGCTCAAAGCGTACAGGTCGCTGAAACGTCGACAGGTTTTGGCCCTTTTATTCATTTTTATTTAAAAAAAAATTATTGTTAAAAATATAGCAAACAGTATTGTGCTTTAAGAACTTGTAAAATTGTGTCCCGATTGTTGCTATTTTTACTTCTGTAATAGCAAAATTCTTTTCAAATTAATTACTATTTAATAAGATAAAATTATGGATGTTCTGAACGGAACATTATGATTTCAAAAAATTCAAATAAGGGTTAATTTTTTCAATTAAGAAAAAATTGCTAATAATTCCTTTAAAAAATTCAAGGGCGAAATATTTTATCATTTGTTTCTATAATTTAATGAATGTTTAAAATTTTTAACGCTCTCTCAGCACCAGCGGGGTCCAGAAGTGCGATAAAATTGGTTCGCACTGCGCAGATCCAAGATGGCGTCTGCATGTGGGAAACAAAAAGCTCTCTTTGGATTGCCGTACGAGTGTCAAGAGTTTGTTTTTACGATCCAAAAGACACAATTAATACAAGTAATGCAAATTATGTCAAAATATTGACGAAAACTTGGTTCTTTTCAAGTGACCGTTTTTTCGCGCCATACTCCACCGGACGCCATATCTGCGCGTCGCACGAATCTGGACCCCGCTGCTCAGCACTCAAAAAAGAGACATTCACGCAGATAAAAATTTATTTTCCGTTCAATAACAAATAAAACAGTTTTTACTCTGCGTCAATTTTTTTTTTCTTGAACAAAAAGCTGAAACACCTCTCAGTCGTAGCAATGCGTTGAGGGAGCAGATTTTTTGCAGCATTGCAGGATCACCAGGGTGATCGTATCTGACTTTTGGACGCTCCATCAAGCTGGGAGCCCAAACACAAGATTAGCACTTTATATCTCGGTTTATCTGTTGATTTATTTGGCAAGCGAAAGCCTAGAAAATGCGCCGCTCCGCTGTAAAATTGGGCAGATATACATATATATACTGCAGGGTGGGTATAAATACACAGTTTCGATCGGGTGCGTACGTGACTCCTGTATACTGGAATAGGCGGCGGGCGCGCACAAAAGCGACTGCGAATAATACTGGCTCAGATTCAAAGAAGAGGTGATTGGAAAACCGTGAATGTGACAATTTTGTCGGCAAGGAAAATTGTTTCTCTTAATTGGAGGGGGATGTTCGCTGAAAACTTGAAATACGTGCCAAATGCGTATGACAGTTAAAAAAAGGAGCAAAAATGGTTGCGAGTTATTCGCGGCTATATTTGCCAGTCAAAAAGAAGAGCAAAAAATATTGAATTATTACCCAGAAATCAATATCGTTAACTAAACATGATAGCTATATGAACACTTCTTGTGATTTAATATCGAGAGATGATTAAATCGATTTAATATATTCTAAAGTTTCATGTATTCGCAATAAGACAGATAAATACATTTTTTTGTAAAATTAAAGATGACAAAAAAACTTGCAATTGACCAGTTGCATAAACCCTTAGTTATTGAAACCGCCAACAGATGGTGCAACCACAGACTTTTTTAAAAATTTTGTTTTGGGCGGTTTTAAGGCATTTTCGCTGCGATTTCAGACTCAATTTAGCTATTTTGCTTTTTTTAATAATTTGCTCATTTTTGACGTGCTGATAACCAAAATCGGTTCAGCCATTCACCGTAGAAACGTTGGAAAATATTTTTTTATTTCAAAAAATAGTTTTTCTCGATTCTACGGCGATTGGCTGAACCGATTTTGGTTTTCAGCACGTCAAAAAATAGCGAATTAATTGAAGAATGCACGGTAGCTAGATTGAGTCTGAAATCGCAGCGGAAGTGCCTTAAAATCGAAAGTCTACGGTGGCTCCATCTGTTGGCGGCTTCGAACACTTAGGGTTTATGCAACTGGTGAATTAAGGGAATATTTTTTTTTAAATTCATCAGGGATTTAAATGATTTTATTGGGTGTTTCTATAGTTTTAAAACATTACGATGCAGCTTGCTTTAAGGTGGTGTTCGTGGATTATTTTAGGTCAATTTATTATTATTATTATTTTAGCCTCTGCGCTCAGCACATTCCGTAGGCTTCGAACTCACCAGGTCTTAAACCCCACTGAACGGATAATTAGGGGCCCAAGTGGCTGTATAGGGGAGCTTGGGCCTTCTTTTTTCCTTCCCACACCGAGGTATTTTGATATTCTAAGAAGTAGAAAAAATGTAGCCTAACAATTAAATCATAACGAGCATTTTATCAAGCAAAACATTTTATTAAATCTTGTGTCTTTTGAGAATAAAGTTCTTCTAGCAAAAGTAAAATTTACAGTTCTATAAATAATTTATTTTTAAGGTCATTAAAATGGGATTTTTTTGTCCAAAATTCAGTCATTTGATTGGCTTTCTGGTTTAGAAATTAAAAATTGGTTTAAAGACATTAAACTCATATTATTCCCTAAAATAAGTATATTTTATCAGTTACCATCGGGAGAACTTGATCCTCGCTTAAAAATGAATATATCACATTCATTGTCAGTAGAGGAATGAGTGAGAGACAGCACCAACGTGCCTAGGAGAGTAAAGCAAAAAGAGGCCCAAAATACACATCACAAAAACGTTAAATACTCGCAAAGGGAGGGAAACTGTGCCGCCGAACAGGCTTTTATCGCGCGTGGCATATCAAAAAACGATCGTCATAACGTCCCACGCTCTCTTTTTGTCTGGTATTATTATATTCATGCAGTGAAATGATTCGTAGAAATATTTCTCTTTGTCGTTCTCACTCAGAGCAATCGTAAGAAAACTGGAAGCTAATTATTCAGCAACAGATATTACACACAAAATTGCCCACTGCAACGCGAGCTAGCTGGCGGCAATCAGTTGATTTTTTCCTTCTTACAGACTAGAAAATACAAGATAATTAGTCAACTCCATCGAGGTATTTCAAACTAAACCAAGATAAAAACATTATTATTTGAAATCATTAAAAAAATGAATTAAAAAACAGTGCTCCATAGTGATGACGAACATCTGTAGATTATGACGAAGATTTTTATTTCACCCAATGGGTAAGAGTAATTTGTTTACTCCGTGTAACATCAATTTTCCAGTTCCTGATAGTGAGTCATTAAGTAATTTCATAACTTTTTCCTTTCGAGTCTTTCCTTCAAATTAATAATCCTTGCTTCGTGTATCCATTAAGATCACTTGAAATCCATTTATTTGAATTGAAAAGTGAAATCAATTACTTTGAACTGCCAAAGACGTTTAAATTGGATAAAATCTGCGCAGTAAATTTTTGATTTTCTCAGCTATAGATTATTTTTTTAAGTTAAACAGTCCCTTAACGGCATTTTGGGTTGGAATAAAATGTAAGGCCATCGAATAAAAAAATCACACTAAAAAACTGAAAGCTAATAATTATTATTACACATTACAGCGCGAGCTGGCGGCAATCAGTTGTGTATTTTTCCTTGGTACATACTAAAGATTGAGAATTTCTCCTATTATACAAGCGCGAGTGCTAAATCGGTTATAGGCGGTGACCTTAGGTTGGATAATCTGATCCTTACACGCTCTCGCGCGGCGAACGCAGCTAGCGGATCTCTGGCGAGGAGGGGAGAGGAAGGCTCAGGTGGGGAACCTGGCTGGCTCGCTCACTCAGGTGCAAGAGCTGTGGTGGATTTTCGCATCGAGCCAGTCTACGTTTGCACCTTGGCGGCCGGCGTGCGTTCTTATGCAGGGGCCGAGTGCGTGAGTGCACGCGTTACGAAAATCAACAGTGAAAGTGCGAAAGGCGTGCGTGCATACATTATAATAACAATAATTCCAAGGCATTCCACGTGAAAAAGCGCTTCGAGAGATCAATCGCCCCTCTGGATGTTTCCGTCAAGCGCGACTTAAAAAACTCTTTTTGTCTTGAGCAAAATTCGCCGCTGCAGCACAAAAGGCAGGTGAGTTGAACGCACTTGAGAAAAGGTGATTTTCTTTCTCTCTACTTTTGATGAGAGGCTGGAACGGAGCAGCGCCGGGAAAACTCGTTTCCTCCTTGCGTAAAATTGTATGGGTCGTGTGCTGTAAATGCTGTAATCGCTCACTGCTTCTTACTTCGCACTCATCGTCAGAAGAAGAAGCGCGTATAGCTTTGATCTGAATCTACTCGTTATTCAGCGTTTTTGATGCGTTACCACGGGGTTTCCCGGATTCAAGGTTAACCAACTCTCATTAAAGCACCTTCTGCGGACAAAAAATTTTAATATTTCGTCAAAATGCGAAATTCAAGGCGGCTGTAAAGTTCCAAAAAGAGCAAAAATTCTTCTCCGTGTTGTCAGCCAAAATTGCGTTTTTAAATGGTCGAATGAAGGCCGAAATTTTTATTGTTCTCAAGCTAATAAAAGAGTGTACAGCGCTTTGCTCAATATTATCACCACTAAAATGCATGTAGTGTCAATTCAAACACTTATTTAGACTCTCTCTATTGCAAACTGCAGAAATAACGCGGCTGATGCACAGCCTTGAGTGTTGGAAAGGCGGTTCAACGAAGCTTCTCCGACGAATCATTGATCTGTGCGCCTTAGTCTGGCTCCCGGGAAAAAGCCTTGACTTTTGAATTAGGAAGTTTTATTGGAGGCTACTGCCAGCCAAGGTTTTGAAAAACACATATTACAGAGCGACACCGAAAGTTTACCTAATCGCAGTTCGCATTCTAGAACAGCAAAAGGTTGCTGAATTGCTATATATATTCTGTCGCCAACTGTCCTCTCCTGCGTGACGTGACCTCTGAGAGTTGGGATTTCCATAAAATCGAATTTTTAATTTGCTGCCAACAGCTATATTGTTGATTTAATCCGGGATGTTGAGATTGGAAAAGAATGGAAAAATAAATAGATACAAATTTAAAAATGCGAGATGCAATACACGTCTGTAGAAGTAAATTTATTGAAGAAATTAAACGTAGCAAAAAAAACTACATTTTTTTCTCGTGTGTGTTGCAACAATAATATGAGGTGTGTTGTTCACTTTTATTCTCGTTTATCGTGATTCACTAGGAAATTTATTCTCGAGGTTAGTTCTTGATAGAGGAAATTGCAACAAACTGGTCGAGTGAATACAAAAACTGATGAAGTCTTGCCATTCATTTTCTATCAATAATATCGCCGTTGCACAAGTTGTTCTTGTCTGTTTTCACTAAAAAAATTAATGCTAACTATAGGAAAATTACCCACAGAAAATGACTGTAAATTTTAAAATATGAACTGCGTTTTAATTTAGATTCATTTGAATTTTTACCTCACCACCGTGGCATAAAAGGAATTATATTTATATTTAAATATTCAAAAATAAATTTAAATAAATAAATTTTGGCACTGATTTTAACCAAATATCATCAACTTTGAAGTAGTGCATGTCTTGACTATTTCTCAATATATGAAAGATGACAGCTAATTGTCTAATTCGTGCATGTAACGCTGCGAGATGAATCACACGTTTTTAGTTCAAAGTCACAGCGTGACGTTTGTATATATATACACACGACGGCCATCGCCTCCTCCGTTTTTTTTCCAGCGGCAAGGTTTTTCGCGAGCTCTAGCAGGACAACGCAGCCGAATGTGTATGTGTTATATGCTTCAAGTTTTAATCCTGCCTTTTTGCGTCAGCGCCTTTTGCGGTTTCTCCTTCTGATGGGTCGTCGTGGAAGCCGAAATTCCATTATATACAAACATTTGCAGCGCTGGTCTGGCGGTCATAAATCGGCCCTAAAAACGCTAAGCAACGTGTACTCGAGGGAGTCGTAAAATAATCACCGCGGCGACATTTGAACCAGCCGCTGCAGAAAACGCGATTTTGCAACTCGCAGATATATCCGCCTGCTATATAGATTTATGGCGAGGGTTGCCGAATTATTTATGCAACCACCATGCAGCGTTCGGAGTTCGGACTCTTTGGATCGCACCTACTCGTGCAGTCTATTTTAACTTTCGCGTTTTGGCGCAGTGAGGCTATTCCTGCACTCGGGGGTTGGCTTATTTAAGGGTAGACACGCGTTTGCTATATATAAGGGTTTGTGCGTCTTGCTTACGCAACTGGATCGCCCACTGATTTTTAAATGTCATCCCTATATATATCGTTATGTTTTATTGAGAGAAAAGGAAACAGAGATATTCAAAGGCTGTTATTTCCTTCACGTAATTCTTCCGCAACGCTGACATTTTATAACGACTGGTAAATTTGCCAGATTTGTTTTCTTGACAGTTAAAGCGATGAAACCGCTTCAGGTTTTTATTCTTTTTTGCCGATTACTCTTTGCACACAAAATTAGAATTATTTCTATGATTTTTTCTTGCATTATATGATGAAAAAATTCTAATTCCATCTAAAGATTTGTGTTTTTAAAATATAATATAACAATTTTAATACCGCAGTCTAGTCCAATTTCGGATAAAGTTGGAGTTTACATTAAATTAAATATAATTTATGGGAAATACAGATTTTCATTCATTTTATTTCGATATCACCAGGAGGTCTTGCTTTACTTAAAAATCATTAAAATCGATATTAAAATTTTCCTGTTGGCGGAGAAATTGCACATCGCTCAACAAACACTCCAATTTTCATAAATCTTTTTCTCCGCAATTTTTCCGTTACTAAGAAGAGATGAGCGTTGATATGGTGCAACAATAATTATATTTTGATATTTTGAACAAAACAGAATCTAGAAGTTCCAGACAATGAAAATCATCTTTTCATTTGCAAAAAATGGCTTCAGGAAGCCTTTACAATTTTCATTTATTTCTAAGAGTGCAACTGCAATATTTCAAACCTGTTTATTTATTTCTCCTCGGGAAATGCCATTCAATATATCACCTTGCAACTAGGACAGGTTCCATATATGAAATCGATTAAGGTCTGACAACATTTATTCACAAATTTTCAAGGACAAAACAATAAGATGTTCTTCGTAGCTCAACTGCTGTCATAAGCGGAAGAGCGAAAGTATTATTTGTCTGGCACGAGAGCAGAAGCAAAAAACAAACAAAAAGATGTTTTCTGCAAGTAGTTTATCCTAAACAAAATGCTTTTAGACGAAGCGTCATGCTCGTCAGCACCCAACAGACTTATTTTTGCTGATCTGTCTGCGACCCCTTGAGTAATTGGCTCTCGCTCCGACTTTTTCAGCCCCCATGGAGGTGACGAGAGAAGATGCGGGTGCGGTTCCCGTTCCGCGGCCGCCGCTCAACTCACAGGTGTCCACTGTGTGGCAACGCAAACAGAACGCCGTGTGTGTGCGAAAGGCGTGCAAAAGATACGGCACCAACAGCAATCCGCACGTCGTCCTTGAAAATCTCAACATGACCGTGCCAAAGGGATCAATGTGAGCATGATTTTAATTTATTTGGATTTTTTTAAATGTTTTGAAATATGTGTCAGTGTTACAGAAAATAATCTGCATTGGATAATTTTTGTTAATATATTATGGATTTTAAAAACTAGTACCAATCTTCTGGTAGAACAAGATTGCATTTTTATTAATTTTTTAAATGCTTGGAAAGCACTTTTAGGCACCACTGAACGTTGAACTGATGAATAAATATTAAACAAGATTTAAATTCAAATACAGTAATGTGTAATGTGTGTAATTTTTAATTTATTTTAAATACACCAGCGTTTGAAGCCGCCAACAGATGGCGCCACCGTATACTTTCGTAATAAATTTAATTTTAAGACACTTCCGCTGGGATTTCAGACTCAATCCTGCTACTGTGCATTCTTCACTTAATATGCTTTCTTTTGACGTGCTGAAAACCAAAATCAGTCCAGCCAATCGCCGTAGAATCGTGAAAAACTATTTTTTAAAATACAAAATCTTTCCCAACGTTTCTACGGCGAATGGCTTGACTGATTTTGGTTTTCAGACAGTCAAAAGAAAGCATATTAAGTGAAGAATTCACAGTGGCAGGATTGAGTCTGAAATCACAGCGGAAGTTAATTAAAATTAAATTTATTACAAAAGTATACGGTGGCGCCATCTGTTGGCGGCTTCAAACACTAATAAAATGGTGTTATTTTCTGAACAAATTATATCATTAGATATTTCTGTCAATTTTTATGTCCTGTCATCTTTATCCATAAAATAAATACCTCGTCTGGAGGAGAAATTGTTCTAAACATTTTTTTTTATAAAATTGTAATTTACCTTTTGGATTTTATTACAAAGCAAAATTTAATATTTGCCTTACTGCAACAATTTTATACAGATACGGGTTATTGGGTGCGAGCGGCTGCGGTAAAACGACCCTGCTGACGTGCATCGTGGGTCGACGTCGGCTCAACACGGGTGAAATCTGGGTGCTGGGCGGCAAACCCGGCGACCCGGGCAGCGGGGTGCCGGGGCCCCGGGTGGGCTATATGCCGCAGGAAATCGCTTTGTACGGCGAGTTCTCCATCCAAGAGACCATGATGTACTTTGGCTGGATCATGGGACTCAGCACGGAGAAGGTTGACGAAAGACTCTCGTTCTTGCTCAAATTCCTGGAATTGCCTTCAAGGCATCGTCTGGTCAAAACTCTCAGGTGAGCCAAGTTGCAAACTGAACGTGACGTGACGCAAGCTCCATTTACTAGAGTCAATATATAAGGTTGTGGTTTTGTTGGTTTTAGCGGAGGCCAACAAAGAAGAGTTTCTTTGTCAGCTGCTTTGGTGCACGACCCTGAGCTTCTCATCCTCGACGAGCCAACCGTCGGGGTGGACCCGGTTTTACGCCAAAGGTAGGAAAATCAATCTTTTTTTTCTGATTAGCTCTATATAAAAAAACTCATTTGGACGAGATTGCATTTTGCTATACGTAAAAATATCGATTGGTTCGCAGCATTTGGGAGCATCTGGTTGCCATTACCAAGGATGGAAACAAGACTGTGATCATCACGACTCATTACATTGAGGAAGCTCGCCAGGCGCACGCCGTGAGTGAAAAAATTGAAAATTGCTATTCTCTTCTTTTCCGATTCTTCTCCGCGCCGCTGCGACGTGCCAATCATTTTTCCATTCTTTCTCAATAATTTGAGCTCGCGCGGAGAGAAACGCGACGACGCGACGACTCGACGACGCACCTCGTTTTCTGTAACAATGTGCCACCTGATTTGCCTCGAATCGAATTTGCATCACGCACCTCCCGGTGAAAATGAACACGTTTGTTACTATTTCGCAATTTTGCCAACACAGCTGGCAACTTTGTCTGGCTGAGAGAGCGAGAGAGAGAGAGGTGAAAATTCAATTAGCAGGGGTTGACCAATGTCAGTGCATAATGCACACAAAAGCCTAAAATGTGCTGTCGATTCGTTACGTTTTTGTCTGAAAAGAGGCGGTTTGCCATCATCGAATAAAGCTTTACTTTTGCTGTCGTGAATGTATTCAAAATTGAGTTTATTTGGAATGAAATTTTAGTTCAAATTGATTGACAATTAAATATGGTTTACTCTATGAACAAATTTTAAAGCATTTAAAGCGGACTGGTATTAATTCTAAGTAAAACTTTAAATTTTTTATAAGTGGCTGCAAAATTAGAAAGCTTTTTAGAATGATGAGAAATGTCTATTTATTTGAAATCCTATTTTATTCCACAACAAAGAGCTTCCCAAAAGATTGCATTGAACAGATCTCACTAAAATAATATGGTCAGGCGCTGTAAATTTAAAAGAAATTTTGAATTTTTAATATTGCAAGGTCCTTTTTTTATTATTGTAAATTTTACAATTCAAAGAATTTCCAACTGTCGCCCTCTATCAATCCACTTTAACTCGCGAAATTTTAATTGTTAATCTCAATGAAAATTGCAAAATTTCCCACCTTCAGTACCATAATATATTTCAAGAAGAAATGTTGCCAAAATCCTAAGGATTGAGTTAAAGCCGAAATTGATCCGTCTAGCTTTCGCCACATGTTGCACGTGCAGGTATAGCATTATTTATAGGATGCTCCGTCGAGGATGGTGCGGCCGCGCGGCCTTCAATGCCTGCCGTTCAAATCTGATATTACTTAGCGCAATTGTAATAATGAACAAAAATCTCTCCTGCGCAATGAAATGGCGCAATCTTTAACTGGAACGCCGAAAATTTATTTAGCGGGATGTAGGCAATAATTTAGCACAGTGTACGGAGCAAAGGCAAGCGCCATAAAACGATCTTTCTGTTTGCATTGTCTGGCGCGTAAAATCATTAAGGCTCAAGGATTTTTAGGACGACCACTGTTTAAAAATGCCCGTTTTGAACAGGATACAAAATCCTTTGCGTCTTAAAACCAGTTTACTATTTTTAACCTGCGTGTTTTACCGACTAGCTCAATTTGCGCCATATTTGTGAAACATAATAGTCACTTTTAATTGCAAAACGCGTGTCTTCAGTAGCTATATATGACATAAAGTCATGCATAATGAACGAATTAATTGTCTCCAAGGTTCAGAAAGCTTCAAAATTACTCGCAGGAAGGAAAAAAACGAAGGTTTTAGTACTAATCAGTCCTAATGACGCATTAGGAGCGGTATTTATTTTTTTAGCTGTTGCAAGAGCAGCTATTTAATTGCGCAGATCCGAAAAAGGAGGAAGGCACTGGACCGGCTAATCAATTAAAGCCAGGCGAGTAAACGCGCGCGAGACAAAGCCCCATTTATACCGCGTATACTCGGTCCGCGCGCTTATATAATGGTAAACACGAGATCCCTCTTGAATCAGGTTATGTCATAGACGAGAGTGAAAGTTATGTTCTTTCGTCGGCGCGCCGCCGCTGCTCTTACCTCACAACTCGGCCGTGCATTTTTTTATGGGAATCGTTAAACGACTGTCAAGAGATAGTGAGAGAAAAAAAGAAACGCCACGTATATATTGATTCGATTCCACCCGAAAAGTGGCTTCTTCCCCTTTGATTGGGGCTGGAAAGTTCTTTTCCGAATTACAAGGCCAGGAGAAAAACTGAACGAGGCCGAACCTTAAAAGCAAGGAAATGAAAGTCTATTTTATTTGTTATTCTATTAATTAGCGCTCCAAGCTGCACACGTGCATTTTGTAATTTTTTAGTATAGCCTTGCTTGCTGTAAATCACAGCTAATTTGTCGAATGTTTGTTGAATTATTGGTGCCAATTAAAATGGAATTTATTAATGAGGATTTTATAGCTAAAAAAAGTGAACACAAGTATACAGGAAAATTGTGAAGAGTCATTTTTACCTTTTGAAATACTCTGAAAATATTGATTGCAATTTAAATTTCTGAGAAAATCCAGTTTACGTGCTAAAATCAAGTAGCGAGCACTGTATCCCTACTAATAATCATGAATTATTTTATCAAGAGGGTATAATTAACGTCACAATGCTAACACCGTTGGATGGATCGCGACGAGAGTAATCAAAATAAAGCAAAAAACATCGACAAACTGTTGAAATTTAACTTCTGTTATACGGCGCTCAGTCCTAGTTTGATTATTGCCCATTATCGAGTTAATTTTCTTGATCACTGCTAATCGTAGTCAACAACTCATATAAATTATTGTCCTGTATCAATCCACTTAAAGATATAGTGTGAAAATTATCAAACAGGAACAGAAATCAACTGCACAAACCTCTAATTTCATCGTTATTTTGGTTATTTCTTCCTAAATATCAATTTTTGTCCATCGATTTATACCTAAAGGGGTTTTCCGATAAAAAAATCGTAAAAATTGAAAGGGAAAAGAATGTAAATGAAATATTTTTTCACGTTCTCTACTTTATTGTATTCATTGTTTTTTTGTAAATTTAACATTTTAAATTCCGGTATCGAAGGTCACAGGAAAATGTAATCCAAAAATTAATAATTCTAGGAAGATATCCCATTTTATAATAACAATTTAATCATTTTCGTCTGCACGGGATGAGTTTTCTACCCTTAAAACTGGTCTTGACCGATGAAGCCGTGGTTTCATTAGGTTTCAAGTCACATTTCAATAGAACTGAACAATCTTTTGAGACATTTTTTCGTGATAAAACGAACAGTGGAATTAAAACTGGACTTTCTTTGAATTGGAAAAATATATCTCGAGGTGGAATTAAATTTATTTTCAATTAAAAGCGTTAAAATAATATTTCAGTTCCAATCTACTGAGCATTAGAAAAAATTTTCACAGGTTAAATTCCTAGAAGTCTTTTTAATTCATCACAAATTAAAGAAATGATTTTTGAAATTAGAAGCGATTCAGATTTTTGCTCTAAGTGAAACGGTTCAAAAGAATGATTTTCCATGGAGAAAATTTCCTGCTCTGCATTTGATCTGCTATAATGTAGACTTAATTGTCGGGTTAAACAGCCAGGCTGCCCATTTTAGAGGCGATGTCGGTATTGAACGCATGAGTGTGCGGTTGAAAAGTTTGCAGTTCCGCTCGCTATTACTCCTCAACCCCTTGAGCGAGAAATTCATGCCTGGCCGGTTATTATATGCAAACCTCATTTGGCAGAGTGGATGATTAAAACCAGCTGGTTCTGGCGTAAAAGACAGGTCAGATATATACGAGAGCTAGCTCTCTTTCTTTGCGTTGCTGCTGCTGCTGCTACGGTGGCGGCGGCGAACAGCAAATTCCCTCTATCTCGCTCTCTTGAGCCGCGCACACAACGCTGACTGAGCCCACGGCGGCTTATATTGGATTTGCGTCACTTTTTGCATGTTGGGAAACCCCGCTGATGAGAAAAGTTTAGCTCGCGAAAACCTGTTTCGCTTTTTTTTTGCAGCAATTGTGCCGCTCTAACTTGATCGAAAACAATTGGCAATGAAAGGTCAAGTAAGTAGTAGAACTGCCAAATTACAACTAAAAGAAATCATGTAACTCTTCAGTTTATTTAAGAATAAATTAATTTTCATTTTGCAAGAGTGCAAAATGTGTTCTAAAAAATATAAGCGTACCTGGAAGCGATTTTATATCTGTCGATAAAATTAATTGAATGGACTATTTTTTATGGTAGTTTTGTCACTTGAAGAAAGCGCCCATAATGTACAGGAATAGTTGTTTGGTCACGTAATCCGCCGTCAGCCACCGTGACTTTAACTAAGCTGTATACCAGCCACGCCAGCCGCTGGTCAAAAGGTCAGAGAAATTAAACATTATGGCCCCTGGACCTTTGGGACACTACAAAGTTCTATCAAACTTCACTTTTAAAACTTTCTGATCCTCTGCCACTGGGCTGAAATTCGGCTAAGCAGACCCAGCAAGCAGCCGCCTAAAAAATTAAGCGGCTACTGAGTCCTCTAAATGGCTTCTCTCTTTTGCTTTTAAACACAATTTGTTGTGAAGACTAAAACACATTTTTGCTAGATGATAGCTGCGATTTACTATCAATAGTAAAATAATTAATAAGAATTTGCTGAAATAAATAAATTCCATTAAAAAAAGATACTGCAAAAGCCTGGAAAATGCTTGTTGCCAATGTATAAACTCGTCCTTTAGGATTTAGTTAAAGCCTAAATTGACCTAAGAAACACTGTAATTTTTTGAGAAAATTGGCTGGAAAGTTAGCGTGCTTTTCAAATGGTAATTGCTGTCTCCTTACTTGAAATCCGATTTAATTTCAAAACCAAGAGTTTCCCCAATAATTGGCAAACACCGTTGGACAGATCTCGACGAGAGGAATCGGAATAATTATGCCAAAAAAATATGTTCAAGCACTGCAAATTTTGGAGAAAATTGGCAAAAGTTGAATTTTTATTGTTGGAAGGCCCATTTTTACTATTGCAAATTATTCATCGATCAATTTTTTATGGCATCCAACAATTCAAATAATTTTCAATTGTTGCCCTGTATCATTCTACTTTAAACAAAAAATTCAAACATATTTTATGCCTTTGATGAGCTGCAATGTACATATTAATTAAGTGATAGACAGGATGACATGCATGAGCATAGTTTTGAAAAAGATTAATTATCCTTAATCATCGGCACAGTTTATGAACAAGGCTTTTATAACTGCAAAGTCACTTGAAAGAAAAGATAATTTGCGACCGTGAATTCCAAGCAACGGTTTATAATAAATTCTGCAGGCTTAATTTCTTCCTACTCATTATTGATATAGACGCAAAGGTTGACAAAGGATGTATATGTATTCTTCTATGCGTGCGTCCTTCTTCTTCACGACCCTAGGGTCGCATCCTTACTCTTTAAGGCCCCTTTCCAAGTCTCTAGACGCGGATTGGAGTGAAATGTAAATATTTCTTGTCTCACGCAATGTGTTTGTAAAACAATTAAGCGGATATGTTTGTCGTAGTGCGTGTTTACACTGACTTTCCGCGAGTCAAGGTTATGTTATTCGCGACAAATTTTGTTCGTCCCTATCGTCCCAGGAAATAATATATTTCCAGTGCTTCGCTGATTTGGAAGCGAAAGTAAGACAAGAAGTACCGTATAATGGATGGGCGCAGGCGAGCGTTGCCTTACACCGGGGGAGAGGAATAAATTTCCTTAATTAAATCGGACGAAGCAACTCGCGAGAGAGTTATAAAAATTGCTCTTTCTTAATATAAAATTCGAACCTTGTGCTAATAAGGCATCCAGATGCGAGAGATGAGAGGGAGATAATTGTGTTCACTTATTATACCAGATCCGCTGACGTCATAATTCGTGTCTGCAGCCTGTAATTAATCAGTAACGAGCTCTGCTTTTAAAAAGATAGTCGAAAAATGTCCCACTTCTTGCTGCAATTTGGTCTTTCTTGAGTCTAAAGGGATTTCTTAAGGTTAAAATCAGTAGAATCCAGATTGCAGAAAGTGCTCTGTCTCTGTCTTTTGGATTTTATACTAGATCTGTCCAATCAAAGAAATTTATTTAGTGAAAAATTGTTCAAAATATTAAATGAGAGGCATGAGAACAATTTTTGTCAACATATTTTTGCTTTTCTTAAGTCGAGAACCGATTTCTTTGCTCAGCTCACAATCAGCAAGAAAAATTAATCCTATTTAATTAATAAAGAACATTGAAACCACTCTGATAAATTGCTTTTAGAGCTTGTTTTCCCACTTTCATTATATCGACTCGGTGGTTACAGTTATTCCAACTTCGCGACCGATTTGCATGTCGTTCGCCAAAGGTCAGAAACGAAGGCTAACGCAATCTCGCTGAAGGTGGTTTGCATTTTTCACGCGGCGGCAAGAGTCGTCGATTGAGTATCGCGCGCACGCGGCTGAAAGATAGTCGTCGGTCTGCCAGCGAGGTCACAGCCAGGGGTTAAAAACTCCTAAGGCCTTGCTGCAATTTTTAATAAGTCGCAACAAGTGGTGCTTGAGGTCAGCGGCCTTTGAATAAAGTAGAAGAACAGCCTCACAGCCTTTTTACACATCCTATATTTTTAGCTCTATTTCTTGGGTAGAAACTGAATTTTAACACGCAAAAGAGAAATATAACTGTTGCATTGCACGAACGAAAATTTTAATTTTTAAAGCACAAGCACCCGAGTGTTAAAAATTTAACAACGAAGCTCAGCAGAGCGATCTTTAAAAAATCTTGCGGTAAAAAGGAGCAAAAAAATGATTGGAAGATTTTAAGTGAATTTTGTAAAAGAGCTGTTCAAAAGTTAATCTTTGAAAAAATGAAGCATTTTTATGTCAGAAATAAATTGGTCTAAAGCTCTGCTAGTGATCTTTGCTCAAGACGCTGATCTAATTCTGTAGATTTTTATATTTTAAAATTTTTTCCGAGAAGTAATAAGCCTAATTTTGATTTATTTGTGATTTCAGATTGGTTTGATGCGCGGCGGTCGTCTGCTTGCCGAGCAATCCCCGGAGTCGATGCTGGTGCAATATAACTGTGATAGTTTGGAGGAAGTTTTCCTCAAGCTGAGCAGAGAACAAACAAACAAACAGCAGGGGGCTATCCAGGCCGAGAATTCAGCACACGCTGTACCAATTGTGAGTTGATTCGCAAAAATTAAATTAGTTTTTGAGATATTTGAGCCAAATTTCCCCGTTTCAAAGCTTGAAAATACTTATTATAATATTGTAATTTTCCAGGGTGGTCAGATGGATGCTGAAGCAGTTGTCGAGCCAACGCTCGAAAGCAGTCAGGTATGTGATTGCTGCATCCCTTTGCAAACGGTTCAAAGGACTTATATATTGACACGCACTTTTATTTGCACAGCCAGGTGAGGAGGAAGATTTCTCATACAAACAAGACGAGAGTCCTCAGTCAGGCTGGAAGAAAAATCTGAAGCTGTCGTCGTCCAACATTTTCAAGGCCCTACTATGGAAAAATTTCATGTGGATGTGGAGAAATCCAGGGTGAGTTCAAAATTTCACCCCCTTTCATTCATAAAATTCTCCTTTTAAATTTCTGTGCTGTTGCATTACATTTAAAATTAAAAACAGGCAATTTTGAAATCACATGATCTGAAGTAATAGTTTGTTATTGTGTTTCCCGTAACTTTAATTATATCGAATGAAACTCTTGGAATATCCAATTGCATTGTTGTTTTGCGATGCAAAGGCAGCCTTGGAAATTTTTTATTCCAACTCGCCTCTGGGGAAAATTATCAAGGCAGCGTGTACTCGCATCGGTGCTCAGATTCTAGCATTTCACAGCTCAAGCAGGATTTCTGAAGTATGTATATAAAAAGCAGTCATTCCATTACTCAGCACACGATTCACTTCTTCTTGCATTATTTATCGTCATCCCATCACTGCAGCGATTCATTATTTTTTTTCTTCCTCTCTTCTCTCGATGAGGCGCCCGAGGTGGATTTTCCAAGGCGGAAAAATCAATTACGTCTGCGGAATTAGCATGATTAGCGCCGCGAACCGCAATTAATTTTCCCTATTCAATTTGCACGAGCAGCGAGCAAATTGGACTTTTCAAAGAGCGCAGTTGTTGGTGGTTCCGCAGACGCCGCGCGGTTTGTGTGGCACAAAAGGACGCTGTTCAAGTCGCCTCAGGCGGTGGCTGCAGCTTCTTCAATTACCAGTCTATTCTGTATGTCGGAACTCACGACAGAAATTTTCTTTACTGCCTGAAAAAAGTTGAAACTGGCCAAATAGTGCTGTTTATCGGCACACGCGTTTTTTTCTGATACTGTGAATTAATAAATACGTCCTTCCAACTTGTCGCAAAGTCGTTTGGTGCCGACATATTGCTAATGGAAGCTGAAAATGCATCTCGGCGGTGGGACTCTGCTTATTTGCTCTTTCCATTAGCTAGACCGTCAAACGCATGCAGTCACCCTGCTTTTTGTACAGAAACTGCAGACCTTGGCAGCATTGCAAATGACACACAGGAGATGCGCAGATCAAATGGAGAGCTAAAAGCATGCATGCTTCTGTTTAAACCGAGTTACATTAAGTACAGAGGCGGAAAGAGGAGGAAGGTGCCCTTGCACTTGACACAATAGCCTCGCGTCAATAAAATGCTAAATTTGTTTCACAGCATGAGCTAAAACGTTATGGAATAATTTAGTTTGATTATTTCTAAAGTGGAATGGTACAGGGCAACAATAGAAAATTATTTGAATTGTTGGATGCCATAAACAATTGATCGATTAACAATTTTTTCAACAATTTGCAATAATAAAAGAGGACCTTCCTGCAGTAAAAATTCAAATTTGCCAATTTTCTCCAAAATTTGCAGTGCTTGAACATATTTTCTTGGCAGATTTCGATTCCTCTCGTCGAGATCAGTCCAACGGTGTATGTCACTTATTGGGGAAACTCTTGCTTTTGAAATTAAATCGGATTTCAAGTAAGGAGAGAGCCATTGCCATTTGAAAAGCTCAATAACTTTCCAGCCAATTTTCTCAAAAAATTACCGTGCTTCTTAGGTTAATTTTCTCAAAACTGAATCCTAAGGGACGAGTTTATGCCTTGGCAACAAGCATTTTCCAGGCTTTTGCAGTATCATTCCTCTTTAATTGTTGGTTTTTAAGACCACTATTCTAGGGAGCACATTAGTCGGCTTTAAATTAAATAAAATGCCCTCTAATGTTGAACTTTGGTCGGTACTTTGAGTTTAAAAACGCTTGTTTGCATGAAATTCTCGGTAATCGCCAATAATGCAATAAAAGCATGCAGTTTTTACTCAACAATCTTCCCCAACAATGTCGAAAAAGTTCTTGCCACCTCTAAAGTTTTTTCAAAAGGCTTTATTTCCGATAAAAATAATAAATAGTAACAAATGTAATTTGTAAAATTCACTGAAAAGAAGTTAGATTTAAAAGCTGATTAAATGTGACGAAATTTTTTCATTTTCTTTGCTGAGCTTTTTAAAAAATCCAGGTCTGAGAGAAAAATGAAGATTAAACAAAATCTGACGGCTCGTAGAAGGAATAAAATTAATTTTTGGATTATAACCCTAATTAAAGCTCACGTCTTTTTTCCTCTAAAAGTGGTATAAGGTATAATTAAAAGATATTCATTTAACTTACATAATTTTGGTGATGTAAATGACTTATAATGACATTTTAAGAACAGAAAAATAATTCAATAAATATGCAGGCATAATTTTATGAAGTTTTAAATTACCGGATGGCTTGGCCTTCAGAAGAAGCATAATTACTCTCTTTGTAATAGCTTTATAATTCTGCTTGTTTAATTTTGTTCCTCAAAAAATTGCATCTTGAATTTCGCGAAATGGCATTATTTGCGCTAAGAGAAAGATAAATAATCAACTAAATTTCTCTGCCCTAAAAATAATCATCTCCTGGTGAAATTTCCGTTTCTATAATGAAGTTGCAATAAAATTGAATATCATCCACTGCAATAAAAAGAGCATTCACCGTCACACGCGCTGCTATTTCAATCACACTCTTGAGGCGGTCGTTTTTCTTTAAAGACTCGCTCGCTGTGTGCGCTATTACGCACAGCTCTAGCGCAAGGATAGGCGTTTATTAGGGTCGGCTCAAGGTGAGCAGGTGGTGAGGCTGCGTTCGTTTGCATCCATTTCTCGGCAACGACGTAATTGCACTGCTCTCGCGTGTTAAAAAGTACGAATCACGCAAATGCATGTGCGCTCGTCAGAAATAATGCACGCAGCCCATTGAACGATCACCAACGCGCACCATCAGCGGTGACACATTATTAAAAGCTGCAGCTGAAAATTTCCATCGGGAGTTGTGCAACTTCGCGTGTATGCACGTTGATTTGCGTTAAAACCTTTCGAAATCGCGTGCACTGGCGCATTATTTGTCAATAAACTCCAATTAGGCCTTCTAGGTCAATGGGAGCAGAACTTTCCCGCAAACTTTCCCATTGTTGCACATCGTCTGTGTGCGTAATAATTAATGTCGCTGGCTGAATGGAAAATTAATACTAATGAACCAACTCAATTTGCACGCAGTTCAATTCAAACTTCGACTCTATCTGCAGCCCTTCAAGTTATCCAATTTCCTGTCATTGCTTGTCAAAACATCCAGGGCTTGCAGTTTGTCAGTTCGGTTTATTCCAATTTATGAAACAGCACAATCCGATTTATTACGGAATCAATTGTAACTAGAATAATTAATTAAAAATCACGATAAATTGCGAGAAGATTATTTAAAAAGGGTTCAATTAATTTTTAAAAATCAAAAGAGGAAAGAGGAGCAAAAGCCTGGAAAATGCTTGTTGCCAATGCATAAACTCATCCCTTAGGATTCAGTTAAAGCCTAAATTGACCTAAGAAGCACTGTAATTTTTGGAGAAAATTGGCTGGAAAGTTAGCGTGCTTTTCAAATGGTAATGGCTGTCTCCTTACTTGAAATCTGATTTAATTTCAAAACCAAGAGTTTCCCCAATAAGTGGCATACGCCTTTGGACAGATCTCGACGAGAGGAATCGGAATATGCCAAAAAAATATGTTCGAGCACTGTACATTTTGGAGAAAATTGGCAAAATTTTAATTTTTACTGTAGGAAATTGATGAACAAATTTTTTATCGATCAATTGTTTATCGCATCCAACAATTCAAATAATTTTCAATTGTTGTCCTGTATCATTCCACTTTTTAAGTGGTCTTTGAGGCCTACAGGAAGAACCAAAATTAGAAATTATAGTGTGGGTTACTCGGTTCGAGCCAAAAGGAAATGCATCTGGTTCCTTTGTAGACGAAGATTTAATCCATAATTAAGACTGTAAAGTTTTACATAATAAATATTCACAATAAAATCTCAAAGGAAAGTCAATATATAAACAATTAATTAACGCATCAATATGCGAGTCGAGAATAACAATAATTATCACAGTTAAATACAATGCTTACCCCGGTATTATCTTCGGGTCTATTAAGTTATTACAAGCGTCATATATGCGCACGGCATTATACTCCCGGCCGGAGAGGTAAATGCGACATGACCGTATGCGTGCGTAGGTGAGCGGTCAGTGAAGGTGTATTATACAGGGTAAATGAGAAAAGCTTATCATACAGTTACAAGTGACATCTAAAGGTTACAAACTAAGTTAACGCCAATAAGCGCGAACCGCTACAGTGCCCCCCCTTTGAGGCTGGAAGCCGGAAAGAAACAAATTGCGTTTTACAAAATAAATCTTGAGGAATGAATGCTTTTCGGACGGTACGGTTATAATGAGTTAGTTGAGGTGCAAACCGAGATTGTCTCACTTCTGCTGTAATGCTAGCAGAGGGCTGTGAGTGTTCGCGGATGCGTTTGTCGATGATGGTCCTAGCCGGCGGTTGCGCGGCGCGGATGAATCAAAGACGAAGGAACGTTCGGGCACGGCGCGGCGTTGACTCGACTGAGTCCAAAACGATACCAAATCGGTAAGGAAGGGACTGGGGGGCTCATGGCGGCCGCTCGCAACAGTCCTCGGCTTCCCCGGCGTGCAGCGGCGAAACGTTATGCGACGACAGAGCGACAATGACTCTAGGTCGTGAGGGGCTCTAGCGCAGTAGCATGTCAGGGCGACGTGACCCTAAGACATCAGTAGCGCGAGCAGTGAAGGCGAAAGATTCGACTCATAGACCGATTAGCAAAATTTTAAAAGCGTATGTTGAGCACTCAAGGAATTACTTAGCTTCACAAAGGGATTAAAATTACAAACTTGTGGGCAAGAATGCGCGTTAACAATTTAAACAAATTCACGGCGAGTTAAGAATTACTGGAATCTATCACTGGCTATGAAATGTTCGTTGCGAATGAAATTTGGGAAATGTCACTGGCTCGAAATATAAATTTTACCACATAAAAGTTCTCTCAAATAATTGTTGAAATATCTGAAGTTGTTGGGCTGCGTTGGAAGGTGGATTCGGAATTTCAGGGCGTGAGGAATGTCATCTTCTCATCTCAAATTTCCTGAATTTCCGCGTCTATGGGCAAATTTCCGTGCGTCACCGTCGGGGTCACCAAATGTGGGTTACTCGGTTCGAGCCAAAAGGAAATGCATCTGGTTCCTTTGTAGACGAAGATTTAATCCATAATTAAGACTGTAAAGTTTTACATAATAAATATTCACAATAAAATCTCAAGGGAAAGTCAATATATAAACAATTAATTAACGCATCAATATGCGAGTCGAGAATAACAATAATTATCACAGTTAAATACAATGCTTACCCCGGTATTATCTTCGGGTCTATTAAGTTATTACAAGCGTCATATATGCGCACGGCATTATACTCCCGGCCGGAGAGGTAAATGCGACATGACCGTATGCGTGCGTAGGTGAGCGGTCAGTGAAGGTGTATTATACAGGGTAAATGAGAAAAGCTTATCATACAGTTACAAGTGACATCTAAAGGTTACAAACTAAGTTAACGCCAATAAGCGCGAACCGCTACAATAGCAATTTTATTAAAAAAAAACTTTATTTCTTTCGCAAATTTCCAGGACAAAATCACTAAACTGTCTTTTCCTTTTCTCCTTCAATGATCCTATTTCCCGTCGTTGCTTGTTCAAATATCACACAGGTTATTTATGCACAACGTTTGAATTATGCAACCGGCTCGACCTGCCAGAGTGGCCGGTTGCCGTCCCTTTTCTCGACTTTCCGACACTAATCCGGCTTTCGTCTTCTCTCGCAGGATAATCCTGTTCGTGGTCGGTTTGCCGATTATACAGGTGGTTCTGTTCTGCGTGGCCGTCGGCAGGGACCCTGCAGGTCTCACCTTGGCCATCGTCAACCACGACACGCCCTTCGGAAAGTCCTGCCCGACCGACCTGACCGGATGCAACCTCACGCACATGGCCTGCCGATTTTTGGACAGCTTACGAGAATATCCAGTCGTACTGGTAAAATATTACACATCAGATTATTTTTTAATAGCGGCGGGGAAATAAAAGCCATCAGTAATAGGCTTGCGAACTTGCGAATTCCATCAGTTAACTTTTCTGAATCATTTCATGCAAATTATATGACATTGAAGGATGAAAATTAGTTTTTCTCTCGAGAAATATTCTGGCCCCTAATTTAAATATTATTGATCCCTCTGGAGAGCTCAAAATATTATTTGTTAACAGTTAGAAAAACTAATAAGTGAAAAATCTAAGAATTAAATCGCATTATTTCCTCTAAAAATTATTTTTTTTTAAATAAACTGTATTATCTAAATAAATTGTTACATCTATAGAAAAATTTCAGTGCCAGTTAATTTCCATGCAGCTTAAAGGTTTTTTTACTTAAAATAGATTTAATAAATAAATTTGAAAATGTATAGCCTTTGCTTTCCAGCCAGTGCAGCTCAATCTCATTGATTTCAGGAACCATTCCGAGACGTCGAAAGTGCGAAAAACGCGATCAAAGCTGGTCATGCCTGGGGTGCCCTTTACTTCACGGAGAATTACACCGACGCCCTGGTGGCCAGGGCAGCTCTGTGGAAGGACGCCGACGAGGAGACCCTGGACCAAAGCGAGATGCGAGTTTGGCAGGATCTTTCGAGTGAGTTTCCACAACCGATTGTAATTAATATAACCTTTTAACCTAATTTTGGTCAAAATAGACAAGCACATCGGTCTGATGCTGCAGAGGTATCTGCACCAGTCCTACGAGAGCTTCATGAAAGGCCTTTTGACTGCTTGCAAAGAGAATACAGAACTTGTTGAAGTCCCTGTTAAAGTAAGTTCGCATCAGAATTTTTAATTTGTACTGTGTTTTAATTTTGGCGTAAATTTCGCAGTTCTTGCAACCTGTTTACGGGCCAGCCGTGCCGAATTTCACGGATTTCGCCGCTCCTGGAGTAATGCTGACGTGAGTTTAATTTAAAATAATATTAAATCAAAGCATTTTTGGTCGTGTAAATAACTCCTTCAATTTTTAACGCTGAGTCTTTATTTTGCAGAATTATTTTCTTCTTGGCCGTTGCCCTGATGTCTGGGGCCATGATCATCGAGCGCGTCGAGGGATTATTGGAGCGGAGCCTCGTGTGTGGTGAGCTGATTTTCCTTTATCTCCTCAGTCGTCATTATTTTCCCAATATGAAATCCGGATATTTCCCTTTCCAATCAAATTTCGGATAATTCCCCTGAGCTTCAAACTCGTTTATTTTAATCCAAATATCTGTTCGATTTCGCAGGAATCACGCCCCTGGAGATTCTGACCTCTCACGTGGTGACCCAATTCGTGGTCATGACGAGCCAGTGCGTCCTGGTCATTGTGTTCACCCTGGCCGTGTTCAACATCACGTGCGAGGGTCCGGTCTACCTGGTCGGCCTCATGCTGATGCTGCAGGGCCTGTGCGGCATGTGCTTCGGTAACTATCTCGTTTGCATTAGCAGTTCACATTGACGTATGTAATTGACGTTTCGCAGGAATGGTGATTTCGTGTCTCTGCGAAAACGAGCGGACGGCAACCTACCTCGGACTTGGCAGCTTCCTGCCTATTGTCATGCTTTGCGGTGAGAACGATTTAAATCTCTTTTTTATGCTTGGCACACAGAACAGAACTCTCCTCTGGGATCGTGAACTTTAATATTGATTTTGTCAGCTATAGTATACGCAATTAAATAATCAGATTTTTTTAAATCAGCGGGGGCCAGATTCGTGCGACGCGCAGATATGGCGTCCGGTGGAGTATGGCGGGAAAAAGGGTCACATGAAAATGCGCGAAAATTGGGACATAATTTACATTTCTTGTACTAATTGTGTCTTTTGGATCGTACAAACAAACTCTTGACACTCGTACGGCAATCCAAAGAGAGGTTTTTGTTTCCCACATTCAGACGCCATCTTGGATCTGCGCAGTGCGAACCAATTTTACCGCACATCTGGACCCCGCTGTTTTAAATTAAAATATTTATTTTATTTTTATGCTCTTTAAAATTCTATTGAAGGTGCCACTTGAGGAATTTTTTATTGTTTAAATAAAATTTGTATTTTTCTAAGGAAAAAATTGGTTTTCTCGGAATTAATTTCTTGTACATTCGTAAGAAACATCTAATTAATCCGATTTTGGCTTAAAATATGAAAATATCAATTACCCAGCGTACTTTATTAAACCCAATCAATCAATCAATGTCATAAACTTGGAGATAACGCGATGGAAAAGAAATTGTCTATAATGCTTGACTGCAAAAGTGCCCGAGGCAGATCTGATTGATGGATTGCCAAATCCCCTTCTGTCGTTGGGCTAAAAATAAATTTATTTTTACCCGCAGGAATCATTTGGCCGGTGGAAGGAATGAATTACTATCTGCGCACAATGAGTTCTATTCTGCCCTTGACCTATCCGACCGAATCGATGAGGAGCATCTTGGCCAGAGGATGGACCATTGAGCAGCCCGTGGTTTATCATGGCTTCATCACCATCATCATCTGGGTCTTTGTGTTCTCCTCGGCTAGCGTGCTCATCCTCAAGATCAGAAAAAATTGAAGCGCGCAAAAATCTTAACAGACATGCAGGGTAATATGGGTTTGGTACTCTGTAAATATTAATCTTAAGTCTCACAAGTCAGCGGAAATTTGTTTGTATACTATTTAATTTTTTGCTGTTGCATATATATGATAATATATATTTATGTGTATGTATTTGTGCATAGTTTTAATTTAAGTATTACTTATTGTGCCTTTTTTACGCTATAATAATGGCTCAACAACAGACGACATTTAATTGTTAAGGATAATAACCATTTTAAGATAAATTGTGATGAAATAAAATGATTTGAAGAAATTGACAAGTATTTTTTCAAATTACACGAAAAAAAAACTCAAACAAATCCGTTCTATTTGCAATGCCGTAAAAGGTTTTTTGTTTTTGAGACAAATCGATTATTCAATGCTACTACTGAATTTTCCGCTACATTATTTGCACATTAAAAATCCACACCTAGGGCGCACAAGTTGTTTAGTTTAAATGTTAAATCCCCTGCCATGTTTCCCTTAAATTTCAATTAAGCGGTTGTTATAATTTTCATTTCTTTACATTTATTTTTTGGGCTTAATTTCCTCCCTTTTTAAACATATATTAATTTTAATGTGGTACAAATTATGTGCTATTTGACTTGCTGACAAAATTAAAAAATTCACCTTTTCTCATCAATCAATTTTTTAAAGCCAAAAATAATTTTGTATTCGAATTCACCAGTTGCATAAACCCTAAGTGTTCGAAGCCGCCAACAGATGGCGCCACCGTAGACTTTCGCTTTTAAGGCACTTCCGCTGCGATTTCAGACTCAATCTAGCTACTGTGCATTCTTCAATTAATTTGCTATTTTTGACGTGCTGAAAACCAAAATCGGTTCAGCCAATCGCCGTAGAATCGTGAAAAACTATTTTTTGAAATAAAAAAATCTTTTCCAACGTTTCTACGGCGAATGGCTGAACCGATTTTGGTTTTCAGCACGTCAAAAATTAGCAAATTAATTAAAAAAAGCAAAATAGCTAGATTGAGTCTGAAATTGCAGCGGAAATGCCTTAAAATTGCTTAAAACAACATTTTTAAGAAAGTCTGTGGTTGCGCCATTTGTTGGCGGCTTCAATAACTAAGGGTTTATGCAACTGGTCAATTGCTGTCAATATTCCAATTTTACCCGTTTGAGCAAATTTCCATTTCCAACTTGGGAATTTTTCCAACTTTAACATGTCATTATCATAACTTTTTACCATACTGTGTACTGTTTAGTATTTTACTTGAACAAATTTAAATATTTACCATTTATGACGCGTTGAAAGCAAATCGGAGTCAGCTTGAAATGCTTCGCGTAGAATCTGTGCGTTCCATCTGACAATAAGACAGGCGGCACAAGATTAATTCCAAGTTGTTTAGGAAACAAAAACGGCACATTTGCATATGACAAGCTAAAGCGATAAAGCTGAGCCGGAGTGCTTTATATATATATTTTGCTCTCCTCGGTGCGACGGATTGAAGATAAAGCGAGAGGGCGAAAAGGCCTGTCACGTGAGCAATTGATATTAAAATCGGATGCCTACGGGAATTGGTATTCTCAAAGCACGGGAGTGCGCTCTCATTATTGTGTTCCGCTGCAAAATCGGCTTCTTAAGAGCCCAGAGCGGCACGCGTATGGTTTCCGCAGTTCATTAATGCTGCAGGTCATGGAAGCATTGTGCGAGAGCGCAACTTCAAAAGCTGAAAGTGTTGCTGATGGGGTTTCTAGACTGTAGATTGTACAGTTCGTTGCTTTGTAATTCCCCTTTGATGATTTTATAATAAGGTTCGAGTTTCAAACAAATCTTTACTTGATAAAGCAAGATGTGGGATAGTTTTAAACTGAATCTAAATTAATGTGCCTGAAAACCTGAAAAGACTAGTTAAAATTGCTTGCAAGACGAAATCTGACTGATCTGACAGACTCAAGACAAAAAATCAGGTCGCATAAATAATGCTGTTTTTAGCTTTTTTAGAAATTCATCGTACGATTTTGTTCAAATTTAAGATATCAACATTAAACTTTAAGCAGCAAATTAATAAATGAAATTTTGTATGTTTTATCTATTGACTAATCCATTTTAGGGCTGGGAATATTAAAGACCGTCTTTGACGAAGTTTCTGAGCACACCAATCGATTCCTGAGGGTCGAATTAGGTAAGTTAAATATTTTTTCCGACCAAAAAGTGCAGCGCAACGTGTGAACTTTTTTCCCGCCACAACAATCTGAATGCGAGAATTGCGCATGCGTCAGAGCTGGCTGGATCTGACAATGAAATCGGTCTCTCTGCAAGTGCTCAAACCAGCTATGACGCATGCGCAGTTCTCGCATTCATATTGTTTTGGCGGGAAAAGGTTATTTTTGTGCTACGCACGTCGCGCTACACTTTTTGGTCGGAAAAATATCCATTTAACCTAATTCGACCCTCAGGAATCGATTGGTGTGCTCAGAAACTTAGTCAAAGACGGGTTTTAAGCGTTTTTTCAAGATTGTTGAAGGTAAAGAAGGACAACTGAAACAATATGAGTCATACTATAGCCTGAATTTAAAGGAACAGAGCGTTTTGCAGAAAAATAACGTGTGTTGGAGATAAAAACATCAGGCATTCACGCACCTGATATAATTTTAAAGCTTCACGCAAAATGACGAGCTCCAGTTTTGTTTGAATAATAATTGAACTGTGTTTGCCTCTGGCGAGAGTCCTCAAATAAGTTTATACATCCCGTAGATTCGCATTTAAACATAAACAAACCGACCCCTAAAAATTGCACGCTTGTTTTGGTAGAGCGCAGGCAAAACACACACAAGGAAATGCTATACGAGGCAAATCCACACACTCAACATCGGTGGTATCTCGTGAAAACAAAAGACCAGCGCCGCACGGCAGAAGCAGACGCAGCCCTTTCTCGTTCTTGTGGTCGTAAATCTGTGACGCAAGTACTCTCCTCTGTAATACTTAAACGCGAAAAAAGGAGCGTTTCAGAGGTGAGAGCGGCGTGCATTATTTAGAGACGTCTGCTTTGTTTGGAGCCGCAGCTCAGCAGACCCTTCTTCTTCTCTTCACACAAAGATTAGGGACGAGAGGGCATTCTGGTAGACCTGTGCCTAAGCCGAGACGAGTAAAAATATCCGAAATTGCTTCTCGGCACTGCGGCGCCGGGTGACCTACTTTTGCCAGGGTTACCTCAAGGTCTCGCGGAAACCTGAGATCAATTTTCAAAAACATAAAATCTTTAAATAAAAGACACGATGGAAATATGATCTTAAAAACTAATTTTCATAAATGATCAGAAGCTAAAATGGTATTTTTATCTATGGATGTGAATTCTGAATCTTACTTGCCAAAATTTAAGAGATTATTTTTATTTGTGGATTTTTTAACTGTTCATTCCAGCAATAAACTAAATTTAGGATTGTGCCAATTTGTATCAATAAATTTTGAACGAGCTTTCCTTTTTTGGAGTGCGAATTAAATTCATTTTGGAGAAATTAATCAAGATTTTAAATATACAGCTGGTATAAACACAGCCAGAGTAAACTTTCTTATAAATTTAAAGTGGCAAAGACAAATTCTACCACTAATTTTCCATTAGGCACTAGCCACGGGGAAAGAAAGAATACAGTTTGACAAAACAAAATAATTTTATTCCTTTCGATCAAGAGACAAGCCACAGTACTCAGAGTTGCAGCAACTTTGAAACAAAAAGCTACAAATAAATTAATTATATATTTAATTGATTCAATTTTCCTCTTTCTCTCGCACGTGATTCACACATTTTGGCCGGTTTTGGAGAACTGCTCGTCGCTTTTCCCGTCCTCTTCGACCAGCATTGCAATGGAAGCAGTCCTGCTCCACATTTCATTGACGCCACGCTGCTGCAGACCTACGACATCGGCTTCCGCGACCAAACTCTGGTACTTCATTTGCTTGAAGCAAGAGCAGACAGGGAACAGGGAGTAGGTGGACACGCCTGCAACGACAAAGATTTATTTTCAACGTCGTGATTGCAAACGCGGGACATTATTAAAAATCTAGAAATAAAATTTTAAAATAAAATATTTTTTTGCTTCAATTAAATACAACTACTTCCTCTTTGAGTATAGCAACTTTTTATTTTTCCTTTTTCTGCAGGAATAAGTTTTAGCCCTAATTGACCAGTTGCATAAACCCTTAGTTATTGAAGCCGCCAACCACAAACTTTCTTAAAAATGTTGTTTTAAGCAATTTTAAGGCATTTCCGCTGCATTTTCAGACTCAATCTAGCTATTTTGATTTTTTTAATTAATTTGCTCTTTTTTGACGTGCTAAAAACCAAAATCGGTTCAGCCTTCCGCCGTAGAAACGTTGGAAAAGATTTTTTTATTTCAAAAAATAGTTTTTCACGATTCTACGGCGATTGGCTGAACCGATTTTGGTTTTCAGCACGTCAAAAATTAGCAAATTAATTGAAGAACGCACAGTAGCTAGATTGAGTCTGAAATCACAGCGGAAGTGCCTTAAAATCGAAAGTCTACGGTGGCGCCATCTGTTGGCGGCTTTGAACACTTAGGGTTTATGCAACTGGTGAATTCACGAGTTAAAAAACTTGTATTTCCATTCTATGGATTAGGGCGCTGGAAGTTGTTAGAGAACGACATTCTTATCAAAATAAAGACAAATTTAATAAACGGCTCGCTATAATTTTTCAATCGGTTTCAAGTAATAACATTCATCACTTACAGTAAGAGAAGATGGCTGACAGCGTGTAAAACACTCGAAGGGTGGTGTTGTTTGGCATGAAGGCGATAGGGATGAAGATCACAAAGCACGAGCAGGCTTTGATCCAACCGACCACCAACCAGGGCACCATCAGGCAACGTTTGCGCTGCATTTGTAAAATTGGTAAAATTTAGTCATTGTTTTATTATTATTTGCTCTCCTCAGCACGAGATATCCGATTCCTACCTTCAGAATGCCAACGAGTAGCAGAACTGGAAAGAGTAGCAAAGCGGAAAAGA
Organism: Cloeon dipterum; assembly: GCF_949628265.1. Taxonomy (NCBI): domain Eukaryota; kingdom Metazoa; phylum Arthropoda; class Insecta; order Ephemeroptera; family Baetidae; genus Cloeon; species Cloeon dipterum. The sequence continues at coordinate 27,101,472 of NC_088790.1, forward strand.
TCACCGCGAGACCTTCAGTGATGACAATAAAGTTGTTTTCCGTTTGATCTAAAAAAAAGAATAAATTCATCATGAAAATAATGATTTTTTAATTAGTATGATGAAATTTTAAAAATACCTGAATTAGCTGAAACCATTCCAACAATGAAGCCCCAGCTGAAGTAAAGCTGCATGGTTGAAATCTGGAAATTTCACACGAATTAGAGCTCTCTAGGGAAAGAAAAAACAATTTAAATTCAAGATAGGAGCAAAACGACTTTTATGGCTTTCGATAAAAGCAGAATCCTCAAAGTTTAATTTGGTAGCTAAGCCAAAATTAAAAATTCATGGTAAAAGTCTTTTTTTAAACTTACCACTTCAAAAATGGCAATCATTAAAGCGGCATCAGCAGCTTTCAGGCGAAAAAAGTACAACTCTTGCCTGGCCATCTTTAAGTCTGATTTTCTTACTCAGCAGGCCAGACGTCGACTGCCAACTAATTGCACGAAGAAGCAAGGCGAGACGATTTCATGTTTCAACATGTAAGAACATCCAGATGAATGGAATTTACAGGAATCGCGTTTGAAAAGAATCTGATTAATTCGTGGAATTCGCCTCCACTGCTTGAATTTTTTTACGAAACTCATTAACCGCTATCGACTTCTTCTTCTTCTTCTTGGTATATTTGCACATAGTTAAATTCCCTTTGATGCATTCAAGTGAGTTTCATAAACCAAACCACTCATTTATGCTGGGAGGCGTATTATTTTACCTTTACCTTTGCCGCGCCGCCGCTTTCTTTCAATTTATCGATTCGACGAGGCATCAAACAAGAGCTATTGAATAATTCTGCCCGACGTTTGAAGCATGCAAATCGTGTGCCAAGGATCATTATTTTTTTCGGCGTTTGTGCAAACAAGGCAAATTGCACGCAGACAGTCAACATTGCGCGAAAAAAACGACTTGTCGCGAGGGAGATGAAAGCAAACATTGGCGATAACTGCTGCGCTGCTGCCCCTTCAAATATTAATGACAAATTGATTTCCTCCTTGTGTGTGCGACTTGGGTGGGCTGCCCCTTCGCTACTCCGCGCGCGCCAACCCCTAGCTGCTTTTGTCGCCTTTATTGATGCCTCTCGTCGCCGCAACAAAAGTGGCTGCTGATGAGGAGTAAATTCGCCCAGAGCCATTTTCCATTAAATTCTTGCAAAACAAACAGACTGAAATGTTAATGCCCTTTATTGCCGCTTGAATACGGAAATTAGAGAGCTCCTTCTAGCGGGCCTGAATTTCTTTATTAAAAAGGTCATTTCCAAAGATTTAGGCGCAGCTTCCTCTAATTAATTTGTTCCGAGGCAAAGCGGATTCATTAAGGGAATTCAAACCGCTGCTTCCTCTGAAAAGAAACTGCGAGTGAAAAGCAGCCTTTTCTCGGCTGGAAAAGCCGATTTAATTCTAGCTTTCAATAGGCAGTCTAAATTACGCTCGTCATGCTCAAAAAAAGACCACAAGAAGGTATTGAAAATGGCATTTTCGTATTTCCCGTTTCAATCTGCGCAGTTTCTCTACTCGAGTAAGGAAAAATTGATCAGAAATAATATTTTTTTTCAGTTAAAATGTCTTTTTACAGTCGGCTTTTCCGGCCAGAGTGGCAGTTTTAGTTACAGAAACGATTATTTCTTTTTTGGGCAAATAAATAACTCTTCGTGTCAAAAATATTGCTTCATAAATTGTATTTTCTGGGAAATTTAGCAAAATCCCAAGTAAATTATGATTTTATTTTAGTATCTCATAAACTCTTCTGAGAAAAAATTTAATATAGGGTTTAAAACTTTTTTAATAATATCTTCATTAGAAAGCTCCAAATCATACGAAAAACACTGCAGGCCTTTTTCTTAATACATTTTCTTCCTCATCCCTTTCTTTTCCTCTCCCTCTCTTGGAAGCAAAGTTCTGCTTTTTGTCCCGGAATCGGACAAATTCCACCCCGAGCAGAGCTTCCTATTTGCTCTCGCACCCAGCCGGGCCGCTGCGGGCTGCCGGTTTGATGCTCTACAGATCGAGCCGGGAGGGCTTGCTGGCAGGCAAAAAGTCCTGCTGCAGTCCCGAGCGTAGTCGGAGCAGCAACAACAAAGGCGAGGACAAAAAAAGGCGCAGCACCTCGTCCAAATCGGCGAATCTCTCTTCTCTCATGAGGAAACTCTTGATAAGATTCGACGAATTAGTTTTTGGCGAAACTGTTGAATTTGTATAGACTTTCATATAAAGTATGTACACCCTGGTAGAAATTTTTTATTCAAGGGTTTTAGCGATTTAATGAACTTCGAAGACAAAGAAACAAAATAATCAAAATAGATTTAGAATAATTACTGTTTTTGATCAATTTAGATGAAATTGGGTTCTTTTCTTAGAGAGTATCTGTGGGTCGTTTTAAACATTCGAAAAAATAGAATTTTCCTTTATGAGTTTGTAAGTTTTGATGGTTAAGGTAAGGAGAGTGAAGCTACACGAATATTCTGAAATCTGATATAATTTCCTATTTTTTACTAAAGACCAAAATTTTCTTGTGGGAGTTTTTAATTAAAAAAAACATGTTAATTAGAAATAAGGTAAATTAATTTTCTGTAAAATATATTTTACAAAAGAGACCATACTCGTACCTCCTGAAAATGAATATATGGCTTCATGAATTCTAGCAGTGGAAACTTAAATTAATAATAATGAATAATGAATCACGGTTTTTTACCAAAACAGGAGACCACTCTGCGAACTTTTTCTTGACACGTAAAAAGCTTTTGATAAATTTCCAACGGAGTTCATTTTAAAACAAATAGATTTTTACTTTGATTTATAAAATCATCAAATTACAATAATGATTAATCCAATTTTACAGCACATCTCAATCGCTGTCGTTGTTGATTGCTCTGAAGACCTCTTTCTGTTTGGTCTTGGAATTGTTTTTCTTTTGGAAAACGATTGTTCCACGTCTGGCAACAACTTTTAGACGATTTTGGCGGGAAAAGAATATTTTAAGAGTGGCTAAAAAACTTTAAAAATTCCCAATTCGTGATCATTTGAGGTCAAAGCGCAAAAAAGACGCTCAGAAAAAAATAGATCAACTAGAAATCTCCTAGAAGCAGGGTTGCACCCGTTTTTTTCATCACTGGTTTTGAACGGTTTTTACCAATTTCTTGCGCAAGAACTGCAAGAAATGAATTTATTCCATTTTTCTTCTGTGAAAATCTAAAATTTGCGGTTGGAGTGCTCAAAATTTCCTCCACTGTGCAGATATTTTCTTTTAAATTGCCATTTTGTTGCCTCAATTTCTCCAAAAATTTCTCCCTGACAGTTTTTCAAGTCGAGGTTATTGAAAAATAGGGTGAAAACATTGCCTGCAAGAAATGCGGGTTTTTTGCAAAGATTTTTAACGTTTGGAGCTTTTTACAACCTGCAAACTACGTCAAATCGAAAATTTGGTTATATTTCTTAACTCGGCATCAATAATTTTAATAAAAACTAAAACGTTCGAATGCTTGTCAGTCGGTCAGCGGCGCTCGTCCTAATTTTCGGCGTCGGCGGCGGCGTCGCGAGCAAGGGTGGCTGCTGCTGCCGCTGCTGCTGCTGCATGTGTGCGCAGGGAGTCGATTTTGGTGCGCATCCGTGGTAACCATGGCGACCCGGTGTGTCAGCATCAGCCACATTACGGCCGATCTGGGGGGTAGTCCTCCAGTCGTGGTGGCCCGGTGGCTGCTGGCAGGGTGGCTGCCTCTCGCGTGCTCTCTCTTTTGCTCGCTCGCTCGCTACCCCCGCGCCGCACCAGCCGCGACTTTTCCAGCAGCTTTTCCAGCAGCTGCGCCCGCCCGCGCTGCCAGTGCGGGCCTCGCCGCCAGCCAGACTCGAGTTTCGCCTTTTCAGCTGTCTTGGTGAGTGTGCGACTCCTGCCCTAATGCTGCTACGGCTGCTGCTGCATCTCACTCAGATGCGCATTTCTGCTGCTTGATCGCCGCCGCGCCAACGTGCCACATATACGCCTCACGGGAATTTGTTTTTTTTTCTCTCTCCTTGCTCTCGCTTTCTACGTATCAGGGATGTACATGGCTAGAGTGCAAACGGGGGCACGGCTGAGGAGATTGACAAAAAAATTATATAGGCTCAGATTTTTCGTGTTGTTCATTTTCTCGATTTATTTGTCATTTTAAATTTTTCAGTACAGGTAATTTGGGTGAAACACTTATAAACAATCCCCCAAGAAAATACAATGCGCCTTTTTACGCTAAAACGATTAAAAACGTCCGATTTAGGCACAAGAAGTTAATATAAATTTTCTGGCATCCAGAAATGCAGAGGTAAGAATATATAAAACGATTCCAAATCAGTATTTATGATTGGAAATGATTTATTTATTTATTTTTTCTAATTTAATTCGGCAAATGTTTTTGGGGGAAATATTCATCCCTTTTAAAATGTTCGGTTCAGTTTATAAACTAAAGAAATGCGAAAGAGGAGCAAGTCTGTAGTAAAAACATAACTATTGCAATCTCTTCTTCCTTACATAATAATGTTGATAGAGACTCTATAAACAGCCGTTATTTTTTTTCAGATAAAACTTTGCAGGGATTAATTATTTATGATTAGTTTGTTTGTGAGTTCAAGTACCTACATACTACAAGTAAATATATTTATTTCATTTATATCAAACTAATAAATAAAAATTGCTAAAAAATTCACTCGCTCGGCGATTGCTTGCAGAGAGTATATATTGATTTCTGTTCATCGATTTTAACTAGTCTCAATTTAATTCTCTTATCAACATCGTGTTCTTTTTTATGGGAGTTCATAGATAGTTAAATGAGCCCACATAAGCTCAATAAGAGACAATATGATTGGATAAATCGCCAAATTAAATATATTTCGTAACTACCATACTAAGTACATTTTTTTTTAATTTTAAATTGTGTACAATATGGTAGTTTTTTAACCCTATTATCAATAAATTTTTAAATAAAACTGGTCATGCCAAGATAGTTGACAGAATAAGTGATCTTAAATTCTTTTGCAGATTCCCAGTTTTTCAATTTCAGAGACCCTTTTTCCTTTCCAAAAGTAGAATAAAAATAAATGCTCTCCATTCCTACCATTATACATTTTAAATGAGATATAAAAACTGGGGAGTGAAGATCAATTTTCTAAAGCCTCCGCCTAGTTGAAAAATCTAAAATCCAAATCAGCAAGCCCAAGTTTTCAACTGTCTTGAAGCATACTTAAATATTATCCCATCGAACTCGACTCGCATCAAAGAAACCCCGCGGCTTGATCTTTTGCCGATTGCACTCTTGAGGGAAAAAAATCTCAAATGCTTCTCTTCCGCAAAGAGGAGGTTACGTACTTGCACCTCTCGTATATGTATGTATATGTTTTTATACATTCTGCACCGGCTTTTTATCACATTTCTCGTGAGCACAGGTGAAACCGGATACTATTTCGGGCGAAATTAAACTTCCTGCTGTGCTGGAGATAGGGCGGGCGGGCGGGCGTCTCGTAAAATGACGCGTGGGGAGGCAGAGGCGCAGCGCCTTATTCTCGAATATCTTTCGCTCCGCGGCTGCGGCGGCGGCGGCTGCCGTTAAAAGATCCATCTCTCAGCCGTGTTTACTTTGACTGAGGCTTCTATATACATATACACCGGCGCATTTATGCGTGTATTCCCTGGAGTGACACGAAGGCAAAGTAAATACTCGCGCAATGTTCATAAATTTGCTCCCTTTTGATCGGTGCACATGCGTAATATGGAATTATGGCTCTGCTGGGTCACTTTAGCTGCGCAGCCTGGATTTTTCTCTGCTTTTTCGCTTCGAGAGCACGAGATTGCTGAGAGCAGCAGCAGCAGCAGTGGCTTTCCTTTCTTTATTCACTCTGCCAGTAGGAAAATGAGATTCGATTTTGAAGTTGCTGTGGGACAAAGAGCGGTTCAATGTGGAGGAAAAGTCAGCGCCGGCTGGATGAGGAAAAATCGTAAAGTGGCGCATTAATATAATTTTTTACTTTCATCAGCTCGTTTCAGCATTGGTTGTAAACTTTTTATGGGGCAATATCAGACCGTGGACGCATATTTTCCTCCGTATAAAAAGTTGGATACGTCAAAAATACTTGTATCACAGGCTTTATAGCAATCACCGACCATTGACCTTTTGTTTTTATTAGATTTCCTAAAAAAAGTTGAATCGTGGAAAGATAATCATCTGCAATGGCCTTAATTAATTAATTAATCGGAAAATTAAATATTCCAGAGTGATTCAGAGAATTCTTCAGCACCCAAAGTAAAGCAAACACAATTTGCCGATCCACTTTACTTTCAATTCCAAGAATTAACGAGCCACTGATTTAAGAATATAACTCAATTAACTTATCTCTGAAGCTGACAAAATATTTAAATTAAATCCACAAGAACCTTTAAGTTTTGTGTCCTTTAAAGCGTTAAAAAAATGAAATTGTTTCTAATTTAAATCCGAAAATATTTAAAGATGCCTTTCTCCTGTAATGTTTTAATAAGGAAGGACGGTTTAGGTTGCTGCCCTAAGCTAGAATTTTGAATAACGCAGCGGGGTCCAGATGTGCGATAAAATTGGTTCCCACTGCGCAGATCCAAGATGGCGTCTGAATGTGGGAAACAAAAAGCTCTCTTTGGATTGCCGTGCGAGTGTCAAGAGTTTGTTTTTACGATCCAAAAGACACAATTAGTACAAGAAATACAAATTATGTCTCAATATTGACGAAAACTTGGTTCTTTTCGCGCGTTTTTACGTGACCGTTTTTCGCGCCATACTCCACCGGACGCCATGACTGCGCGTCGCACGAATCTGGCCCCCGCTGGAATAGCGATTGAACGCACTCGTTTCTGATCTCTATAAAAAATAAAGCATGATAGCAACGTCGTGAAACCCTATACTTGCTCTCCGTTCCCCCTACAAAAATTCACAACCTTTAAAATTTCGTTTCTAATTTTCAGCAATTTCAAAGACATGAAATTTTCTTCTTAATTAAATCATTTAAAACAAAAAAGTCTTAGCTATTTTAAAAAAAAAACTCATACGTAGGCCAGAAAGCTGGACATAATTTATTTCGGTGACTCTGCAAATAATGAAAATAATTCCGAGCGTCTTGTCGTGACACGTTTTAAGTTTTGAAGGGCAGAGGCGCAAGGGTCCCACGCAGCGGCGGCGGCGGATGAGACGTGGCGAAATTTTCCAAATAACCAACGTTGACTGTGCCTCCCTCGAAGCATACTAACAAATAATTGTACGTGTGTTGCGCGACAAAAGGAGCGAATCTTGTCTGTCGTCGCGTGCGTTGTGCTTTCGGGGAATTAGCAGCGGCGCCTGCCACTATACCGCCGCCGCCGCCGCCTCCACCGAACTGCCGCGCTTTCAAAGAAACGGAGATGCGCCCAAAGGGGTGTGGTGCCTCGTAAGCATCCACTAATTTATCCAGCAGGTTGCATGACGTGCAAACAAACAGCCGCACACATATACACACGCACACATACACCAAGCTGCCACTGTGTGCTGTGTGTACATTTGTGTGTGTTCTCGTGCAATGTGTGCTGCGACATGACTTGCTACCGATTTTTCCCTGGGGGTCGTGAAAAACGCTGTTTATACAAAGGGATGTTTGTTTTTGTTGCATATGTTATTTTTCTGTTAATTATTGTTTGTCAATGACTAAACTGATGGCACAATTATTATGTGTTCTTGAAATCCACTGTAGAAAAAAAAACTCTAATTAAAGTGTGAAGCAAAGTGATTTGGCGGAGAGAACATAAAAGCAGCGGTGCCAGATTCGTGTGACGCGTAGATATGGCGCCAGGTGGAGTGTGGCGCGAAAAAACGGTCACGTGAAAATGCGCGAAAAGAACCAAGTTTTCGTCAATATTGTGACATAATTTGTATTAATTGTGTCTTTTGGATCGTAAAAACAAACTCTTGACACTCGTACGGCAATCTAAAGAGAGCTTTTTGTTTCCCACATTCAGACGCCATCTTGGATCTGCGCAGTAGGAACCAATTTTATCGCACATCTGGACCCCGCTGTGAAAATTAAAACTCTAAACATTTTTTTATAACATTTTTTCTGATACATATTGAGGTTATAAACTTCTTTATTCTACTTTTTCATATGAGCAATCACGGTTCATGTAGAATTTCTTTTGAATACAACATAAACATTTATTTAATTAGAGGCAAATTAACCGAAATTAATTGCCATACATGGTCGAGCAAACACGCTGCCCTTTTTCACGTCCCCAAATTTAGTTTGCTGTGCATTCGCGCATCCCACGCCCAAATTACAACTAATGGAAATGGTGGAGAGCGAATTTTCCTCGTGCGGGGGTGGTTTAATCTGCACAACATCGAGCAATGTCGACCCTGACGCGCAAGTCTATTTTTGCTGCCATCCTTTGACGAGATTGCCGCTGAATTGAAGCGAACGCTTTTAAAATTGATTTTATATAAGAGCACATCATGGCCGTTGCTTTCGCAAAAACTTCAAAGAGGCAATCGAAGCTAAGGGAAAGAAATATTTATATCAACAACTCAAAGAGAGTTTGGTTTTCATCAGCCAATAAAAATTTGCGCACAAAATAAAGAAACAAGAGCAAATTGAGTGCTTTTCATTGTGTTGCTGATTGAATTTAAAAACACCAATTCAATGCTGAATGGTACTTACTTAAAAGCGTTTTGCTCCGAAACAGCGGGGGCCAGATTCATGCGACGCGCAGATATGGCGTATGGCGGGAAAAATGGTCACGTGAAAATTCGTGAAATGAAGCAAGTTTTCGTCAATATTGCGACATAATTCGCATTTACTTGTACTAATTGTGCCTTTTAAATCGTAAAAACAAACTCTTGACACTCGTACGGCAATCCAAAGAGAGCTTTTTGTTTCGCACATTCAGACGCCATCTTGGATCTGCGCAGTGCGAATAAATTTTACCCGCTGCTCCGAACTGTACTTGAAATATAATATTTCCACCGAGCAATGCTGCATGTTGACCTTTTTGTCAGGTTTCTCATGAAAGCTCTCAAGTTATTCAGCGCGGTGGAGCAATCTGCAATCTCTGTACCACAAACGTGTGTCTGAACGGAACGGTGAGAGATCAATTTTCCACTCTTTTATTGCGCTTGTCTTTTGACTGCTGCAAATTTGATTTCTATCTGCGAATTGATTAAAAAGCTCCAAGCGCTGTTGGAAATTATTTCGGTGGGTGTCACAATCAAACGGCAATTCAGAACTCGCCCCTTTCAGCAGCCTCGCGTCTCAGTAAAAGCCATTAAAACTTTCTTCTTGAACTGGAAATAGCACACGTGTCTGCGCCGGGTCGCCTGAAAAGCGAGCAGGTATGCAGCCCGCGGGGCAGACTCCAACTCGCTCCTTTGGCACGAGTTGCTCGCAGGATCGGCCAATTTAGGTTGACATTCAAGAAACGTGTTTATCTACCCTTTGAGCGACTTGTGCGGCCATTGTGTACAAGCAACGCCGCACGCAGGGGAAACAGTGGCTCGTGTGCATGTCTATCGCGTGGCGCAAATGAAAAAAGGAAATGGAAAAGCAAGAACGTGTGACTCGGGTTTCTGGGGGATTCAGAGTTGAATTAATTCAGAACAAAAACATATACAACGAGAAAAAAAGCATAATTTATTTAGTTGTTAGATAGGATTTTAATGAAATGTAAGCCTAATTGTAAGAGCAGGAAAAGCACCACAAGCATAGGCAGAATTAAATTAAATTGAAAAATAAACTTTGCATCAGCGGGGGCCAGATTCGTGCGACGCGTCCGGTGGAGTATGGCGCGAAAAAACGGTCACGTGAAAATGCGCGAAAAGAAGCATGTTTTGGTCAATATTGTGGCATAATTTGCATTACTTGTACTAATTGTGCCTTTTAAATCGTAAAAACAAACTCTTGACACTCGTACGGGAATCCAAAGAGAGCTTTTTGTTTCCCACATTCAGACGCCATCTTGGATCTGCGCAGTGGCAACCAATTCTATCGCACAACTGACCCCCGGTGCTTCGCATTGCAAAAATTATTCAATTTTGTGTGCGAGCATTCGGGCTTTTGATTTATAAAGCTTTTTAATCGTACATAGTACAATTTTCTGGAAATTATATAAAAAATACTCCTTCCCGGCTGTTGAATTCTTAGAGCTAGAATTTAATTTTTGGGCCCATTGCGAGATTTTCTCATTTACAAACAAAAATAATCTCGTATAAAAAACTCATTCCCTCTAAAAAGTAAAAATGAGCTGCTGAAACGGAAAAAAATGACTGAGAATGTAATGGGGGCGCGGGCTCGTAAATTCCGCGGGTGTTTTTCAGAAGCACAGAGTGTATAATTGCAGTTTATTTCCGGTGGCGCACATCCAGGGCCAACAACTCTCACGGAGCGTGCATTAATTTAGCGGAAAATTGCCTTCAAAAGGCCGCGAGCTTGAAATTCGTTTGTGCCTCAGCTGGCAAAGCAGGCGAGATTTGAAACTGACTCGGCCCGCAGCGTGCACACGCGCATGCACCTGCTGCCACTTTCTCACTTGCACTGGGTGAGTTTCAAGCTTATCAGCTTTAGGGTGGATCAATTTTAATTAGTGCTTGTTGGCTCTTTGTTATACACACTTGTCAATATTTACTATGCATCAAATGGCTTCTGAGAGTTCTGACACTGAGTTCAATATTCACGCTGATTCGCTCGCCTTGTTTATAGTATTGGATGATTCAGGTTAATGAATATTTAACACGAAAATATTCCTCTAATTTGTGCAAAATCGGCTCTAAATTCAAGCGGCAAGCATTGTCTATCAGCTGGATATCCTAATTCATCCTGACTAAAAGAGGATATCGCTCACCAGCAATATTCAAGTGAAAGAAAAAGAATTTTATTGAATATATCAGTCGCAAATAAACAGTCAATTCATGCAAAGCCAAACGAATTAAAACATAGCTTTGTTTGGTCCAAATTCCAAAACTCAGTTATAGATTTAAACAGTTGCATAAACCCTTAGTTATTGAAGCCGCCAACAGATAGCGCAACCACAGACTTTCTTAAAAATTTTGTTTTAAGCTGTTTTAAGGCGTTTCCACTGCGATTTCAGACTCAATCTAGCTATTTTGCTTTTTTCAATTAATTTGCTAATTTTTGACGTGCTGAAAACAAAAATCGGTTCAGCCATTCGCCGTAGAAACGTTGAAAAAGATTTTTTTATTTCAAAAAATAGTTTTTCACGATTCTACGGCGATTGGCTGAACCGATTTTGGTTTTCAGCACGTCAAAAATAGCAAATTAATTGAAGAATGCACAGTAGCTAGATTGAGTCTGAAATCGCAGCGGAAGTGCCTTAAAATCGAAAGTCTACGGTGGCGCCATCTGTTGGCGGCTTCGAACACTTAGGGTTTATGCAACTGGTGAATTACAAGAAAAATGTTGCGATAAAATTGGTTCGCACTGCGCAGATCCAAGATGGCGTCTGAATGTGGGAAACAAAAAGCTCTCTTTTGATTGCCGTACGAGTGTCAAGAGTTTGTTTTTACGATCCAAAAGACACAAATAGTACAAGTAATGCAAATGATGTCACAATATTGACCAAAACTTGCTTCTTTTCGCACATTTTCACGTGACCATACTCCACTGGACGCCATATCTGCGCGTCGCACGAATCTGGCCACCGCTGCTTCTATGAAGCTCAGAAAAAGATTATTTTATAGAATAAATAAACTCGAAAGTCGAAGAAAAAAATCAATGAATCCCTTTCTGGGTCTAAAAGTCTTGTTTTTGCTGCCCTGTACGTCCTAAAGTCAGTAAAGGAGTAGATTCCGCGAAAATGAGACAAGCAGCACTATTGATCTTAAAAGACATTCTCCGAGCTTTTGTCAACTTGAGGGGGTTAACCTCTGCTATTTTGAAGGAATTGGTCGTGAAAGGGCACGTTGCCGCAAATAGCTAGCTGTTGCTGACGCAGTTTCGGAACTTTCCTCGGCGTAGAGGGAAAAAAGAGCAAATTTTTAAACCAACTGGGAGGGAGAGCTAATGTAGCCAGTAGTTAGCCTTTTTATGTGGCCGCAGTTGCTGGGAAAACTCGTTCTTGTATCGCATATCCGTTGCCATTTTCATCTGTTCGGATGATCCACTTTCCCACACGCGCGCGGATAGGTATCGCATTTCGCCAAGCGTTGTTTTTCCCCCGATGAGACACATACACGGATATCCAGCGCAAGACTTTTGTGTTCCATCAATGGCAAAACGAGCGACAAGCACGTTCGCCCGCGAGCACCGTGTCTGTCGCCTGTCGCTTCAAAATTCAAACGAGTTATCGATTCGAGAAAGATCGATTGTCAAATATCTACATCACAGTTGGGCTGCTTTTTACTCCCCATAGGCGCCTCGAAAACTCCTCACTCATCCAATTGGACGAAAAACTATTTTCGGATTCATCAATCACGCTTTTTATCTCCGATAATTTTTCATTTTTATGCAAATTTATCAAGCGCACATTCACAAAAAAAAATAGAACTAGTGGAGCAGAAAATGAGAGTTGTTCGATGGTGAACGCATTTTGTTTGAGAGAACATGTGAAATCAATTGGACATATTCCCTTTGTTTGAGCGTCAGTGGCTACAAAAACGGTTTACTTTAACAGTTTTGTTCGTCCGGATTTTTCCTGAAATAATAATAGGCACTAAAATTTTGTCTTTACAAATGTACAGAACATTTGGGATTTTTTAAACCAAAATAGCTTCTCATAAAATCATTGCAAGAAAGTATAGTTTGAGAGCTTGGAGGCAAACAATTATTTTTAAAATATTTAGTCGTGTAGAGTCAAAAGCAAAGCCTAAAAACTATTTTGAGTAGTGAACAAAAGAGTCAAGCGCCGGAAAATATTGTCAGTTACATTACAAAATTAATATTAGAATAGAGAAACATTGACATGAATTATCATTTAAAAAAAACCTTATTTCATATGAAAACGTGTCTGACACAAATTTATGCTTTAACCTAAAAATGCTCTGAAGCAAAAGAGATGAAAATAAAATAGTGAAAAGTGGTTTTTAGCGTCTTAAATGTATGCAAAAAATTCTAAATTTATTAATTTTCCTGCGTCATGACAAATTTTTACAGATAAAAACCGTGGAAAAAATGAAATTTATTCATTAACTATTTCGAAAAATTGATGTTTTCCTAACCAAAAATATTTTACTTTTGATTTTCCGCCCTTTCTCCATACCCAGCATTGCGGTGTCTTTGTCATCCCCAAAATCCGCCAAAAATTGAATTCAAGCAGGTGACAACAATTAATTTATAAATTAATAACAGTCATTTTGTGGCAGCAACTGAGCAATTGTTAACGTGAAATGTGTCTCATGGTGATGTGAGTGAAATTACCACCATTTCGCATTTGATAAAGGTGGCGTTTTGCCACTGCAACAGTGGCGTGGTGCTTATGCGTCCCCAAGGAATGAGCGGTAGTAAAAGCCAGCCGACTAACGAGCCTGCCTCACCTTTTAGCGTGGCTGCGACTCACCTTTTTGCGGCAGCGTGCACGTAAATTGCTAACGACATTTGCCGCCTGGCTGACAATCATTGGACGCTTGTGGTCACTCGCAAATCTCACTACGAGTGCGAGTGCATTGTTCTATGCACTTCTGCAGCAAGGGGTTAAGTGGTCAGAGAAGAACAAAAGGCAATTATTGTCCAAGAAAATAATACACCGAGGAGAAGAAAATTAATTTTTTGTTCTCTTGGTGGTAGCAATTATACGAGCAAAAGAAACGATCCAGATGATATCAAATCTCTCGTGGAAACACCCAAATCCTTGCTTTTGTAGCAAAAGGCCAAGGCTCCTAGACAAATTGAAACAAAAGATACCTTCAATTTAATAAATGATTAAAATGGATTGATTGGTTGAACATTATTTGAATTGTTGGATGCAATAAGCAGTTGATCGATAAACAATTTTTTCTACAATATGCAACAATAAAAAAGAACCTTGCTACAACAGCGGGGTCCAGATTCGTGTGACGCGCAGACATGGCGTCCGGTGGAGTATGTTCACGTGAAAATGCGCGAAAAGAAGCAAGTTTTCGTGTCAATATTGTGACATAATTTGCATTTGTCTTTTGGATCGTAAAAACAAACTCTTGACACTCGTATGGCAATCCAAAGAGAGCTTTTTGTCTCCCACATTCAGACGCCATCTTGGATCTGCGCAGTGCGAACCAATTTTATCGCACATCTGGACCCCACTGCTGCTACAGTAAAAATTCAAATTTCCAGCAATTGACCGCATTTTCTTGGCAGATTTCGATTCCTCTTGTCGAGATCTGTCCAACAGCGTATGAAATATTTTAGGGAAACTCTCTTTGTCGTGAAATAAAACAGGATTTCAAGTAAGGAGACACAGTCCTCACAATTTGCAGCCATATATTTTTATAAAAAAAAGTACAATGCTACTCGGGCCAATTTTGGCTTCAACTGAATCCTTGGCAACAAGGAATATCCATGCTTTTGCAGCATCAATCCTTTTTTTAAACCATTTTCTATATTTGGCTTTGTGTGATACGATATGTGATATGTATCGAGCAAGGCCATCCAAATAAAGATCGCATGCTGTGCAAATATAGCGAAATATCAACTAAATTTAGCAACGCGAATTTCGAGGCATCAAGATCAAGTATAGTGGAAGATGATAACAGGCCGCCTTTAAAAGTTTTCCGCGTTTCCTCACAATCAGCAGTGTCTTAAGCTTCAAAACGCCAAGGCCGCTGAAATACGCGCTGGCTCGCCGCAAGAAAATCCTTCTCCAATTTGAATATGTATAAACTGGGTCACAAATAAATGTGCATTATATATATCAGTCTTGTGCTCGACAAAGCGGTGAGGGTAGGATTAGCGTCAAGCACGCCACGAGAGACAGAGAGAGCAGATAAAAAGACGCAAATTTGCAAGTAATCCCGCCAAAAGAGCGACAGACAGCGAGCCAAGGGTTAAAATACTTTGCTGAGAGGGATCGATACTCGTAGCCCCCTGGACAGAGCAGCTCTCTCTCTCTCTCTCTCTCTCTCTCTCGTTCTCTCGCTCATCACAATGATTGCAACGTGCGGCACACTCTACGCTTTCGCCGCCGCACAGCTGCATCACCTCGTGCGAATAAAACCGAATTGCCGGCGTGTTTTATTGTTCTTCCATATATCCAGCCGAGCATCTTTACTTACTACCCGCCGCCACTACCTCCACCTCTGTTAGGAGGAATTAACACCGACCCTTTTCCGCCTAGCCGCCCCGGTCTCCATAAGCCATAACTCGCGAGCCTCAATCTCTTCATGTTCTTATGGCCCAGGGGATAAGAGCTCAGCGATCATTTTCAATTACACCTGCTCACTTTCAAAAAAAGATCATACTAAAAGGATATAACGACTTTTTGTTTTAGTAGAACATAATTTAACTAATTTAATAGATAAACCTCAAAGACTTTATTTGCAAAATTTAAAATAATCGGTATTTTAAAGTGGAATGATACTGGACAACAATTGAAAACTATTTAAATTGTTGGATGCCTTAAACAATTGACCGATAAACAATTTGTTCAACAATTTGCAATAATAAAATGGACCTTCCTACAGTAAAAATTCAAATTTTGCCAATTTTCTCCAAAATGTACAGTGCTTGAACATATTTCTTGGCATATTCCGATTCCTCTCGTCGAGATCTGTTCAACGGTGTATGCCACTTATTGGGGAAACTCTTGGTTTTGAAATTAAATCGTATTTCAAGTAAGGAGACAGCCATTACCATTTGAAAAGCACGCTAACTTTCCAGCCAATTTTCTCCAAAAATTACAGCGCTCCTTAGGTCAATTTAGGCTTTAACTGAATCCTAAGGGATGAGTTTATGCATTGGCAACAAGCATTTTCCAGGCTTTTCCAGTATCATTCCTCTTTAATTTTTTTCTGATTTTGTCAATTAAAATCTGAAACGGGGTGCACTGCACCGTCACCATAGACGAAAAATTAAAATTAAAATTTTACCGGACCTCTAGTTTAAAATGAAGCCATTGATATACTTTATGACTTCCCTCAATCTGAATAAAAAAAGCTTTGTTTCCATCCAGGAAAGGAAAAAAACTATACACAAATTTAAAAATAATTTAGACTTTCTTTACAATTCGCAATACAGAACTTAGGTTTTTAGTGAGTAAGCAAATAAAGTTAAACACCAATAAAAATAGCGTCTATTCAGCTTTAAGAGATGTGATTGCTGTGTGTGCGATGCATACTTTTTCACAATCACGAGTTGTTAGAGGTATTATTGACAGGACAGGTGCGCATGAAAATTCGTAAAATTCGCGTCGGAATTTTGTATTGTGCGGAGCACTTGAACGATTCAAAGGGAAATCAATGAACTATTCGGAGAGCTCTCACCTTTTTACATCGGATTACAACCATTATATTTTAAGTGTTACATTAACAATTTTCAAACTTTGAGCATACAATTTTAAAATTCAAGGTTGAGCTGTTTTTATGTTTGAATTTTTTTCTCCATAATTTCGGCTTTTTCGGAACAATATTTCGGTTGTTCTCGTGCCTCATCAGAAGGCCTACATTAAAAAATTAGACAATATAGAATTAGAGAAGGGAGAATTCCAAATCGACGGTTGTTGAAAATGTCAATTTTCACTCGCAATTCCATCCTCTCTTTTCTAGCCAATCCAACTGGAGAAAATTCTGCTCTTAATAATATCATAAACAATCGAAAAATGGAAAGTAAATTATCTTTACTGCAAGCTGTTGATGCTTTGATTGCAATATCGATTTCTCAAAGGGTGTTAGAATGTGATCGCAGCCGGTGATCTGCGTAGGCGGTGGGGTTGCGGCCGCTCTCTAACAAACCCGATCAATCTCTTGAAATACATATAATCAAACAGCCGAGGGCTGCACCAACAAGCTTGCTCTCTCACTCTCTACAGCAGCAGCAATAATTAACTCGGGACGCATTCACGCGCGCGTATACGTGCAATGTACGTTGATTGAGTCGGCGGCGGCGGCCGGATCATTTTCCTAAAGTGCACTCGGTGCGACCTCAATTAGAACAGATGGTGCTTTTTAAGCCGATTGCTTTCCGCTGATTTTTCCCGTCAGACACGCAGCCGCATTGCTGATTGACCATGGCTGCTGAAATCAATTATATTATTGTAGGATTCGTTTTGATTGTCCGTATTATTGATTTTGCTGTTAATTACTTTTCTGCTGCAGAGTGACGGGCATCAGTAGGTCTGTCTCAGCCGGGCTTTGCGTCCAGCACTAATATTGAATTTCCTCTTCCTGTGTGCATTCCGCCGAGGGATATCCTTTTTATTGCCGGCCGAGCGCATTAAATTCGCTCTGGGGAAGATTATTTTATTTCCATTTTGCTCGCGCAACAACCGTTGGTAAATACTAAAGACTGTTTGATATGTAAGCCACAAATTGGATTACAGAGGAAATAAATAATTTTCTAGTAGAAAAATGAATCTAGCCTCCAGTAAATTAAATGTGGCTTCTTTCATTGCAATATTTTATTCAGGCCAAAGGTATAAATCACGAAGATAACTCAAATAATAGACCTGTCCTCGTTGGGACGCAGCTCACAGCTTTAATCAAGATAAAAAACACATTAGTGGAAAATTATCTCAATTGTTCTTAGTATCTTTGTTCTGGCCTCATCAGCAGTATTTTTTTCCAGTAAAAATACAGATTTTTAGTGCAATCTGAAACAGGAACAAGTCTTGTTATCAATTTCTCTCTCAACAGAATATAAAATGGCTTTCTTTTATCAACATATAAATGTTAGTTGGATATTTAAAATCTTGATTATTTCATTCACAGACGTCACTTAGGATTTCTTTCTAATTCAGTGTGCAGCCCAGCAGATAAATGTATGATTTGGAATTTTATTTGATCGAATCATCTATTTTCACTAAGCTATACGTAGACAGAAACATTCACAGGATTCGCAATTTCTCGCATTTTTCCCGGAAAAAAATATTTTGTAAATAAAAACTGTTTTACTGTGTATTGTTCTGTCACTCATTATGCAAAATAATATATTTTAAAGTTAAAGATTATGGATATTTCCATACTTTAAGTGACAATTTTGCAATATTTGTCTAGTTTTTCTTTTAATCATGAAAAAATTGGGAAATCCCAAATATATTTGGGGATTAACGGCTTTTTTACGAAAAACCAGTGGTTCATATATTACAAAATTGGTGAACCTGGAATTATGTCAGCATCAGCATATTATCGTCATTCATGATTTTCTGATTATTAAAATTTATGGTTTCTTAATTGACCAGTTGCATAAACCCTTAGTTATTGAAGCCGCCAACAGATGGCGCAACTACAGACTTTTTTAAAAATTTTGTTTTAATGCATTTCCGCTGCGATTTCAGACTCAATCTAGCTATTTTGCTTTTTTTCGATTAATTTTCTTTTTTGACGTGCTGAAAACCAAAATCGGTTCAGCCATTCGCCGTAGAAACGTTGAAAAAGATTTTTTTTATTTCAAAAAATAGTTTTTCACGATTCTACGGCGATTGGCTGAACCGATTTTGGTTTTCAGCACGTCAAAAAATAGCAAATTAATTGAAGAATGCTCGGTAGCTAGATTGAGTCTGAAATCGCAGCGGAAGTGCCTTAAACCCTAAGTGTACGAAGCCGCCAACAGATGGCGCCACCGTAGACTTTCGATTTTAAGGCACTTCCGCTGCGATTTCAGACTCAATCTAGCTACCGAGCATTCTTCAATTAATTTGCTATTTTTTGATCAACTAAAAAACTCATAATAAATGTGAAGAAATTTAGCAAAAATGCATTATATTATTGCCTCCTCAACTGACGTTTCTAAGAGTTTTTATTGCTTTTGGTATACGCCAATGAAGGAAGATTGCCAAAAGTACTCATTGCTCTAAAAATCATAACCTTTTTTTTATCTCCGATTACATCAATAATTATTTTTTTCGCCGGTAAATCCCGACTATTTTTATTAAGCCATATTTCCGGCTCAAAAACTGACAGAAATTCCCTATAGTCTATGGATAATATTCAAATTTCCAGCCAAAAAAGAATTGTAAAGCAAACACGGGCCTAAATTTTCCGAAAATCAGATGCAAACTAGAGTGGATAATACAATAACGGCGTGTCTTTCTCGCAAATTCCACCGCTAAAATTTGATTCAGCGACGGCGAAACACTCTCAGCCGCCGAATTTATAAACACACGCGTACTCGTGAAAAAAGCATGCGAGAGAGCGGGCCACATCCGCAGCGCGCGCGTGGCTCGCTTTCAGAGCGCGCTCGCTCAGCCGGATTGCTTTTATCCGAGCTGAGTGCTTCTGCTCGCTTTGCAGATTTCATCAAACCAACTTACCTGCGGGTGCGTGTTAAGGAATTTAGCGAGCTGCCTCTCGCCTGCTCAAATGAAATTATAATCAAGGCAGGCGCCGCCGTGTTGCAAGCCAGCAGACAATCTGCTCCGGAGCATCCGCGTCGGCCTTCGTGCCGGTTGCATAACTACCATCTCTGCAGGCGTTTCCTCGCCTGTCACCACCGACCGCCACCGCCTACTCTACATCTTTTCAATCTGCTCTTGCACGTCGTGAGTGTGTTTGTGTCGTCGGGAATAAATTTAAATCCACGATGATCTCCGTGTTCTTGCTATTTAGGACAAGCTCTTTTAGTGTTTTTGAAGTATTGGAATTAGATTTTAAAAAGTTGGGACTCGTAAACAGTTAATTTAGACGCTTTGAGAGTAAAAAAGTGATCTGATTTCTCGTGGATTCATGCCGAAATTAGAAAAGCAACAACGATTTTAAGTGGATTGATATAGAGGTGATAGAGGACAGTAATTTAAAATGAATTGTTGCCTACAATAAGCAGTTTTGTTCCCTTTTATTATGTGCAATAATCAAAAGCTTGCAGTTAAAGTGGATCGATACAGGGCGGCAATTGAAAATTAATTGTTGATCGATAAACAATTGTTTTACAATATTCAATAATCAAAATAGGACCTTGCTCAAGTAAAAAATTCAAATTTTTAAACTTTTCTCAAAATTTAACAACGCTTGATCACATTTTCTTGGCAGATTTCGATTCCTCTCGTCGAGATTTGTCCAACAGCGTATGAAACCTTTTTGGGAAACTCTTTGTCAAGAAATAAAATAAGATTTCAAGTAAGGAGAAACTCCTCCCCATTTAAAATGCATGCTAGTTTATAAAAAAATCATATTTTCCATTTAAAAAACCACAGCAAAATTTCCCCTCAGATTACTGATGTAGGTTTCGTTGTTGTACGCTTCAATTTGAAGATAAGTTGTATACGATTTTAGAATAGAGTCCCTTCCTTTGGAGCAAGCGTGCTTCTGCTCTAAGCTCATTTGCGATAACGTTTTATGACCGTCATTATTTCGCGTCCTGAATGCCAATACACACACAAGCTCACTCGCTAGCAACGCATTTAATATGCGGCCATGTAAAACGGAATGCATTCATGTGCGTCAGCGCTGCTAAACTTGTCATTTTCTGAACCACTTTGCCTTTTTATTTTATTTCACTCGCACAACATGCACAAAAAAGTTACACATTGACTTTACGACTAAATTGAATACGAGAAAAATAACTAGCTTGCTGTACGCCGAGGAAACTGCGTTGAATTTCAACTGAAATAAATTAATGAACTTACGGATTTATCTATCTTACTTTTTTTTAATTTCTGTACTTGAAATCTCACGTATTTACCAGCGGGGGCCAGTTGTGCGATAAAATTGGTTCCAACTGCGCAGATCCAAGATGGCGTCTGAATGTTGGAAACAAAAAGCTGTCTTTGGATTGCCGTACGAGTTTCAAGAGTTTGTTTTTACGATCCAAAAGACAGAATTAGTACAAATAATGCACATTATGTCAAAATATTGACACGAAAACTTGGTTCTTTTCGCGCACTTTCACGTGACCGTTTTTTCGCGCCATTCTACACCGGACGCCATATCTACGCGTCGCACGAATCTGGACTCTGCTGGTATTTACACATGTTTGTTGCATAAAATTATTCTGTTCATCTAAATTAGTTCCATGCATACGTATCAAAATTCGTATTTTTACTCCTACAAACCCCTACAAAAAACAAAAAGGGTTTAACTAGAATCTCTGCGTGGTTGCAGGTCAAAATGGAGCCTCTTGAAGTATGAACGACGAGCGCGAGGAGGGCCGCGACCTCGAGAGGTATTTGGAAGAGCACCCCGACTTTGTGCGCAACTGGATCGCCGAGAATGGCGACTCGAAGCTGCTGGCCACCCTGCTCGAGAAGCACCAGCAGCGGACCAGTCTCAACAACGGCTGCTCGGATGACGAGGCGTCCGACGAGCAGCCGCCCGTCCGGCCCCTGCCCCGCAGCAAACGCAATTCGGTGACGTCCGAACTCTTCCAGATGCTCATCACCTCGCCGCAGAGAAAAGGGTCCAGGTGAGAGACAGGTCGTTGATAACAGAAAATGTGGTTTTAAATCATTTACTAGGTTATTTTTGTCAATGCTAGGAATTTAAATTTCAAATTTTAGCAGCGGGGGCCAGATTTGAGATAAAATTGGTTCCCACTGCGCAGATCCAAGATGGCGTTTGTATGTGGGAGACAAAAAGCTCTCTTTGGATTCCCGTGCGAGTGTCAAGAGTTTGTTTTTACGATCCAAAAGACACAATTAGTACAAGAAATGCAAATTATACGTCACAATATTGACCAAAACTTGCTTCTTTTCGTGACCGTTTTTACTCCACTGGACGCCATATCTGCGCGTCGCATGAATCTGGCCCCCGCTGAATTTTAGAAGAACGAATATTTTTTTCTAGGCTTTCCAATCATTCTCGTGATGATTTATGTGAATTTATTCCGCGTCGACCTTACCTAAAATCGTTTAAAGCTACCAAAACCTCTAAATTGGCCAAAACAAACATGCAAAAGGGCCAAAATTTTTGGCTTGTGAACGAGATTTTAATAAATTTTGAAATTTATGTGTGATTAATTCAGCCCAAATCTTTTTTACATACTGTTATTCGATTTTCAATCCAAACCTTTGAGTATGTTTTTAGCCTATCAAATTTTTCCAGCGCGAAAACTAACATTAAAATTGGTAAGATATAAGGATTTTTAAAGAAAAATGTTTTTGGACAAATTTGCAAGTAGCCCAGAAGGTTTAAAACAATTTTATTATTACTCTTCTTGTGTGTGCAGCGCTAAAAGTATAAACATGTGCGGAGAGTCGAACCCGTCCGCCTTGTCGAGACGCAACCTCGCGACCCTGGATGAAAACGAGCTGTTCATGGAGCTAATCCGAGACGTGGCCAATGAGCTCGACATCAACGTGCTCTGCCACAAGATCCTGGTCAACGTGGAGCTGCTCACGCACGCAGATCGGGGCTCGCTGTTCCTGGCCAGAGGCCCTAGGGACGGCAGGTATCTGGTGCCCAAACTGTTTGACGTCACCGTGGAAACAGGTGGGTGTCTTTTAATTTCGGGCCGCTCACCCGAGAGAAGGGAGAGCGGATTTGCCATTTTATTTGTCAGTTTTTTTTTTTTTTTTTTTTTGCTCTTTTTATCCTTGTCCGTCCGAGGACCGGGAAGGGCGCGCACTGCACTAGCACGAATGCTGAAACCCGGGTCCCAATAACACCGCGAACGGATAACATGGGCGCACCAGGCCGCACAGGGACCCAGCCAACCGAAGGGCCACTTGCCTCTGCACCGAGGACTGCATTGAAACGCTAGACATTCGTCCCGTGAAGCCAAATCACGCATGCTGGAAAGGTGCAAACCAGCAAGTAGCGAGTCGGCGCCGGTGCGCCTCCCAGCCCGTCGAGCAATTTGAGCAATTCGAGTCACTAAACTAACCACTTTTTGCCATCTCTGACATTGGGTAGCCAGTATTAGATCTCCGAACTGCTCAAATACCTCACATTGCTTTGACACTCCTGAGAGTGCCTTAACAATGCTTCGCAAATAATAAAAAAAGACGGCAGGGAAGCAGCAGCGCTTTTTAAATCCATGTTATATGGGCAGGCTTTATTAAAAGCAGGGTATTAATTATTAAAACCGAATCAGGACTTGGCTAATGGGCCCTGCATTATTTAATTTGCTGCTTTCTCGACTCTCCATTAAGCGCGGCCTTGATTTCCGTTATCAAGAGTTAAGCACTGGGGCGCAAAGTTAATGCGTGTGCCACTAATCGCCTTACCTAATGATCTTGTTATTTGTGTATTGGCTTGAGAGCATAAGGGTGCAGCCCCCGCCAAGGCACGGCCAACTTGATAACCACTATATTTCATTGTTTAACGAGGGGAGACTGTCGATAATATTCCCATATAGAGTGGGAAAAAATTAATCTGAATCCATAAACTAGCCTCAAACTGTTAAATCGAGAAATTTCCACGACCGTTGAGGAAAAATCCTCTGCTGTGTTTAAAGACCTTCTTTGACGATGTTTCTGAGCACACCAATCGATTCTTGAGGGTCGAATTAGGTAAAGTGGACATTTTTTCCGGCCGAAAAGTCCAGCGCGACGTTCATAGAACAAGTAGAACTTTTTTCCCGCCAAAACAAAATGAATGCGAGAACTGCGCATGCGTCAGAGCTGGCTGGATCTGACAAAGAAGTCATTCGCACAGGCAGGGGTCTCTCTGCAAGTGCTCAAACCAGCTCTGACGCATGCGCAGTTCCCGCATTCACATTGTTTTGGCGGGAAAAAAAGTTCGCACGGCACGCTGGACTTTTTGGCCGGAAAAATTATCCACTTTACCTAATTCGACCCTCAAGAATCGATTGGTGTGCTCAGAAACTTCGTCAAAGACGGTCTTCAGTTCGTAAAAGTTTATGTTTTTTGTTCATATTTTTAAAAAAGCAATTTTAAAAAATTCCCCTTCCCCCTGTCCAGAAATAAAAATGTATAATAGAAAACAATATTAAGTTTCTATTTAACCAGAAGTGAACAAAACAAAAAGTTGCATCCAATCGAGCGCACACAATTTGCCAACAACTCGTCGTATTAAAACTTTGTTGTGCGACTAACTAATCAAATTTGCATCACGCGTGGCGCAGACCTGGAGGAGGCGGTGCACAGAGCTCAGTTGGAGGAAATCCGCATTCCCTTCGGTCTGGGCATCGCAGGCAGCGTGGCGCACACCAAAGAAGTGATCAACATCACAAACGCCTACGAGGTGAGCAAACTCGCCCCAGACTTTGACAGACCCGTGAAAAGTTTCTCGCCGAGCGGGCAAAAAAGAAGTATAGTGAGTGTAGTGCGCTAAAAACTGATGGGAGCAAGAGCAGAGTGAGGCAGAGAGAGAAAATTCTCATCATCGCGCCACACTTCTCGGAGGCAAACTTTCCTGCCCTTTCCACAAACGTCATTGAGAATTAGAAAAAAAAACGTTCTACCACACACTTTATTTAATTCCTCGCTTTTTGCTCTTATGACGCGACCGTTCAAAAAGAAATAGAGAACAGCTAACAAAGTGGAAATAGGCGAGCGAATAAAATTGCTTTTGTCCTGGCCTCTTTTTATGACGTAATTAAAGGGTGCACAAATCGAAAAGTAGCGTGCTCATTTTGATAATTAAATTTTAAAGAGGAATGACAGTGATTTTTTTATTTTAAAAAGTGAAATCTCATGTTAAGTTAACCCTAACCGATCTATTTTTCCATGTATTTCTGACTTAATGTGCCCCAAGATCCATTTTTTTAATTTCTATGGTTATGCCCCCTTTTTTGAGCAAACGAAATTAATTGCTTCCGGGGTGATAAAAAAAAATATGAAAATTTAATAGTGAGCAGATAAAAAAATAGTGCTTTTGGGTCTTGAAAGTTATTATTTTTAAATTGCAGATTTTTGAAAGGGGTCTGTGTTTGGCCTGATTTAAATTCACCAGTTCATAGTAGCGTCGAAAAACAGCCTAAATTAAAAAAGCGTATTAAATTTCCAGTTTTTCCCCATTGAACAAATTTTCCTCAAATTTACAATTTTCGCACAAATTTCAGCTGGCAGTAAGACAACCTGTATTTTTTTGGGAAACATCAACATACCCAAAATCAAGTTAATTTATTCAAGAATCATCTCAGAAATAATATCTTTTTCATTTTAATAATTTCTACGATTTTCAGAGGCAAACTCGGACCTTTATGGCTATCAGAGACAGCGTTTAATAGAGAGAAATTTTTTATTGATTTAAAGGACATTTTATTGATTTAAGGACAAATTGATTGTTTACCACGTGCGAAAATTTCAAATTTTTCTGATAATGAAAACGTAATTAAAATGATAACTGAGCAAAGTTACATTACGCGCCGGCCCCCTTCTGTAAGATAGCGTCAAACGCCCCCCTGTTAGCCAATCAGATTGTTTTTGCTAATTTTCTCCGAAATTTACTGTGTTTTCTCACATGATTTGGAATCCTCTTATCGAGATCTATCAGCCAGAGTCTTTTTTCGGGGAAATGCGGAATTTCAGTGAAAATCGCGATTGCAAAATTCCTTTGGGATTTCTCCATTTAAAACAATGCTAAATTTGAGACCGATTTTCTCGAAAATTTACAGTGCTTCCTATGTATTTTTTTAACTGTTCTTCATCCTTTGCACCTAATCTTTATACGTTTTAAAAGGTTTTTGCGTGGAAATTCACTATCATTCCTCTTTAAACCGTTAAAAAACATGTTCCCTGGAAGTTCCAGCCAGATTTACTCGTTCTGATGTTTAAATATGGCTCCAATTGACAATAATTGACGAAAAGTCTGTCCAGTGTGTTTATTATGGAATTTCCGGAATGAACCACCCTTTTAATATTAATTTCATGCGATTAAAAAGAAGCGCCCGCCACTGGTGTGTTAGCAAAGTGATCTAAAAGGCTGCTTTTGTTCTCTTGCGACGCGCGGCACATGCAGGACTCGCGCTTCAACGCCGAGATTGACATGAAGACGGGCTATAAGACGGACGTGATTTTATGCTTGCCAATTTGCAACTACGAGGGCGAGGTGATCGGCGTGGCGCAGATCATCAACAAGACGGATGGATCCAAGGAATTCACGCAGAGAGACGTCGAGGTAAGCTAATTGAGGCGTCACCCGTCGCTTTTGAAACCCCATTTCCCCCGCGCACGCAGCCAGTGGATTAATGCCGCCGCCGCTGCCGCCCCGCCATGCATGTGCGTATGCCAAATTCGTAGAAAATGAGAAAGCGGCATCAGCGGCGGCGGCGGCGGCAGAATAATTTGGCCTGTTGCGCTGTCTCTCGCACCCGCCATGCCTCCGGCTTTTGCACTACTGAAAATCGATTTCGCTCTTGCCTGCCAGGTGTTTCGGAGGTACTTGACGTTCTGCGGCATTGGAATTCAAAATGCACAGCTTTTCGAGATGTCGGTGCTTGAGTACCGTCGCAACCAGGTAAGCATCAACACCACCACCCACTCGAGCCGACTCTTTTCACTCTTTTTTCCCCTCTGAATGCGAGATAAATTTTATTTTAACGAGTCCGGTGAGAAATATTCACAAATAAATATTGTGATTTAATTTAATAAAAAGTCTAATTGACCAGTTGCATAAACCCTTAGTTATTGAAGCCGCCAACAGATGTCGCAACCACAGACTTTCTTAAAATTTTTGTTTTAAGGTATTTTCGCTGCGATTTCAGTCTCAATCTAGCTATTTAGCTTTTTTTAATTAATTTGCTTTTTTTTGACGTGCTGAAAACCAAAATCGGTTCAGCCATTCGCCGTAGAAACGTTGGAAAAGATTTTTTTTATTTCAAAAAATAGTTTTTCACGATTCTACGGCGATTGGCTGAACCGATTTTGGTTTTCAGAACGTAAAAAAATAGCAAATTAATTGAAGAATGCACAGTAGCTAGATTGAGTCTGAAATCGCAGCGGAAGTGCCTTAAAATCGAAAGTCTACGGTGGCGCCATCTGTTGGCGGCTTCGAACACTTAGGGTTTATGCAACTGGTGAACTCAGTCGAATTCAAATGCGAAATATTTTTTTGATTAAAATTGGATCAAAAAAGTTGTATTAGGTTGCTCATCGCCGAAATTAGAAATACTTAAAAATTGTTAACACTAATTAAATAACTATATTTGATTTTTAAAATTTTAAATCGATTTTATAGTAGTAATTTTGGATTTTAAATTAAATTCAAGGAATTTATGGATTCATTTTTGTTTAATGACAAGCGAAATTCCGTTTCAAGCTTTAGTAAATGCATCTTTTTTATTTTTAAACGTACAGCAGTATATTTTGCAGAGTTTTTCTAACCGGAAGTTCGACTCTTATTTCAGTCAATTTATGTCCACGACAGAAAGTTTTCAATGTCTAGTCGTTCTCAGAGATCAAAAGGGTGATATTTGAGGTGATCTAATTTTCTTTTGAAAAATAACCTTGATTTTTCTCTGGAATTTTCTAGCTTCCTAGTATTTATAAATTTAATTTTGTTGATTGAGTTAGTAGATTTTAAGACAGTTGATTTCATGATTCGTGAAGATGTTAAAACTTTCCGTCGACATAGAACAGAAAAAATTAAATCTCAGCAGCCAGTTCTTCTACATTTCCACATACTTAAAATTACATTTTTGTGCTTAAGTTAGCCACAAATAGAAATTTCAAGAAGTATTGAAACACATTTGATCTAAAAAGCAAGCTGTACCTCGTACCTGTATTACAGAATTCCCGCAATTCCATGAGAACCTTGTTTATATGTATTTTCAACGCTCCGATACTTGTTGCTCAAAGTTTATAGATGTTACATAAACTAGTCTCTAGAGTCATTCGATTGGATTTCCCTCGGTATAGCGCTACCCCATCAAATCGCAATCAGTGCAGAATAATTATCGAAACGGTGACGCAAACTGTAATTCCGTTCGCAGATCCTTCTAAATTTAGCCCGGAGCATCTTCGAGGAGCAGAACAACCTGACATGCCTGGTGTCCAAAATAATGAAGGAGGCGAGGGATTTGCTCAAATGCGAGCGCTGCACCGTATTCCTGAAGGACCTGCCCGACTGCTCTGAGCCCGTAATACTCTCGCAATTAGCCCTTGCGGAATTAATTTGCACTGCCGACCTTTGCCTGCAGAGCCACTTTGAGAACATCTTGATAGGACCGAGCTACTCCGAGAAGCAAGAGCCCAGCCAACCGCTGTGCAGACGAGAGGTAGGCTAGCTGTAGCTTTTTTCCTTATCAAGGAGCAGCCAGCATAAGTAGCAGCAGTTCTAATGAGAACCGAATATAACAAAACGCTCGCTTTGAATGTAATTCTATTGTTAGCCAGCTCTCTGGGTTGCAAAACCACAACTTCTTGCTTTAGACATAACAATGCAGTGCTTATAATAATTATTTCGATTCAGCTGCCATCCAGAAGAAATCATTAAAGTGGAATGATACAGGGCAACAATTGAAAATTATTTGAATTGTTGGATGCCATAAAAAATTGATCGATGAACAATTTGCAATAGTAAATAAGGACCTTCCTACAGTAAAAATTCAAATTTTGCCAATTTACTCCAAAATTTACAGTGCTCGAACATATTTTCTTGGCATATTCCGATTCCTCTCGTCGAGATCTGTCCAACGGTGTTTGTCACTTATTGGGGAAACTCTTGGTTTTGAAATTAAATCGGATTTCAAGAAAGGAGACAGCCATTACCATTTGAAAAGCATGCTAACTTTCCAGCCAATTTTCTCAAAAAATCACAGTGCTTCTTAGGTCAATTTAGGCTTTAACTGAATCCTAAGGGGCGAGGTTATGCATTGGCAACAAGCTTTTCCAGGCTTTTCCAGTATCATTCCTCTTTAAAATAATGGCAAATTTTATATAACCTCTTAGAAAATAATTTTTAGAATTTTAGAAACTTTTAGATAATAAGATGAGTTGTTTCGTTGTTAGTTAGGGAGAAATTTTTTGCTGGCTCCGAACCTGTTGGCTTAATTGTTCGGAAAGTTTTTCTTGGGCGAGAATCGATAAAAATTAGTCCGTCGGTGCTTTTTTTATCCAGTGCGCGTGATTGTTTGTGTTGCAGAGCAAAAATTTGACGGTTGAAGACGTTTATCAGCACAAAGGCATCCAGTTTCACACGGTGTTCGAGCTGAAGCTCAACGAGGACATCGGTTCCGTGCACAGGCCGACGATGATGGAACTCTGCAATTCGACCTTGGCACAGGTTGCCAAATACGTCGCTGGCACAAATCAGGTATTTGTGGCTTTTTTGTTGAGAAAATTTAAATTTTTAAAGGCAAATTTTGCCACTAAAATTAGAAGATGAGGTAAATTATATAAATAGTAATTAAAATTAAAATTGAAGAGCTGTAAGAAATATTTTACAAGGCTAAAAGGACAAAATTTAAGCATATTGAAGGGATGTGTTCGAGTTTGTTACTCTGCTAATTTGGAAATTTTGTTAGAAATCCCTTCTAGCATTTTTAAATTGAAACAGAATAGCGTGGACCAGATTCGTGCGACGCGCAGATATGGCGTCCGGTGGAGTACGGCGCGAATAAACGGTCGCGTGAAAATGTGCGAAAAGAACCAAGTTTTCGTCAATATTGGGACATGATTTGCATTACTTTTACTAATTGTGTCTTTTGGATCGTAAAAACAAATTCTTGACACTCGTACGGCAATCTAAAGAGAGCGTTTTGTTTCCACATTCAGACGCCATCTTGGATCTGCGCAGTGGCAACCAATTTTACCTGAATTGAGCAGAACCTGCCTTCATTCCTTCGAATTAATCAATTTGAATAATTTTCAAACTGTCAGGATCTTAGATTTTTCAAAACATGAACTTTTAATGCAACAAACTTACCTGCTTATAAATTCCCACATCCTTATTTTCTATCAATCAATGTTATCAAAAAATATCCCCAAAAAGCCTTTTAATTTGTTGTTTTCCATCGAAAAATATGCCCAAATAACCTCCTTGAGCCTTGAGCACTTCCGAATCCTTTCCTTTCTCGCAGACGAATGCACCATAAATAAATTTTCCTCCGCCACAGATTTTGAACATTGGCGACGTGTCCGCGTGGATGAAGCAAGAAGTGAAGGAGGAAGACGGATTTGTGACCAGAAGCATCCTTTGCATGCCTATCGTGAATGGGCAGAAGAGCGTCATCGGTGTCGCCCAGATGATCAATAAGGTTCGTATCTCTTCCCTTCTGTCCAATCAAACAATTGCGACCAATCCCTTCTTCTCTTCTTTCGCTCCGCCGCGCCCGTATGTGCTGACAATATATATCTTTCCTCTCACCTGCGCTGACGTATTGCCTTCTTTTGTGTGTGTGTCTGCAGACGAATGGCACGCCGTTTAACGACAGCGATGTTTCCATATTCGAGGCCTTTGCAATTTTCTGCGGACTCGGCATTCACAACACGCAGATGTACGAAAACGCTTGTAAGTACAGATTGTTTTTTTTATAGAAATTTGTTGAATTTAAAAATTCTGGGTCGGATAAAATGGTGTAAATTGACCAGTTGCATAAACTCTTAGCTATTGAAGCCGCCAACAGATGGTGCAACCACAGACTTTCTTAAAAATTTTGTTTTAAGCGGTTTTTAGGCATTTCTGCTGCGATTTCAGACTCAATCTAGCTATTTTGATTTTTTTAATTAATTTGCATTTTTTTGACGTTCTGAAAACCAAAATCGGTTCAGCCATTCGCCGTAGAAACGTTGGAAAAGATTTTTTTATTTCAAAAAATAGTTTTTCACGATTCTACGGCGATTGGCTGAACCGATTTTGGTTTTCAGAGCGTCAAAAAATAGCAAATTAATTGAAGAATGCACAGTAGCTAGATTGAGTCTGAAATCGCAGCGGAAGTGCCTTAAAATCGAAAGTCTAAGGTGGCGCCATCTGTTGGCGGCTTCGAACACTAAGGGTTTATGCAACTGGTGAAATTCGCTCTTTTTTAAATTTATTTTCATAAACTGTTGACCCAATTAGTCAAAATCAAAGTTAGAAATTACTAACAAACCTGTAAAAAAGGTTTGATTGGTGGAAAAATGGTCCGCTAATTACTAAAACTGTTAAGGAATTTTTTGAAAAGGTTTTTTCCGGTTAGAAATACATTGAAAATATTGTCAACTTGCTTTCGTTTATTAAATAGATAGTTCTTTACAGCCATTTAAGACATTTTGCACCTGTCACTAGGACATATTTGTCACCAGTGAGGTTTTAATATCAAACAAACCTTTTCAAAAAAATTCCTTAACAGTTTTAGTAATTTAGCGGTCCATGTTTAACATTTTTTACAGGTTTGTTCGTAATTTCTAACTTTGATTTTGACTAATTGGGTCAGCAATTTATGAAAATAAATTTAAAAAAGAGCATTAAGCCAGTGGAAGCTTTCTATTTGTCTATTTAATGAGAAAATTACTGTCGAGTGTGGGAAAAAAATTTCTAGCTGTTAAATGCTCGTAAGAATCCAGTCGTGGGAAATGATACAAATAATAAACTGCAAATAATTTTTTGTCAACGCATTTAGGTAAGCTGATGGCCAAGCAAAAGGTTGCTCTCGAATGCCTGTCATACCACGCGGCCGCCTCGTGCGAAGACACGGAAAAGCTGAACAAAGAGCAAATTCCGTCTGCTGAAAAGTTTAATCTGTATAGGTAAGGACTTGCAACAACTCTTCCGAGGAGACAGAAATATATAAAAAAAATGTGCCCGCGCTGAGCGCCTTGTTGTCTTTATAACGCAACCCGCTCGACAAACCTACTACGCCGGTTGCATAATTCATCATTTGGCTTTTTGCGCTGTCAACATCCTCTTTAAAGCGGAATTGATATCCGAGCAGAATATTTTTATGTTCAAATCAGCCTTATTTCACATTTGTAGAGCTTCTAAGAAAATCAGAAAGTACGGAGGATTTTAATCGTAATTTATTTCATTAATAAAAGTCTTGCAAAATAAAAATACAAAGGAAAAGCCTCTCCAGCTTTTCAAAAATAAACCTGCATATTTTTAGAAATATGTAATAAACTAAAAACCAATAATTCTGCTCACAACAGTTTCAAGTTTATCGACTTCAGCCTGGAGGAGAACGACACGTGTCGGGCCTGCTTGCGGATGTTCATGGAGCTCAACCTGATTAACCGTTTCCACATTCCATACCACGTGGGTTATTCGTGCATAATTAATTTGGCAGCGGCAAGCTCCAACACGCAATTGTTTCACCTGCTCAACAGGTGCTGTGCAGGTGGGTGCTGAGCGTTAAAAAGAACTACCGTCCGGTCAAGTACCACAACTGGAGACACGCGCTCAACGTCGGCCAGACCATGTTTGCCATGCTCAAAACTGGACGCATGGAACAATTCATGAAGGATCTCGAGGTAATTGAACTTAAAAAATGATATTGAACGAAAAGATTAAATTTAAAACGTTTCCTTGGGCTAATTTAGATGGATTTTAGACTTTTTCACCCATTTTCAGGGTGTTTCAAATCTTTCAGCTTTTTAAAAGTAAAATCCAGATGGTTTTCAAAGCATTTTTGAAGAAAAAAAATCAAATTTTGAATTTTTCTTGGACTGAAAAAAATTCCCAAACTTTGCAGGATCCCAAGAATTTTAAATTTTTGTTTACAGTAATAATTTTTAGCCAAAAACTGAATTTCCCAGATTTTCGGACTGTTGGTTGCGTGCCTGTGTCACGACCTGGACCACCGAGGCACGAACAACTCTTTCCAGACAAAGACGGAAAGTCCCCTTGCAATACTGTACACGACCAGCACCATGGAGCACCACCACTTCGACCAGTGCGTCATGATCCTCAACAGCGAGGGCAACAACATTTTCCAGGTACAATTAACGCCGAAGATTTGAAAGAATGCAGCCGTCGCGAACTCGACACAAAAGGTTGTGACGCACCGGCGGCGCGTCATGTTTTGCATAAAATAGAAGGCGTCTGTCTGCCAAAAGCAGACACGAGCAACAAGATTTACTTGGCATAGTCCCCGGCATGAAAATGAAAAAGCTCGCGAACGAGGGAGAAAGCTGCCGTTCGCCCGTTCGCCCGCTCGCTATGCAAACACATAGCAGAGAAGAGAAGAGAGCTCGTCAGTTGACGCAATTATTGATTTTTTATTCATGCACAGTGTGGAGCAGGAGGGAATTGTGTTATTTGGCCCCGCGGCGGGCCGAAGGCGGCCGGAAATGAAACATAACTTCGTTTATTAAAGTTGCAACGTGCGTAATGTGTACGCCCCCCCCCCCCCCCCCCGCGGAATTTGCGCACCTCAACCACTAACGCACAAACACAAAACGAAACGCGCCCTTCTCTTAAGAGCTGCACTTAAACTCTTGGCAGCGAGCAATATAGGCCGGTGAAGGGTTTCGTTCCCCTTTATTTCGACATGCGTGTTCAAAGGCTTTGCAAATCGATGCCCTGCCATTCGACTAACCTGAAGAACAATGATTTTATATTTTTGCTCTGCGTCAAGTGACGGTAAATATCCAGAAAAAATAATTTGACTTTTCAAAACATTTGCGGAGCATTCAATTTTAATGGTGGTGCACTAAATGATTTAATTTGTATTAAGACAAAACTTATTTAGCCCAAAATGCTTTTGAAAAACCCCGACTTTCCCACATTTCCTGGTTTCGAGTTTTGAAATTGTAGAGTTTGTTTCGTTCAAATTTGATTGTAGAGCAAATTTTCGAACGCCGTGTTGAACTCGTCTTTCCATTGACCCATCTATGACACATACTAGAAAATTTACATATATTAAATATGATAAAATTGCCCACCTGCACAGTGCAGAAAAATAGTCGGATTTGTCGAAATCTGGATTGTAATTTTTTTTCCTTACAATTTAATTATAAAAAATGAAAATCTGTATTTTTGGTCTTTAAAAAAATTATTTTCACCCAAATTTCAACTTCTAGCGGTAATATTTTCAAAAACCGCACACCTCTAGATCAGTCTCAACCTCCCCTAAATAGCCAAAGCAGTAACCAACCCTTCAACCCCCTTTTTGCACCTAGTAAAATGTAAATTAATTTTTTTGTACTTCATTACATAAAGGGGGGCATGAATATCCGAGAGTAAACAACAAATCTAGAAAAAAATGTCTTCATGACCACCCCTAAATAGCTGAACAAGTCACAAGGGTTCCAACCCCATCAAGAGCGAACAATTACGACAGATACTAAGATTCACGCACTCAAAACTAATCCTTCGATCAAATCAATCTTCACTAGCTGATTATTTATTTAATTCTAAATTGCACAAAATGTCCAAAATAATTTTTGACTTGTTGCAGTGAATAGTTTCGATTTAATAAAATAATATCCCCCCTGATAAAGATTCCATGATCATCCATTAATTAAAAGAAGTAAAAAATTCTAATGCCCTTTGCTCTTTAAGATAAATAAATAAAACGTTCAACTGCAAGATAATTTCCAGCTTTTATAGTAACCAATTTTCTAAAATTCCAGGCTCTCTCTACTGAGGATTACCGGATCGTAATGAAAGTGGTGGAAAACGCAATTTTGTCCACCGACCTGGCCATGTACTTCAAGAAACGAAGCAACTTTCTCGAGTTGGTGGATAACGGCGAGTTTGACTGGCAGAGTGAAGAGAAAAAAGAGGGTATATATAAGGCAACTGATTCCTTCTGGCACAAGTAGTTTCACTTGAGTGCGTTTTACAGTCTTGTGCGGAATGATGATGACGGCGTGCGACGTGAGTGCCATCTCCAAACCGTGGGAGATCCAGCACAAGATGGCCAAGTTGGTGGCAGACGAGTTCTTCGACCAGGGCGACCTGGAAAAATTAAAACTCAATGAGCAGCCAATAGTAAGCATTATTGGTCATTTTTTATTAAGCTTATTAACTTTTGTCTTCGCAGGCTATGATGGACAGAGAGAGAAAAGACGAACTGCCCCAAATGCAAGTGGGCTTTATCGATGTGATTTGCAAGCCGTTATACAAGGTTCGCCCGGAGATTTTACATTTTCAGGCCTTATTCCTAAAGCGAATTCAATCAGGTTTTATCCGACACATTCCCGTGGATGCTGCCTTTGTACGAGGGCTGCATGGAGAACAGAAAGAACTGGCAGGATTTGGCGGAAAAGGTGGAAATGGGTCTCACGTGGATCGACCACGACACTATCGACAAGCCCATCGAGGAGTTCGCTAAGTCGTTTGAGCCTGAGGATATTGAATTTACTGTAACCACTTTACACCAAGAAAAGAAGGTGCGTTTAAATTTGTTTAAATAATGTGCCGAAAATATTTAAGAGCACAGAAACGTTGGAGAATCACATCAAATTACTTAAAGTAGAATGATAGTGGTTTTTTTATTTTTTTAAAAATAATATTACATTATGAAAACTTAATCCTAACACAAAACAATTTTTCCACATACTTCTAACCAATAGTGCCCCAAAATCTAATTTTCCGAATTGTACCGTAAATTAATTGTCTCCGGGGTGAGAAAAATTATTAAAATTTAATAGTGAGAATATAAAAAATATTGCTTTTGAGTTTTATTTATTTTTTTTAATTCGCCAGTTGCATAAACCCTAAGTGTTCGAAGCCGCCAACAGATGGCGCCACCGTAGACTTTCGATTTTAAGGCACTTCCGCTGCGATTTCAGACTCAATCTAGCTACTGTGCATTCTTCAATTAATTTGCTAATTTTTGACGTGCTGAAAACCAAAATCGGTTCAGCCAATCGCCGTAGAATCGTGAAAAACTATTTTTTGAAATAAAAAAATCTTTTACAACGTTTCTACGGCGAATAGCTGAACCGATTTTGGTTTTTAGCACGTAAAAAAATAGCAAATTAATTAAAAAAAGCAAAATAGCTAGATTGAGTCTGAAATCGCAGCGGAAATACCTTAAAACCGCTTAAAACAAAATTTTTAAGAAAGTCTGTGGTTGCGCCATCTGTTGGCGGCTTTAATAACTAAGGGTTTATGCAACTGGTCAATTGCAGATTTTTTAAAGGGGCCTGATTAAAATTCACCAGTTGATAGTAGCGTCTAAAACGATCTATATTCAGAAAGCTGATTAAATTTACAGTTTTTTCCTTTTGAGCAAATCTTAACTTTCCTTTTTTGCACAAAATTCGTCTGAAAATTTCTTTAAATTTTCTTTGGGAAAAATAATGATATCAAAAATTAAGTTAATTTATTCAGTTTTCATCTCATTCATTTCCATTTCTATGATTTTCAGAGGTAAACTCGGACCCTTTTGTCATAACACAATGAAATTTTGTAGTGTTTTACAAAGACAAATAATTCATTGCCTACCGACGCGAAAATTTCAAATTTATCTGACAATGAAAACGTATTTAAAATGACAATTAAATGAAATTAGGCCGCCTCTTGTGTAACAAATCGAGAATTGACAGCGGGAAAGTGCGTGAAACGCCCCCTTTTGTTAGCCAGCATTTCACAATTCTCATTAAGAAATAATAGAGCGTCAGTTGGTAAATAAATTGACACTACATAATAAAATCCGATTTTTATTTCTATACACGTGCATTATTTTTTTCTTGCTCAATAATATTTCACAGAAAAGGAATTTAAAACAAAATCCTACATTAGGTTAATTAAATTTCTTAAATTTAAGGTGAAAAGATGACTAGGCGAAGCTGACGATAAGATTGCGCCAACTCGTCACAAATCAACCAAATTTCCTTCTTATATTCTTTCAAAAGTGAATATTTATTTAAAAGTTCTCGATTCATCCATCGTAAAAAACTATTCATCATTTTCATAAATCCTCCTGTCTCATTGCACTGCTTGCAGCAATTTTCCGAGCACCCAGGCCGTCTGTCGCGAAACTCGAAGCGGAACGGCGGGCACCGTTTCAGCAGCCTGCGCCACTACACATTCAAATCCAAAGACAAATCTTTCGACAAGGGCACTTCAGCCAAGACGAGTCCACCAACCCCAACTAAAGAGTACAGTCCGCCGGAGTCTGAGTGCGCCAGGCCGGAGAAGACAATCACAGAAGCAAGGGCCCAGTCGCCGGTGAGCTCGGCCAAATCGGAGCAGTCGGCTGTAGAGACGAGAAATGGATGCGCCTCGCCGGCTGAGGTGCTCAAGAAGAAGAAGAAAAAGTGCATCATTATGTGAGGAGCGGGACTCCGAGTAATGTGTAGCATTAAGATTTGTGTTTGGTTTAATGGTCGGTGTTCCCGAAATTTAATCAAGCTCAAAATTAATGAGAAAAATGAATCTCACGCGTGCTCCAAGGAAATTAGTTATTTTCTGCGAAAACATTAAATAATAATCTAGTCAAAGTGTGTATAAGATTTCCGAAGATGCTGCAGTTGCTAATTTTCAATTTGATAAAAGCGACCGAGAGAAAATATATATATACCGACAATAATTTCAGGATTATTTGATTTTCTGCAAAAAACCAAGCAGCTGCAGTAATATTTGCAATGTAAACTTTGTATAGTAGGTCACGGCCTATAGTCGATTATTAAATAATATTTTTAAAAACCAAATAAATAAAATTAAGTCAAATTTTTAAAATGATGACAAACCATGTATATAAATAAATTCAATGCCGCTTAAATCGTCACACTTTATATTTTGTACTGAAAAAAAATCACAACTGTTGTGCATAAAAGCTGTACTAAAATCAAGAAGTTGTATGACATCTAAATTAAAAAGACTGTGTAGATGTAAGGAAGACAATGATGTTCCATGTTTCTCAAGCATTAATTCAAAATTAACTTTTAAAAGATAACACGATGGATCACTACCAAGTTTAGGCTTTTAATGGCTACAGTTCATGTAGGTGTTAAAAAATAAAATAAATTTGTTGAAAGTAAAATATCTTTTTATTATTAATTTCCATATAACCGAAATCACTATATGTTTAAAAAAATATATAATGTATACTAGTGCACAACTGCTAATTAAATTGCTAGCTTCAAATGCACAATAATTATTTTTAATTAAATGGTTCACAAAACCACCGGGGGCCAGGTTGCGATCTGTGTTGGTTCCCGCGTGTCAGAAGTCAATATGGCGTCGAAACAATGGAGGCCAATCAGGAGACAGTTCAGCGGCCAATCAGAATCGTCGAAAAAGAGGCGTGCCGACCGAATAATTTCATTCCCGCGTATTTTGTTACATTTCCGTTAGCCTGATGTGCCATCTAACGGTTGATTCGCAATTTAACAGCTGTTAAAGAAATAGCTACAAAAATTTTCGTGATAAATTAATTTAATTTTACGTTTGTAACTCTCCCGCCGTACTCTACCAGAAGCCATATCTGCGCGTCACGTAAATCCGGCCCCGAAAACGAAAATTAAATTTAATAATTTAAACAACATTTTGCTGCTTCACTAAAAGTAAATATTCTTGCAGTACACTTATGAATATTACATTTTTTATAAGCATCACCACAAAAATTACATTTTTACGTTGTTAGGTTCGTAATGAAACTTTTTGTATATACCACAGAATATATATTGGACAGCCATGACAACTTGTAAAAATATATCTATCAAGTTCTAGTTCTGACTAATCATATAGTTTTAGTCTCCAAAATTATTTTATATACAAAAATATAAATGACTTTTCGTCTTGAGCGCAAGTACACAGATTTTTCGTTTTAAAGACGAATATTACATTAATAGAAAATTTTAGGCACCCTGTGGCTAGCAGTAAGAGGCGCAACGGTAGTACTGACTGCTTTCAGCAACATCTGGTATTCACGTGGATTGAATGGCAAATCCTTCAGTTCTTCTGGTAAAGTCAAGCGTTCACTATTTGCTCTCCATGCGAAGGGCAAAACTCTAATAATATTTAAATCAATACCTTTTTGTGCACAGTACAGCCTGAATTTAAGTCTAAGATCATCCAAGGCTTGCTTTTCGTCTTTATCATCGGAGCAAATAGTAACATATGCTAGTTGTAGAGTCCTGGTATTTGCATTTTCTATTGTAAAGTAAGGTTCGATGCTTTCGATTGTCTTTGTATCACTCGAATAGAAATCAATGTTCCACAGTAATTTAATTCCTTTTTTTGAATATTTAGGACCACGTGGCGGAAACCCATCAGAATTAAAAAATGGCTCTGGAATTTGATGGTATGTAGCTACCATCTGGTAAATCACTTTCGCTAAGCCCAATAAATGTCGAAACCTAACAACGCTTTGAAGATCAACATTGAATTCGGCTATTAAATTTTGCGTCTGTGAACTGAATTGGTCCTGCCCACTCGATTGGCAGCGTGGTGGATTGCACTGGGCCTGACTGGCGGGGACATTAAGTTCCGGTTGGTCCAATTCCTCCACTTTTGTAGACAAGTAATCACTTTCACCTTTCTCGTCCTCGAATGGACACTCAGGCCAAGGAAAACGGGGAGCAGGAGTTCTGGCAGTTAGCGGGGCTGAAGGTGCTGCATTTTGATGTCTTAAGCCACCAATTGCCGTCGTTCCATTCCTAACGAAATTATTTGGTTGTCTTTGATTGACTTGAATGTTTCTTGAAGGCGTGGCTGTGCCACGACCATTCGAGGTCTCCTGGTTCCTGGCTGGTGGAAATTGCAGGTGGCGCCCAATGCCAGAAGGGTTGTTATTCCCAGAATTTCCTCCTTGTCCCGAAGAAGGGTCATTCCAGTGGACACGTGAAGGTGTGGATGAGCCACGGCCATTTGGGGCCTCCTGGTTTCTGGCTGGGGGAAATGGCAGGTGGCGCCCCATGCCAGAAGGGGTCCCAGAAGCTACTTGTCCTGAGGATGGGTGATTCCAGGAGACACGTGATGGCGTGTTTCTTGAAGGTACGGGTGTGCCACGACCATTTGGGATCTCCTGGTTTCTCGCTGGTGGACATGGCAGGTTAATGCGCCCAATGCCAGAAGGAGTGTTCCCAGAAGCTACTTGTCTTGAGGATGCGCTATTAAAGAAGACACGTGAAGGAGTGTTTCTTGTTGGGGATGCCTCGTAAGGTGTATGTGTGCCATGACCAATTGGGTTCTTCTGATTTCCAGGCGGTGGACATTGCTGGTTGCGCCAGTTGCCTGAGGCTGAGTTCCCTGAAATATCTCCTTGCCCTACGAGTAAATGAAGAAACTTTTGAGAATAATAGTAGTACGTTAAGTTAAAATATAAATAAGTGAACGTCAGGTAGAGAGACTACTGGATCAAAACATTTGAGTACATTTTGAACTCTAGAAAGGTAATAATTCAGATTAAGATGGTTCGGTTATAATTTTACTATCCACCCCTGATTCGTTCCTTTTGTCTCAAAAAGCATCTAAAAATTGGCTACAAAATCAAGCAAGCAAAGTTTGCTAGAACTGTAAAATTGTCAATTGACAAATCTACGAAGGTTGAAATCGACCTCAGGGTCTTTCCCTGACGGGTCCCAGAGATATAAAATATCGAAATTTCCAACTCCGTTTTTTTCTGTCTTTTCTTAGGTTTTCACCGCTGTTTCAGCTTCAATATAAAGCCAAAAATACCAAATGAAAATCCTGAAACCGCGGTCCTTGAAATATTTGTGTTAGGTATTAATCCTGACGTGATATTAAAAATGGTTAAAAGTTTGAATGAACATATAAATTCTTCTGATTTGTATGCACATGAAGTTCTTATTTAGTGTTGATAATAAAGTATTTTACAATGAAAATTATGTTTTCAAAATGCACTGACAACTAAACATATATTCTATTTGAAAAACAGTTTTGTTTCCTAATTTATTTAGGTAAAACTTTTATAAAGTTGTTATTGCTTTTAATAATACATGTACATTAATATACCATTGCACAAGTATTGAGTTCCATTTATTATTGTTTTTTTCCTACGATTTTTGACCTCTGGGCCGGATCGCTTTCTTTCTTCACTCAGAGCGAAATGAGCCAGAATAATTATTGTAAGAACATGAAGATCGTTTATTTTCAACACTTATATAATATTAACTTTATTTGTAATAAACAGAAGGATCTTTTCATACATCAAAAATTTCAACATTTTTAACATATTACGTCAAGATTAATGGCTTTTCGATACATATTTCAAGGACCGGTTTTAGGAATGTTATATATTCGGTGGTTTTGGCTTTAAAATTGATTTGTACAGCGTTAAAAACCTAACGAAAGACATCCAGTTCGGTGAAATTGGAAATTTTCGAAATTTTTATCTCTGAGTCACATCAAGGTCGATTTCGACCTTCCTTAATGTGACCAAGCAAATATGAAATGCGGCAAAAATATACTCGACGAGCTCGCTGCACAAAGGTCGAGCCGGTATTTAAAATTTAAATTCGAATTGCATCTATGAAACTTGATGTCCTTGTGCAGAATTTCACGGGCAACATTTCAGCCCTGAACCCCGAAAAAATCTAAGGGAGCTATTATCCTTTAATTTTGAATGTTCAAAAAAGGTCGCGAAAGATGACCTGCGATTTTTTTTTGGTTGAAAAGTTGTTCAGGATTGAAAACTAATTTGGGCTGTGAAAATTTCAAGATGATATCTCAACGCAGACAAGAGCTCCATTCCACCTTTCATTAACATAATCCGTCTTTCAGAGATTTTTGAGATACCCGAGATACCTAATATATAGGTAACGCTCACATTCCCAAGCTTCAAACTCGGAATTTCCCAATCTATTGACAAGAACCTTAAGCAAGAAATATAACTGTCACATTAAAATTTCTACGTAAAAAACGCGTCCAATTGGCCTAAAAATTCGGGGAGAACTGCTTTAGTAATAAAATTTTCAAGAGAAGTTGAGTTCAATGTGTATTAAACTTCAATGTTGTAAGGAATAATTATAATCACTCGTTTAATATCCTCCTGCCGGCTTACAAACATTCTCAAGAGTGAATTACAATCATACAAGATATTACACAAGTGATTACAATTACTCGTTACTATATAAACATGATATAATTATAATTATAGTATTAATTATGATATAATTATTCTATAATTATAATACTTACAATTATCATGTGAAAACCAAGTGGAATAATTAATAATTTAACACCCCCGATAAACCGATTTTTTGCTGCTCCTGAAGATATTGAAATCATGCAGATATACTGTCTAAAAAAGTCGCTGCCTCAGCGTTTACAACATATATGGTACTGTTACAGTTCTTGCTAAAATTCACTTAAATGTTTCGATCCTTCGTCTCAACCGGACGCAAATAATTACAACAAAATAGAAACTTGAGATTAAATCAAAAGCTCGGCTGTTTATTCTTCAAGAATAAAAGAAATGAATTCTTCAAGAATAAAAGATGAGATTAGGATCCGACAGTCATATATAATAATAATAATTCAAATAATGCAATATTCTGATTGCGGAGAAACAGGAATTCAAATCTATAAGTAAATTGTCGGGTACTGATCTCTAACATCAGCCTTTAATTAGAATTATTGAGATTAACTGACCTGGAGGGAACATTCTTGATAAATTTGTCCCGACTTTTGTGACGCTACGACATGACTGAGGTCCTCACTGCTGCTCGATACTAAGCTGACTGAAAGCTCTGAAGCTATTGTACACGTTTAAATGCTTTGTTGCATAATGTTTTTATAATCAAATTTTCGTAAAATAAAAGCAATAACAAATTCTCCTCGTGAACCTAACATTTGCTTGACTGAAGCGAGAGTATATATTAATATTTTTGAAAATTTGAAATAAATAGCCCTCCTTATATATTATTTGCTTGCATTTATTTTCTTCTGCGATAATAATGGTTGCTTGAAAGAATGTGAGTGTCCGGGTCCCTATTGGACAGTTCAAGATTACAAAATATAGGTTTTTGTCCAACTCACACACAAAATATTTTCTTTCAAAATAAAAGTCACAAACATACCTTCGTAAAAAGTACAAAGGAATCACATCTTTCTCGAAAAAATTATGAAATATTGATATTTGAGGATAATGCAGGCACAGCAGATGTTTGCTATTAGACGAGGGTGTATTTTGTCAGTTATGTGTGTATTTTAGGCTGAGCCGTAAGTGGTTGAGTGGCTTTGAAAATATTTCGTGTCGCAACTTCCGTCTGACAGTTTGTCATAAATATGAACAACCCTTTTCACACTTTGTCCATTTCTTGGGACATGGCAACACCATAAAAGGCTGGTACGAAAGCTCTCTAAATGCACACCAAATGCGTCGATTTTCTAAAAGTGACTATTATTATTACCTAACATACTGTATAATGAGCATGAATGCTGCTTTTTTCCAGCCCCGACACAGTTCCACAAGGTTATATAATAGTTGGTTTTTGTTTCAAAAGCTAAAATTATTCCAACGAATAATAAATTACATAATTTTGATTTCTTGAGTGATTAGTAATGTTAGAAACGCGTAGGTCAATATAATTTAATGACCATTTTTCCCATTTTTATCCAAATGCCTACTAAAATAATAAAATTTACTTGAGACATCTCCCGCACTTACGGGAAATAAATGAAATCTTGATTTTGTCGTTTTCAATGAGCCATTAATTTTCCAGCTCTAATGGAGGGAAATCATAGTGCACTTAATAAAATGAATAATGATGTTATGGTATATTTAATAGTAATTAATTCTAAATTATGATCGAATAAATTATTGGGATAATTAGCTTTTAATCGATGTATTATCATAAAAGATGAATGTTTAAAGAAAGTGCTTTTATTCGAAATCTTCTTAACATGGTCTCAGATTTAAAAACTGCTTAAAGAGGATTAAAACTGAAAAGTCCTGGAAAACCCATGTTGCCAATGCATGATCTCATTTTCTAAAGAACACCCTTAAATTTAATTATGGCGGGATCATGCGCAAAGCGGCCAATTCCAAAATTGATTTGTAGCCGCCATGCTCCCCACCTTACACAAGATCTTACCGAAACAACTGGGGCTCGTAATTAATTCACGTCAGATAATTTCTTCACAGTATTATTTTTTAGAAAAGTAACTGAAAAGTTATTAAAACGGTGAGGAGTGTCTCCTTACTTGAAATCCTATTTTATTTCACAACAAAGAGTTTCCCTAAAAGAGGTTTGGACATTTTGGTCAGATCTCAACGAGAGGGATCGAAATCTGCCAAGAAAATGTGGTCAATACGCGCTGTAAATGTAGGAGAAAATTTGAATATTAATTGTAGCAAGGCCATTTATT
Organism: Cloeon dipterum; assembly: GCF_949628265.1. NCBI lineage: Eukaryota > Metazoa > Arthropoda > Insecta > Ephemeroptera > Baetidae > Cloeon > Cloeon dipterum. Next base: position 27,145,633 of record NC_088790.1, read on the forward strand.
GATCATTACATATTGTTTATCGATCGACTGCTTTAATTGCATTCGACAATTCAAATAATTTTCAATTACCGCTCTGTCTATGCCGATCCACCATAAAATAAACTAAAAGAAAAAAGTGTTTGAAATTAACAAACGAGGAAAACATTTCCCCCACCAGCTCAATTATGGTAAAATTCAACAAAGGAAATTTAATAATAGATGACAATGAAGCCTCATATATAATTTGTTTCATTACATTTTGGGAGTAAAAAAGGTGGAAAAATTTGTCGGCGCACATGAATACCGCGTTTCGTAATCCACACAGGAAGCACGATTTGTTGAATCAAGTCTCTTCATCTGATCAAGTTGGAGTTTATTAACAAATAAATAATTATATTACTATGACCGATGACCACTATTACTTTCGTGTAGGACTCTTTTCACAATAAAGAGGAAAATGTGTAATAATCCGATATCCATATAAAATAATGGTATTGAAAACTATTTGAATTGTTGATCGATATACAATTAGTTCTACCATTTACAATAACCAAAAAATTTATTTTCTTAAAAAAAGGAGCTTGCGCTGCAGTAAAAATTCAATTTTTTCAAATTTTCTCTAAAATTTCCATCGATTGACCACATTTTCTTGGCAGATTTAGATTCCTCTCGTCGTTTTAGGGAAACTCTTTATTTGTTGTGAAATAAAATAGGATTTCAAGTAAGGAGACAGTCCTCACCGTTTGAAAAGCATGCTAACTTTGCAGCCACTTTTCTAAAAAAAATTAATTATAAACGATGAGTTCTGTTCATGCATCGGCAACAAGCATTTCTAGGTTTTAATTGTTGTATCAGCCCTCTCTTTAATCTGTTCATTTATTTTAAAGTTGAGAAGATTTAGTCATTTGTTTCCTCTTTTCGATTGTTGCTCAGTCGGACAGTTGAAATCATCACTTAAAGAGGAATGATACTGGAAAAGCCTGGAAAATGCTTGTTGCCAATGCATAAACTCATCCCTTAGGATTCAGTTAAAGCCTAAATTGACCTAAGGAGCGCTGTAATTTTTTGAGAAAATTGGCTGGGAAGCTACCGCGCTTTTCAAATGGTAATGGCTGTCTCCTTACTTGAAATCCGATTTTATTTCAAAACCAAGAGTTTCCCCAATAAGTGGCATACACAATTGGACAAATATCCACGAGAGGAATCGGAATATGCCAAGAAAATATGTTCGTGCACTGTAAATTTTGGAGAAAATTGGCAAAATTTGAATTTTTACTGTAGGAAGGTCCTTTTTTATTATTGCAAATTGTTGAACAAATTGTTTATCGGTCAATTGTTTAAGGCATCCAACAATTTAAATAATTTTCAATTGTTGCCCAGTATCATTCCACTTTAATATTCTGAATTATCTGCACCAAATACTATGCGGTATGATTTTGAAGGGCTGAAACGAGTGCGTGACAATTGATTTTCCTTCTCAGAATTTCGTCCTGAGTAAATCAACGCAGGGTTGAGCCATCTCGTAAAATTTATTCATTTAAATCAGTATATTGTAATTTAATGTTTTTAACTTTCAATATAAAGTTTGTATATCCTGTTTGGTCCTGTTAGATGTTGTTGCTGTTATTAAATAATAAAGTTTTCACGCAAACACCATGCAATAACGTGGTGTAAACATAAAAGCGAAATCAAATCTTGAATAATATTGTGTTCAAGAAAAAAAGAGCGTTGTTTACAGGTAACATTATGTGATTTTGTGAGCACGCATGCTTCGCAAGTTGCATACACCGCAGTAAGCGAGTTTTTATCCTTCCCAAAAGATAATATTCGGCAAGAGAGTGGGGGTTGCCAGATGCCACGTTAAGCTTGATCGTACTTGAGCATGATGTGCTATACTAAAATCAGTTTGTTGAGTCACGCCTTGAATCAGCTGCTTAGTTAGCTCTCTCTCACTCCGTCTTAGGTTTTACGCGGCTTTTAAACTTACAAAAACCAAAATTAAAGTTAAATCGCCATGAGTGAAGACAAAAGGGATGAAAAAGGTGTTGGAGAGGGCGCCGAAGAAGATAAATCTGAAACAATCAGTGACTCAAGCGACGAGGAAACCGACCCTGGAGAGGAGGACACGGAAGACGGGGTGACTGACGCGGTTAAAGGGTTGGTTGAGACATTTAAAAAAGTGTACGTTGTAGCGTGGTGCTTTTTGAGTGCACTTAATAAAATTATTTCCGCTTCTAGGACAAATACAAATGGAAAACGGCGGGAAAAAAAGAAACCTTTGGTTAAAGAGGACCCGTTCTACAACATGAGACACGAAAAACGCGGAAAAGCCATCATTTTCAACCACTTCCATTATGATGCCAAGTTGTACCTAGACCCAAGGAACGGAACCGAAAGGGACGTAATAAGATTGAAGCAAGCATTCAAGAAACACTCGTTTAAGGTCGAGGTTTATGACAATTTGACAGTAGGAGACATACAGTACGCCGTGCAAACAAGTGAGTGCTTCAAGAAAAGTCTTACTTTATTTTCAACTTTCACCATAATTGTGTAGTAATTTTTGTCTTTCGTATTGCACATCAACCCTTCACTTATTGACTAAAACACCGTCTCCTATTTGTTTAATATAATTACAGTAATAGCCAAGGGCGATCACTCCAATTCCGACTGTGTGGCAGTGGTAATTCTGACACACGGCAAATATGTCGAAGGAAAAGGAAGCGTGCTCTACGCTCGGGATGGAACGTACCAGCTAGACACCCTGATTGAAATGATCACGCCAGAAAAATGCACGTCGCTGGCAGGCAAACCGAAATTATTTTTCGTTCAGGCTTGCAGAGGCGAGAAAAAGGACAAAGGCACGACCATTGCTGTTGACTCATTCCCGGTAAAGTCTTACAAAAAGATTCCAACCTACGCGGATTTCTTCATCGCTCAATCTACAATACCAAGTACGTGAAAATTAAATCCGTAAAAGGAACAGTTTTTTTACTCTTATTCCCCTGCAGGATTCGTGTCTATAAGAAACAAGGTTAAAGGTTCCTGGTTCATGAAGGCGCTGAGCATGAAGCTGATGGAAGAGGATAGCAACACGAAGAGCATTTTTTCCATCATGACGGAAGTCATTGCCCACGTGGCCTTCAAGTGTGAGAGCGATACTGAGAATTTGAAACAAATTCCTACCTTTACGTCCAGACTAACTAAGGACCTGATTTTTGTCAAGAAATGATTGTTATACCAAAAAAATATAAATCAAAACATCCTTTTACAATCTACAAAATAATGATTTATTATTAATTGTGAGGGTAAAAAATACCCAGAAGGTTTCTAATAATTACGTTTTAGAGAAAAATAAATATGTTTAATGAAGTTATCGGCTTTTTATGCTGACTTGTCCAAGGTGGTGTTGACACACCAAATGGTAATAAAGTTACTTGATATTTTTCATTCTAAAAAGGAGCATATTGATATAATTAAAATTTTCTTTTATAGTGTGAATCCCTTATGGTACTTTTATTAGTAGATGTTTAAAAACCACTTTAATTTAAATTATATTGTTCGCCTAACAATAACTGACTCTTATTTGTACCACAAGTGATTACAAGTAAATTGCCAAACACTCGAATTATATTGTTTTAAATACAAAGTAATCTCATTGAGGACCAAAACATATTTATTCCATTAAATCCTCAATGTCCTTGATTCAACAATATTTTCAATAGAGGATATTTATGTCCATTTGTAATAGTGAAGTTAATCTATTGTTTACTCGATTACCCTCCGCCATGTTTTCCATTGGGCAAACCCCTCACTTGCCACTATATAACCGCGGACCAAATGACACTCGAGTTACTAGAGAGTTCATTTTCCACGCGTTACAACGGGCTAGTGTGGGAGACGTCCGCAGCTATTCTTCTTTAATTGGCAGAGTGAGTGGTGAGAAACTTATAGTTAACTGAGCTTATTAATTCCTCTTTTCGAATTCAATATTGTAAAGTTTAATTCATTTAATATTCAGTTCCTGATTGTATTTCGGTTAATTCAATAACGTTCTTAACTGAGTCAATATCAAGGTGAAATATATTCAATAATTATTAAACCAAATATAAAATTTTGCTGTATCTTTTAAAGTACCAGCTTAAATAATAATGTTACTTGTATTTAACCTAAACTGGTCTCTTTCATTATTTTACCCTAGTAATTAAAGAAACTACGCGATCTTGAACCGCTCGTCTAAAACTTATATTTAACAATTAAATTCCATTTTCTTAAGTTATTCTTTTAACGTAAATTCAAAATCTTCCATTTCCAACTTTGGGAACTAATTAAAGTTGGTGGTGTCAGAAAAATCCTGAAAGGGCACGGCTTCACCGGAGGGGTAACTACTGGGGAGTTCTGTCCTGCGGCCCGAATTAATGCCTGGGTACGCGAAGGAACGATAAATTTTTGGACAATTAATCAGCTAGATTACTCCTGACTAAGTTGCAATTAAATTCACAATAGATAGAACTCAAATTTTATGATTTTGAAAACAGATATCAAAGATGGGTTGTTTTTAGCAAATAATAATAATTAGACCTCATTCACTGCGAAAAATAATTTTAAACTTCAAGTTGAAATTAAATATGCTCGGAGCATATTAAGCTGTTTTGCTTTTCTATATTTCTAAATTTACGTCATACTTGTTTATTTTTTCGGCTGTTGGTTCAAATTTCAACGAAAATAATTATTGCCCAAAGTAAAAATAAATTATTCATATAACTAAACTCTCGTCGTGCGCATGTGCGGACAGGTGGAGGGTGGTGAGAACTACCCCCACGTGGTGCTTGACCTACACCACTACCATTTTTCGAGGAAAGCAGAGAGCAGCAGTTGAGCAATAGCCAATAGCTATCGTCAGCTGAGGCAGTTCCTATTTTTTTCGCAGGCGATCTGGTGCATTCGAAGATGAGTGAAAACAAAAAGGTTGAAAACAATTTCGAATCGCAAACCGAGGAGGAGGATCAGAAGACTGAATCAATAAGTAAACCAAGTGATGAGGAGCTGGACCCCTCCTGGAGCGAGGAAATGCACCTCAAGGGTGCGGACACGGGAGACGGAGTAGTTGTGTCGCAACTAGTTGAGAGTTTGAAGAATTTGTACGATCTATTTTCACTTAGAAATTGCACGTTGTATTATTGTACGTTTCCTGCTTCTAGCGAACTGCCCAGTAGTGCAACCGTCGACGGTTTGCAACAGTACAAGATGAGCCACGAAAAGCGCGGAAAGGCCATCATTTTCAACCACAATAGATTTAATCCGTACCTGAATCTTCACACGAGGGAAGGAACCAAAAAGGACGTAGAAAGGCTGGAGCACGTGTTCAACATGCACTCGTTTGAAGTGACGGTCTACAATGACTTGAGAGTTTCTAATCTATTTACTGCCATTAAAACAGGTTTTAATTTGATTAGCTTCTAATTTATGTGCGTGGCTGTGTCCTTCAGCTCCTATTTACACTTACATTTAAATGCAAATAGTGCCACCCAATTTAATTTAGATACAAATTCGATTAATTTATAAAATTATAAATAGCATAGGACACAATTGTGTTACGTTAGAAATTGTAGCTTCACATCGATCCTATCCAACTTATATAATAATACTTCCAAAAATTGTTTCAGAGATTGCCAATGCCGATCACTCAAACGCTGACTGTGTGGCAGTGGTGATTCTAACCCACGGTGTAGACGAATTCCTTTATGGAAGTGATGCAGCATTCCAACTCAGTACTGTGATGGAGATGATCACACCTGATAAATGCCTATCCCTGGCAGGCAAACCGAAATTAATTTTCGTCCAGGCTTCCAATGGCGATAAAGTAGATCACGGCGGTTTCTTTTTTTTTCGTACAAAGCCTATGAGTGTCAAGATTCCAAGTTACAAAGATTTCTTAATTGCAAAGTCTAGAGCACGAGGTACTTTTTGTAATATTAAATTAGTGAAGGTTTTCCAATTTTTTTTTCAGGTTACATTGCCATGAGGTATGAGGAAGAAGGCTCTTTGTTGGTAAGGGCGATAGAAGAAGTACTTTCAAAGGAAAAGAGTTACACCACAAGTTTTTTGACTCTCATGACAGAAGTTATTGCTCGCATGGCTTTGAAGTACCAAAATCCTGGAGATTTGAAGCAAGTACCGTCCATCACGACCACACTGACAAAGGAACTTATATTTGTCAAGAAATAACGGAAATAACTTTTAATGCTTGAAATATTTTAATAAATTTGGCATGGCATTTTTGCCAATGAATTATATACAAATTACGGTTTTTATTTAATTTAATTTTTAGCATTTCTTTGTGGGGTTTCGTCAGGAGTTTTATTAAATTTTAGTTTTGATTAAAATATTGCAGCGATGGAGCGTCTAAGATAAATTTCTTAAATTGTTTTTTAGACTCGTTGTTGACTGGCATTTAAGGCATTTTAAGGAAATTCACGGCAAATGCGAGATATTTGAGAATTTCTGGGATAACTGCGGCTTCCCAAAGTCAGAGATGGCAGGCAAAAGGTAAATTACTCAAATAGCTAAACGGGCTGGAAGGCCAACTCGCCTCTTTGCTGGTTTTTGCATCTTTCTAGCGTCATTACCAATCAAAGATTTCGGTGCGGATAGAAGAAAAGAAGGCGACGATTTTGACACCATTATATCCGCCCGGCGGAGTGTTATTGGAACCTGGGGATCGAGGTTATAAAAAAGACGTTCCGAAAATTCTAAAATAATTTATTTACCTTGTTTTTAGTTCTCGTTAAATTCATCTGGAATTATTTACTGATTTTACAATCGGCAAAAAGCTGAATAATTGAAATGCTAAAAAGTCGAAATTAACAAATTAATTTATTTTAATTATACTTGTGAATTTGAACTTTAAACCACGTGATGTCTTGCAATGTTATAACTACAAAAAGTTGAATTATAATTGAGAATATTTTGTTAACTCTAAAGTTCTACATGCTGTTTTTATTTTTAATATCGGAAAATTTATATTTGTCATTGAATTTCCCGTTTTTCTTTGACTTTTGACAGCTCCTCTGACTCTCATCTAATTCTTTCAAGTATTCCTGCAGATTTTCTACGCTATCAATCACCGTCTTTTATTATTATGTTGAAGAAATATAATTTTGAATTTAAGCTAATTTATTTTTTCCGCTTAATTTTAAGTCAACAAGCAACTAAAGTCACTGTGTTTTAATTTTTGGTCAAAATATTTTTCAATTTAAAAAGGTATTATAGGAATTCGAGGAATTGCCATAATTCAGCTCATGCGGTTACATCTCGTGAGGCAATTCTGACACACGGCAAATATGTCGAGGAAAAGGGGAGCATTCTCTACACGCTCGGGATGGAATACGTGCCATCTAGACACCCTGATTGAAATGATCATGCCAGAAAAATGCGCCTCGCTGGCAGGCAAACTGAAATTCTTTTTCGTTCGGGCTTGCAGGGGCGAGAAAAAGGACAAAGGCACGACCATTGCTGTTGACTCATTTCCGGGTTTCTATAAGAAATAAGGTTAAAGGTTCCTGGTTCATGAAGGCGCTGAGCTTGAAGCTGATGAAATAGGACACCAATGCGAAAAGAATTTTTTCCATCGTGACGGAAGTCATTGCCTACGTGGCCTTCAAGTGTGAGAGCGATGCTGAGAATTTGAAACAAATTCCTACATTTACGTCCAAACTGAGGACCTGATTTTTGTCAAGAAATAATTGTTATACCAAAAAATATAAATCAAAACATCCTTTTACAATCTACAAAATGATGATTTATTATTAATTAATTGTGAGGGTAAAAATACCCAGAAAGTTACTACGAAATACGTTTTAGTGAAAAATAAATATGTTTAATGAAGTTATTGGTTTTGTATGTTGACTTGTCCAAGGTGGTGGTGACAAACCAAATGGTAATAAAGTTACTTGATATTTTCCAATCTAGAAAGGAGCGTATTGATATAATTAAAATTTTCTCTCTTTAATAGATAGAATTCTAATTTTATGATTTTTAAAACAGATATCAAAGATGGGTTGTTTTTAGCAAATAATAGACCTAAAATTTTCTCAAGTTGAAATTAAATTATGCTCAGTGCTTATCGAAAAACTTTACTTTTTCTGTATTTCTTAAATACTTCACACTTGATTATGTTTTAGGTTGCTGGTTTAAATTTCCAAAATTTCAACCGAAAAAATTATGACAATCTTGCGTGCTTCTAAAAAAAAACAATTTAATTTTGATAATTTTCCTCTGACATGCTGAACTGATTTTCGTTTAACTAATTATTGCTCAAAGTAGAAAAGAAATCAATGTGTTTCGCGGTGGTTGCATGTGCACCGCAATTTATAAACATTATTAACTCGAGGAATTTTATTTTACATGGATTTGATGCACGAAACAGCGCCTTATAAACGCTTCGTGATTTTGCTGCAAGCACGCGTGTCACCACATTGCATAACTTGAGAAGGCACATCATTTTTGCTATTTCCTAAAAGATGATTTTTTTTTAAAGACCAGGTGAGTAAGAGATAATCCCTCAAACTGTGGAAATACACCAGATTTATTTGTTGTCTCGAGATTTACGGATCGGTCAATTAAACGAGACAGTCACAATTTATCGCACAGCAGGAATATTAAATTTCACACGTCATGGCAATTAAGAGGCTCCAAAATATCGCGATTGTATAAAAATTAACGTGTTTATCATATCACTAAACTCTCGTCGTGCGCATGGGCAGACAGGTGGAGGGTTAACGCGCACAGGTGGTGTGAACTACCCCTACGTGAAGCTTGACCTACCCCACTACCGTTTTTCGAAGGAAGAGAACTGCAGTTGAGCAACAGCTATCGTCACCTGAGGCAGTTGCTATTTTTTCGCGGGCGATCCTGTTAATCAATCGAAGATGAGTGAAAACAAAAAGGATGAAAACGATATTGGATCGCAAGCCGAGGAGCTGAACCCCTCCTCGAGCGAGGAAATGCACCTCAAGGGTGCGGACACGGTAGACGGAGTTGTGTCGCGACTAATTGAGAGTTTTAAGAAATTGTACGATTTATTTTCACTTAGAAATTGCACGTTGCATTATTTTACGTTATTCCTGCTTCTAGAGAACTGCCCAGTAGTGCACCCGTCGACGGTTTGCAACAATACGACATGAGCCACGAAAAGCGCGGAAAGGCCATAATTTTCAACCACTGTGAATTTGATCCGCAACTGAATCTTCACAAGAGGGAAAAAACCGACAAGGACGTAGAAAGGTTGAAAGCCGTGTTCAACAAGCACTCGTTTGAAGTGAAGGTCTACAGTGACTTGAAAGCTTCTGATCTATTTTATATGATCGACGCAGGTTATAATTTAATTTGATTTGCTTCCAATTTATGTGCGTGGTTGTGTCCTTCAGCTCCTATTTACACCTCCATTTAAATGCAAATAGTGCCACCCAATTTAATTTAGATATACAAATTCGATTTATTTAAAATTATAAATAGCATAGGACATAATTGCTTCACGTTAGAAATTGTAGCTTCACATCGATCCTATCCAACTTATATAATAATACTTCCAAAAATTGTTTACAGCTATTGCCAATGCCGATCACTCAAACGCTGACTGTGTGGCAGTAGTAATCCTAACCCACGGCGAAGAAGAAGACGTGCTCTTTGCCAGGGATGGAACCTACAAACTCTGTGACTTACTGGACATGATCACACCTGATAAATGTCTATCCCTGGCAGGCAAGCCGAAATTAATTTTCGTCCAGGCTTCCAATGGCGATAAAGTAGATCACGGCAGGATGGTTGGTTTTCGTCCAAAGCATATGAGTGTCCAGATTCCAAGCTACGCAGATTTCTTAATTGCAGAGTCTAGAGCACGAGGTACTTTTTGTAATATTGAATTAGTGACGGTTTTTCAATTTTTTTTCTCAGGTTACATCGCCATGAGGTATGAGGAAGAAGGCTCTTTGTTCGTAAGGGCGATGGAAGAAGTACTTTCCAAGGAAAAGAGTCACACCACAAGTTTTTTTACTCTCATGACAGAAGTTAATGGTTGTGTGGCTTTGAAGTACCAAAATAATCCTGGAGATTTGAAGCAAGTACCTTCCATCACGACCACACTGACAAAGGAACTTGTGCTTGTCAAGAAATAACTTTTGGCGCTTGGAAATTTTAATTAAATTTTGCCTGGCTTTTGCCAACGTACATTCTCTACAAATTACGTTTTTTTATTTAATTTAATTTTTAGCATTTCTTCAGGAGTTTTATTAAATTTTAGTCTAGATAAGTTTTGATTCAAATCGTCTAAGATAAATATCTTAAATTGTTTGTTAGACTCGTTGTTGACTGGAATTTAAGGCATTTTAAGGAAATTCACGGCAAATGCGACATATTTGAGCATTTCTGGCATTACTGGCTCCCAAAGTCAGAGATGGCAGGCAAAAGGAAAATTACTCAAATAGCTAAACGGGCTGGAAGGCAAACTCGCCTCTTTGCTGGTGTTTGCATCTTTCCAGCGGCTTTAGGGACAAATTTCTGACATACCGATCAAAGATTTCGGTAGACGAAAAGATGGCATCGATTTTGGGCCCGTAAGCACCCCTGCGGCAACTTTTTACCCCATTTTATCCGCCTGGAGGTCGAGGTTATAAAACGTTCCCAAAATTCTTAATTAATTTATTTATCCTGTTTTTAGTTCTTGTTAAATTAATCTGGAGTTATTTACTGATTTTACAGTAGGCAAAAAGCTAAATAGATGAAATTCTTAAAAGTCGAAATTAACAAATTAATTTATTTTGCTTATACTTGTGATAGAGTTTGAACTCCGGGATGTCTTGCAATATGTGATAATTACAAAAATTTGAATTATAATTGAGAACATTTTGTTAACTCTAAAGCTGTTTTTATTTTTAATATCGGAGAATTTAGATTTGTCATTGAATTTCCCGTTTTTCTTTTCAGCAGGATGCGTTTCTCGTATTTCTTTGTCTTTTGACGGCTCCTCTAACTCATCTAATTCTGTCAAGTATTCCTGCAGCTTTTCTACGCTATCAATCGTCTTATATATTATTACATTTTAAAGAAATATAATTTGGAATTGAAGCTAAATTATTTTTTCCGCTTGTGGTTTTTTTTACTTCTTCGTCAATATATTTTTCACAATTTAAAAAGGCATTATAGGAATTCGAGGAATTGCCATAATTCAGCTCATGGTTACATCTCGTGAGGTAACTCTATTTAATGATACTGTTTTCAGGTTTTTTTATTATCATTAGAAACACGTTCAATACATTCTGCGGATGTTTAGAATATAGTCAAATTACTTTTTCCAGTGAAATGTTTCCCCAGAGCTCGCCAGACAGGGGTAGGGGGTGTTGCAAGCACTTTACCGCAGTGCATTGCAACACAGCAAGTCAGTGGCCCATAAAAAGTCTAAGTTTTGCCCTGGCTGAGCAGAGCGGTGTAGGAAATTCCAGGCAGGTCAGTCAGTGCGCAGTTGGAGCAGCGTGATTCACCCGTGGCGTGCTGAGAGGAGGAGAAGCGACCTACCTCCCTTCCGCCGGCCTTGCACTCGCAACACCGACCAATCGGACGAGGCCTAACCATCTGCTGCTGGCTTCCAGCGCAGTTTGTTGTTTGTGTTGAGGTTCAACTCACTCACAAAAGAGGAAAGACCGATCAGTCGGGTGCTCTCATCAGCTCTTCGCGTGGTGCAATTATTATTTTGTATTCATCGAGAGTATAATTATAATCGGTCAAAGGCATCGAAGCAAGGCTTTCGACAAGGAGATAAGGGGCAAGTCTGATAAAAACTCTGGCCGACGCGAAAACTGACGGAGTGCGAACGAACCATGTCCGACGCAGAAGTTGAGGTTGAGGTTGACAACAACAAGATGAGTTTTGGAAAGTCGGCAGGCAACGGAGACGTAGGAGACGCCTGGGGACTAGGGAGGTACGTAATTTAAAGTCCAAAATTCCTCCCTTAAAAATCACTCGAATCGATATAGCAAGGAATGAAGCAATAAATAAATGATTCCAACCGAGGGTCGATGACATCACCCTTTTATCCTTTTCCTTCTATTGCGTGACACAATTAAATGCGAAAATTCTGTCCAGCAGCTCGAATCGGATCGTGCAAGCTATGGCTCCGACTGCCAAAAATGATTTCTACTACAAAATGACGCACAAGCGGCGTGGAAGAGCGATTATCTTCAACCACGAGCATTTCAACCAGCCGAATCTGTCCATTCGAAACGGAACCAACGTGGACGCTGAGAACTTGAGGGAAACGTTCGAGGGGCTCGGCTTTGACGTCACCGTGCACAAGGACCCGCTTCTCAGCGACATCGAATACGTTATTAATAAAGGTTGCAGCGAGTTGCGCGATTGTTTATATTTTTAATAAAGACTAATTATTATTTTTATAGCCGCCAAAGAAAACCACTCTGAAGCAGACTGCATCGCCGTGATCGTGCTCTCACACGGCGAGGACAAAATTCTCTATGCTAGAGACGCCGAGTACAAGCCTGAGATGCTGTGGAACGCCTTCACAGCTGACAAGTGCCCAACCCTGGCTGGGAAGCCAAAATTGTTTTTCATCCAAGTAAGCTCAACAATCTTACGCATACCAAGGGAATTTTAATAAATCTGAAATAATGTCGCAGGCGTGCCAAGGAGACCGGTTGGACCGAGGCGTAGCGATGAGCACTGAATATGATGGGCAAAAATCCGGCATTGTCTACAAAATCCCTGTCTACGCAGATTTTTTGATCTCATTCTCTACTGTGCCAGGTAATTTTTAAATGTTTAAATTAATTTGAAATTGATTTCCCAAACTAAAGATTGTTACTGTTTATTTTTTAATCAATGATGCTTTTAAAGAGACTTTAATCTTTTCAAAACTGGATTGATCTGATAAAAAATTACTACAGGGTTCAATACGCAAAATTTTATTACTGGGAGTGTACGAAATAAAGCCGAAAAACCCCACCAACTTGGGGATTTCCTGAATTTGACCTCCGAAAAGGTCTTATTTTGCGCCTATCAAGACAAAGAGCATTGTGGGCGTAGGAATTGCTCGGCTCAGTGAGATATTTAAAACACCACATCTTCCCTTAGCCGTGTAACTATTTGAAAATGCTACATTTGCGATTTATGAAATTTGAAATATTTATGGAATTTGTATTAATACAGTTACACTACTTCTCCCTCTAAAATAAATGCACGCCTAAGGAGAAAGGTTGTGGTGTTAACATTTATCACGCAGCCGAGCAATTTGCATGCCCACAGAAATTTAAAAAGAGTTATATTTTGTAAGTCAGTGGCACTCTAGGATTTTTTACTATCAATTTGGCTATCAAAAATTTCATATTTATGGTCAGATCAGTAAATTCTGCTTTTAAAACGCGCAGAATGTAGATAAAAGTTTAGTGGCGCAGTGGGGTTTCAGAAAATAAATCGAATTTTTTATATTTATACATAACTGTTACAATAATTAAACTCGTTTTAAAATATTCTCTAAAATTAAACGGAACAAGACCAATTTAAAAAAAGCCCTGGCAAAAATCGTCTAGAAAAATGTAAATTTACTATTCTTGTTGTTTTTAAGAACATCTTAAATATTTACAAAAGGATTTTCAATCCTGTCTGAAATAAATTATCCTCCTCTGGAAACAGTAATATATTCGATTTTCACTCTATTTTTTAATGTGCTAATTTAACTGCTTGAACACATGGGGAAATATGATTTTACAAACTTTATTTCAAGCGTTTTTTGCGTGACTTGCGAAACAACAAGTTGAGTGCAATTAAAATTAATCTTGGAAGCAAAGAATTGTTAGCCAACCGGAATTGGCACAGCAAAATTGCACACCGGATTTTTGCCTGAATAGACAAAACAAAATTAGATCGGGATTTTTCGTGATTTTAGTTCAAATCCTTTGTGACCCTTTCAAACTCGCAATCTGATTTAAACATTAAATTGTAATTTTACTGCACTATTTTGGGAACAATAATAACTAATATATCAGAAATTGAGGTTTTGGAAAAAATATTTTTCACTCTTCTGTTTTGGTACACAATTTCTTGTAAAAGTCAACAAGTTCTGAAAATTCCCCATTTGTCGCACTCAACTAAAATAGAACCTGGTGCTCCTAAGCTAATTTTTACCCCTGCTTTTCTCATTCTAGGTTACTACTCGTGGCGCAACGTGAACAAAGGGTCGTGGTTCATGCAAGCTTTGTGCGAGATTCTGCGTCGCAGTGGCACCTCCCTTGATCTCCTCACCCTGATGACCCTGGTATCGCAGAAGGTGGCCGTGGGCTTCGAGTCGTCGTCGAGCGACCCGACCATGCACGGAAACAAGCAAATCCCCAGCACGACCACGATGCTCACCAGAATGCTCATTTTCACGCAGAAACATATCTGAATTGTATATGTAATATGTATGTGACGGAGGTGCAATTTTCACACTTTCTGCTTTCAAAATGCTATTTTTTGATGGATTTCAATTTATAACTCTTTACTGGCGCACGCGTAAAGCATTTACAAACAAAGCTGTCTGAAACATTCTTATTACATAATATTTTTGTGCTATTCCAGACCAGGTATTTACCAATCAATTCTCAAGACTTAACAAAAAATTGAACTGTACCTTATACGATTCGTAATAGTAAAGTATCATCAATCTGATTTTGACGTACTTCATTTTCCAAATCCTCCTCTGCAGGCTGGGCTGGTTTTAGGTGCTTGGTCACTGCTTTCCCATTGAGCCGGAGTTTTTGCCTAGAGAAAGATAATTTCTAATAATCAAATAAATAAAAAAAATCCTTATGTAATACCTCTATCGCCAAGGCATGTACTCCACTGGCCAACTCCTCTTCTAACAGTCCATAAATTAACTTGTGTCTCTGCAATTTAATTAAAATTAGGACAAAATTAAATCATCCCTCCGTGTATGATAATATACCTTGATCAGAGGCATCCCTTCGAATTTACTCGAGACAACGACAACCCTGAAGTGGGTTTCGCTGCCTTTGGGCACACTGTGCATGTAGGACTCGTTGACAATTTCCAGATGTTGTGGTTCTGCTCCAGTCCGGATTTTTCGCTGGATTGTCTCCGCAACAGGCCCTCCGGTTGATTCCATTCTTCCCGTCAAAAATGAGTGTTTGACGAGTTGTGACAGTCTGACACGTCGAAGTAGAGCTGTCATATAAACACTGGAAAATGTTTTCACTGCTTTTATCTTTTAACTTTTCGAGCTAAATTGTTATGGACTGAAATAAGCTTCTCAAAATTAGAGTCAGAGTCAACTCAATAAAATAAATAACGTCGCGCCACGCCCCCTCAATGTGAGGCGAGTGGCGCGAGTTTGACAGAGGAGTACACAAGATACACAATGTAATATACGATTATAGCGTTTGTGAAACCTACCACGGCCGACGACCTGTACCCTGCGTACCTTGAGCAAATTAATCCTCCATCTATGTGGTTGAATTATGAATTATTGACCTTGGACGCCTGGAGCGCAGCCGCTAGTGGGTGTAAGAGAGTTTAGTTCATAATATGGAAATGTTTATTTATAGACATCGCAATAAACTTGGCGAACTCATCACGTACTAAAAACCTGCGAGCCCGGACCAACGACCCGCATTATTTCAATCGAAAATCAACCCTTTCTCTGTTTTAAAACTGAAAATCGTGTCAAACCATTGCATGCAATCTGGAATTTCAAATAGCCTTCATGCTCATTTTCCTATGTCCTTTAACCGACTTAATAAGTTGAAAAATAAGTAATATGTTTTGGTTTTAAATTTTAGAAAGTAGTTGTTTTTACACCACACATCTTTCCAACTCGTCGTGTCCAACAATAGTATTATTTAGCAAAGTAGAGCTGAGAGCCAAAATTAAACTTTCGAATTTTAACACAATTAATTAAATTATATGATTTTCAGCAGGTTATTTACTGCAGTGTGGCCGATACCCAGTGACCAGTGGACATGGCGGACCGGACACAATTAATCTGCTGCTACCACATAGCGACCTGCAGGACAATTTCGAGATTTCCAACACCTCGATCATAGCCGGTTGTGCCGCTGAACTATGCGCTCGCTTGGAACGCCGAAAAGGTGAATTATTAATTTTCAAGTCGGCGGAATACCTTTATTTATTTGTAAATAAGAGTTATTGTGGAATATTAATCCTAATTGAAAATCTAATTGACAGGAAAACAAACAGGATTCAGAATTCAGGTCAACCAAGACGAGCAACAGACGGCATGCAACGGCTGCTGCCCAGTCCAAACAGCTGTCCAGTGGCCACCGTTTCATAGCACTACCTCGAGTTCTCGGCCTGGCAGCGATCAGCTGTACCTGGTGTGGCCTGAGACTTTGGTGGCTGCCTGATACTATTTTTGGCCGAGCGTTTTAATATGAATGTAAATTGATGTCAAATTTTGCCTCAATATTTCCCAATTGAGCAGAGAAAAGTGAGAATTTTAATCTTTATATCTGCATTCGGGTTGAAAGTTTGCAGAAAAATAAAACAAAAATAATATAATTAGGATAAAAACTAACATCTATAATTTTCAAGAATAGCAATCAGCTCTTCGTCTACAAACAACTCTTGAAACTCGCTACTGATAATTTGATTTTCAAAAAACTCTGTGATGCCGTCGATCTCGTCGTTTGTCGTTTTACCATTCGTAAAGGTCCTTGCCAGCGCTGCGTAACCAAAGCGACGATAATGCAAATCGAACGTAATGACACTAATGGCTGGCAGCGACGCCGCAACACATTTAATGAACGCCGCTACTTCTTTGAAATAATCTTCTTTAAAATATTCTACTGAATTGAAATGTGAGGTGAAATGAAGCTTTTTCAGATTTCTCAGGATCTTCTTCTCTTTGATTAACGTGCTCACTCTCCTAAGTTCTTCGAAGTCTAAGCCGCTGCCGTAGAAAGTTATCTTTTCCAAATTTGGAGCACGAAAGATGTCAGTCAGTCGAATGTGTTCGTTTTCATAGAATCTGTTAGAAAATATATATAAGCTTTTGATTCTCAAACTAATTATAAAGATATATTTACTCCCAGAAGTCCATTCTGATTTCCTTGAGATGGCTGAAAAACTCGATCGGCTTCAGGTCTTCCTTGAAATTTGCCGCGTATGAGAGTCTCTCTAGCTTTGGACACAGAGCTAAGAGTTGGCCGAGCGAATAGTCTATTGATACGCTATCACACTCATCATCATATTCAATAGAAATCTCCCGTAGATTCGGTCCGAATTTTTCCACAAAGAGGTGCAAAATGTCCTGCGGGAGATTGATGACCTCCAGGCTTTCCAAGTGGGTCAACTGCATCAACGCGGTCAAATTTTGTTCTTCAGCGTCAGCGTCAGCATCAGGCATCAATAAAATCTGTTGAAAAATATTGTAAAGTTTAAATTGTTCTGGAAATTCCTAATTATCACAGTCAATAAATAAGAAATTTGAAACGTTTGACTTAATATTATGGCGCACCCCATTTAAGTTTATATTCGTTTTAGTACTCTCTGGCTTCAATTTCAGATTTAAACCAAAAATATGTCTGTGGATTTGTTGGTACAAAAAGTGCTGAAAACCAAAATAAGATCAACTAACCGCGCGGTTTAACTATTTAAAAATTTCTTTAATGTTAAACAGACGTCGAAATAGATAAACAATTTCAAAGTTGGGAGTGAAAATTCCTTGGCCAGGACGAGAAAACTTTTCGAATCCAATTTTAACATCTCTTCATTCTAATCGGGCCAAAATCCCATTACCTTCCACGCGAACGAATAAATTTGGAATCAACTCTAGTTACAATTTTAAAAAGAAAAATTTCATTGTTGATTCTAGAGCTGATTTTAATTTTAAGCGCGTTAAATTAAATGATCCTTTGTCATAAATCTGAAAAAAACCACAACGAAGCCTAAAAAATTTTAAAAGAAAGGAGGCACCGCATTTGTTGACAGATTGGAACAATAATTAATGGCACTTCAAATTACGGCCAAATTTTGTGAAAGAATCTATCTAATTTATATGAAAGCAGCGGAGGTCAGAAATGCGCTAAAATTGGTTCCCACTGCGCAGATCCAAGATGGTGTCTGAATGTGGGAAACAAAAAGCTCTATTTTTACTCCCGTACGAAAGTCAAGAGTTTGTTTTTACGATTCAAAAGACACGATTAGTACAATTAATGCGAATTATGTCACAATATTGACGAAAACTTGGTTCATTTCGCACATTTCACGTGACCATACTCCAACGGTCGCCATAAATATATAGTGTTTTCGCGAGAGTATTTATAGGAATCTGGCTTTCGTTGTATGAAAGTGGATTAATTCAATTAATAAATATATATACTAACCCTGAGATGCGTGATCAAAGGAAACGTCGATGGTAAATGAGCACAATCCTTCACATCATAATCAACCAGTAAATGTCTCAGGTTTGAGCTTCCTGAAGGGCGGGTGGTTTCATTTGATGACTCGTAATAATCTTCAAACGAGCTGAATACGCTTGAAAAAACACGGATGACGCGAAGATTTGGCAGATTCTCCACGCAGCACTTGATAAGGGCATTCTCAATTCCGAATGAGTCAAACAGAAAAATTTGCAATTTTGGCATAGCGCTTTTCAGCTTTTCAGCAATTTTCAGCTCTTGGAAGTCAAGCCGGCATATATCGTTATATATCTTAACGTTAAGAAATTCCAAGTCGGGAAGATTTTCGCAAAGCTGGATCAAGTCAGTCAATCGGATGTAGACAATCTCTTCAATCCTCAGAACTTTTAGGTGTCTTAATTTTCCCAGCAACTTCAAGAGTTCAGCATCGGCAAGATCATGGAAAAATCTGAGACTTGGTATTTTAGGGGCGACCAGTGTCAGCTCCTCTAGATCAGCAGCCTTTTCAGAGATGTGAATCACCGACTGTGAAAAAATGGAAAATTTAATAATTTTGCAATAAATATCAAGGGGTCTCAGCAAAGGCCGTGCCAGCATTCAAATTTGGGTCACGTGGGCAGCCACCAGCCACCGGCAAAAAGGGTCAAAAGTTAAAAAGTCTCCCAGAGAAAAATATCTTCCAGCCCTTTGGACCGTGATATATATATATATATATATATATATATATTTAATTGCTTCCGGGATGAGAAAAATATTGAAAATTTAAGAGTGAAAAGATAAAAAAAGCACTTTTTTCATTGGCTGAGACCTCTATGAAAATAATACAATTACCTCTTTTAAATATTGATATTTGAGTTGCTTTGGACAGAATGTTAGGAAAGCCGTCAAATCGACTTTTCTGGGTTTCATGGCAAGGTAGAGGTCGAGGGCGGGGACCATTAACACCTTCATATCCATCTCCTCTCGCCTTAGGGACGTACATTTTGTCTCCATCAATTTAACCACAATCTTCTGTATCAATTCGATGGCTGGAACAATATTGAAATATTTTTAAATAATTGTAAAATTCCAAAAATATATAATAATTATAATTAGTATTTCAACCTTCAAAAGTAACTTGAATCTCGAAAATTTTGACAGTAAAACATACGTACGCAAGTCAACGAAATGAAAAAGTTCGAAATCAGCTGGAAGCTTCGCACCAAAATCAGCGGCAATGGCCCGGATTCGATATGCCGCAAGGACTCTTTGCTGCATCAATTTCGCCGTTTGAATATGAATTGCTTCTGCCATGGTAGCCTCGCAGCAGCAGCTTTGATATTGCTCGGAACTCGAAACGGTCTTTGGGCTAAATTTATATATTAAATTATGGATAATTTTGGATATTGCAATGCACGAGAGCGTGCGCTTACAAAAACTTGTTTTTGTTATTGACGCTGCTGTGGAAGGAGCCCTCAGGTGGCAGCACCAGGGCAGCACTCCTCAGGGAGAATTTACAGGCTGGTGGCGGCAAAATAGCATAAAGTGCATGAAATGTATTTACACAGCTTTTTTCTATGGAAATACTCCTTATTTTGACGGAATTGGATTATTAAGCCTATTCACAGCGAGCGCAGGCGTTTGAGGAGACCTCAATGCACGACTTTTGACCATTTTTTATTTAACAATAAAATTAAGTTAGCACCAGAGGTTCATTTTTTTGTTGCTTTTTATTATTGTTATATTGGGATATAATTAACAATTATTTTTTCGCAATATTAATCTTTAGCACGTAATATTCATTATAATATGTATATCCTTCTATGGGCAACCTTGGAAATTCCTAAGTTTGAATGGCATTTCTGAGAAAGGCTTAAAGAATAATATGTTGTCAGTTTTCTACCTCAATGTGGAATTAAAAAAATAGGCAGAATGCATCCCTATAATAGAATATTTCGGATTGTTAAAAACTAAATGGGTGGACGAATGACAAAAAATGTCACTGGTGAAAACTGTAAGAGGCGAAGGTTGCACAGTGAATAATCAACTAATAATACTAAAGCGTAAGTATTTATTTATTTTCCAAGAAAACACGAGTAGCAACGAATTTAAGGTTTTATAGCTGCGAAGATTTAAGTGCGCCGCTGACCGAATTTTTTTCCCCGGCTGCTGGCAATTTTTCTGGTTGCTGAAAATATTTTAAACGCGAAGTTTGTTAAGGAAAAGGACATTAGTATATTTATATATGCTTCTATTTTTTTATACATAGACAAAATGCCTGTCATTAACCAGAAAAAATGCCCCACCCCGACTGTGACAAGAAGTTCAATTCGGAGGTGAAGATGGTACATGGTACACCATCTCCAGGCGCACCACTTGCTTGAACTGCCCTCCAGGAATTTGAGATGCGGCAATGTGGAGAGCATTTTCACTCATTCGGGGCCAAGCGCGACCACAAGAAAAGGGCCCATCATCCACCAACCACCTGAGAGAATGCGTGAATAATTCTTCTTATAAATATTTTGTGATATGAGAAGAAAAATAAATAAAAGAATAAGGAGTAGAAATTAAGAAGAGTAAAAAAATGGTTTCTTTTCAAGTATCCTGATTTATAAGAAAAAAACGAGTATTTAAAATCTAAAAATATTGAAGATTGAAGAATTTTTAAAATTCTAGAGTTATAATTTGTCTGTGTCAATGGTTTCACTGGTCTTCTTGTCTTCTTCCACTTTGATATTACTTGCTTGTTAATTTTATTTAAAAAGGGAGGGCTTTTTTCTCGTTTCACTGTCTGGCCGGTAGATGCCTCTGTTGTAATGAGTAAAGAGTGCTGCTGCTGCTGCATTTTCCTTCCCCGACCGAGCCTCCTTGCAGGGGATAACCACGCATGCGCGCGTTCCAGAAATGCCTAGAGAGACAGACAAGAAGTAAAAGAAGGCTGCCGACTGACTCAAGCCAAAGCAGGTGATGCAGTTGCAGTTGATTGAAAACAACGAGTTTGTGCCGAATTCGGATGAGATGTGCCAGCTGAAGAGGTGAGTTTGCGAACGGCGGGTCGACACGCGAGCCGTAGGGCTGCTCTCTGCGGCGTGCCGGTGCAGGGCGTGCGTTTTCGGGACAACGAGGACGCTCGACCACCCGTCCCGAGCTTTTTTTTTATATTTGCTCGCGTGTTGTTCATCATCGGACCCACATTTCTTTAAGAATTCGACAGAAGAACGGCCGACGGGCTTTGTAGAATGCGTGCCTGCGACCGTTGAGGCTGCGAGGCGCCAGGGGGTGCGAAGGGGTGTGGTTTTCGGCTCGAGGGGGTGTTCCGCATAATGTGCACGCTCTCAGGCCGATTGATTTTGTAATTTGGCCCTGCTTCGGCCCATTTCCGCGATAATTAGGTGGACCTTTGCTCGTCGTCGTCGGGGAATTAAGGTCGAGGCTCGTTGGCGAGTGCACTTACTTTTCCCATTGCAAAAAAATAAATCTAGAAATAAATGTGCATATCAGGCTAATCAACAGCTCGCCGCGTCCAGCTTGTTGCTTTGATGTTTCTCAGCCTTTTTGCAACTACTGTGTTCATGACTCAATGACAACTAATTGCATAACACGCGATGAATCAATACACATCTTTTAACGCTTTGAAAATAATAATCAACGCGATAGGGAAATAAACAGACGTCACTCAAATTTATTTTTAATATTTCGATCTCTCAATAATTAATAACAACACCTTTAAAAATTCCGGGCACGCGCGTTCGGATCGTGATTGAATTTTGAAGCAGTTTCCTTCTTGCTCCGTGCACCCCCGCGTCCCGTCGCGACTCGCGGGTCTGTCTGACAATGACCTCGCTCGCTCGCGAGACACACACGAGCCGCCCGAAGCCCAAATTGAGCCATCCATTGTTAATTCGCCTCGTGCATAATTGACATTCCGCGGCTCAGAGCGCACTGTCGCCTGCGACGCCTGCACAGTCAAATTAATTACGTCGTCAGCTGATTATTTTTTTTTGTCAATCGCATCACGCGAAAGTTGCGGCTGGTTTTTTGTCTGTTGTCTGCGCTCACGCATTTTTACTGCGTGCGTTCCGGCCTGCCCGCGTCTCCAGATGCTCTAGAATTTAGTTAGTTTCTCCATTCTTTATTGCGGTAGACGACTTTTCCTTACAAAGTACGACGAGGAAACTTAATTTATCGTCTTTTTGAGGTTTTCTAGAAAGATTTTTCCGTGTTGCAATATCCTGGTAACGATATCTATGATAAAAGAGCTTTTTTGTACTCCTTTTCCTTTAACGATGAAACTATTTTTTAAATTTAAAAGGTTAGTCATATTCTAATGGGGAATTGAGAAAAATCATTTCAATAAGCTCAAATTTTCACATGCTCCAGTTTTAGGCTAAAAATTTTTTCCGCAAATCAAACGGCGTACATTATTCTCCTATGAATTCGCCAGGAGGGAAATTTAACTCAAAGTTTTAACTGAATAGATCGCGATGAGTGGAAAAATTAGCGAAAAAAATATTAAGTGTTCAAGAAAATGAATTGGAATTCGGTCCTGATTTGATTATTGCACATTTTAGGAACGAAATGTTGCTGAATTCCACAAAAACTATAATTTCAATTATTAGGCAACAAAGCAAAATTTTGTTCAATATTTTCCTGTAACCTTTTTGCATTAAAATAAGATTTCATTCTGATTTAATCATGATGTAGTGACGCCAGGGCTGGGCATTGGGCGTTTTTTGCATGTTTTTTGCGGCTAGTTTCTGCCGGTTTTTGAAAACAAATTTTGCAGCTATTGATTTTTTGCGATTTTTTAGTAAAATTTGTTTTGGATAATTTTTTCCGAAAATATAATTTAAAAATACTAAACCATGGTAATCCTAGATATTGGTAAAACTGGGGAATTTCGAGTTATAAATATCAAGTAGTGCAATAAACTAGCAAAAACCGCTAAATAACCTCTGTAAGTTTTGGAATATCCCGACGAGTGTCTCAAACTTGTGGGTTTTTTGGCGGTTTATTGCACTGAAAAGGCTCTGCAAGTTTGGGAAGAAACTTCCCGGGAGATTCCCAGCCCTCCATTTTATTTTATGAACGAGTATTCTTTATTTAGTGCAATACCAATATTAAATTAACCTCCATTTTCTTAATTACTCTCGAGCAGTACTTTCAGTTCTAAGTAAACAACAAAGAATTTCTTCGAGAAACAAATTTCTATATAGATAACCGGAAACCTTTTAGTCCTGCACATTATCTGGCAGTCTGTTGCAATATATACATGTAATAATGTTTTGTTTACATGAAAGTCAGACTCTGGCGGGCGTGTATAGTACACTCCATCAGCTACAACAACATTGAAATGCGTGTTGTTGTGTGATTAATATGTCGCATAGGTGTGGAAGACGGGAACTTTCCTTCCTCTTTAGTCATGCTAAATATAATTATTTGTGTGTTGGAAGGGGGCAAGTAGGCTGCTGAACTTGTTTGGACAGTATTTTTTTTTGTCTTTTTCTGTCCAAGTGGGCGTGTGTTTGTAACTAAAATTTGCAACCGCGAATATTTCTCGGAACTGTGCGAGTGCGAGCTAATTCTGCACCGAGTTCGAACACACAAACAAGCTAGACGGTACCGCTACATTGGCGATTTGAAGCGTAAATTACCTCATGACTCACCAAACAAAAAGGTTTTCTGCGTTCTGCGATTAGAGCTGTATGTATATTAATTTTCTGCACGGATGAAATCTCAATTTGGTTGCTTAACTGCACAATTTGGCATTGTGCGCTCGCTCACTGAGTCGCTCGCCGAGTAATTTTGTCTTGCGTAAATGGCACCTCCAAGGTTACTTGCGTCGCGCAGATCAAGACCGTCCTTTCGCCTGTTGCCTCGCCAGTTCGTTCCGAGCAAACCGGATTTGAGTAACGTGTGAGAACCCGAATGAAAGAGACCCTAGCTCGCCTCCAGTCTAATCAAATGAATTCCTCTGCTGCTGACCTCAGCAGACGGAAATGGCGAATACGGCCTTTGAACTTCTCACGATCTAATTAATCGTCTGCTCCAGCTTCCCATGTGATAAAAGTTTTCCTCCTATTTTTGTCCACAGGGGAAATCCTTTCATTAGAGACCTCAAAGTAATTTTTTTAAAATGAATAGGGTCATAAGCACTACATCTCTATTCAAAGAAATAAATTTATGTTCCATTACAAATGAATTTTATTATAAATAATTAAACTGATCTAGTGCAATTTACTGGGCTGCATTTGCTCACCACCCGTTTTATTCCAAATTTTCCTGTGAAAATCTAAAATTTTCTGTCGGAGTGGTTAAATTTTCCTCCACTGTGCAGGTTTTTTCTTTTAAATTGCCATTTTCTGCCTTAATTTCTCCAAAAATTTATCTCTGACAATTTTGCACGTCAAGGTCATGAGCTAATAATTAGAAAATTAAATAAAACTGAGGTGCAAACATTGCCTGCAAGAAACTGGATAAATTTGAATTTAATTCGGTTATTTTGCAACCCTTGCACAACAGACAATTTTAACTATTTCAGTGCCTCTATTTAAATAATTTTTATGGTGAAAAGCTTCGTATTTAATTTTAAATAAATTGTAAATTACAAATAATTGTATGCTGATCTTGTGCAACTTCAATTTAATTCCGAACAAACTTTGAGATATTATTACTCTATCGTCGGTACTCGAACTGCAACAAACTTGGGTTCTACAGAGAACACTAAACTTGTAATGCTTGATTAATTAATTTTGCTGCGGAACGGTACGGGATAGGGTTCTCTCCTCGTTGCTTTCATGAAGTGGAAGTGCGTTATATATGAAACTCGATCCCCGTGGCCCACGGGAGGAAGAGTGGAGCCCTAAGCTCGGTGCTCGCTAGTTATTATGTAACCGAAGCCGCTAGTCATGCGACCGTCCAACGAATCCTCCATCACAGCGCGTCTCACGTGTCGGTCACATGTGCTCAAAGGATTCCTAGCCCTCGTGACTCTTTATTCCACTTGTCGCTCTCGCACCGAAATCCGTGTGTCTGTCTTTCGTACGCTCAGTCAGTCCTCAAGAATTTAGAGCCAATTAGACACAGCTCTCCTCGACGATCGTGCTCGCCGCGTGCGCAGATAGAGTTCGATTTTAAATAGCTCTCATTGTTAAACCGGATTGTTGGCGTTTTTCTGAATTTTGAGGTGGCGTAGATTAATTGTAAGTTCTAGTAATAATTATTACACAATTTAAATACGTAAATAGTTTCACGATTTTAATTAGTATTTACATTTCGAATAAATAACCGTTTTTTTAAATTATCAGCGGGGGCCAGATTCGTGTGGCGTCCGGTAAACGTGAAAATACGCGAAAAGAAGCAAGTTTTCGTCTATATTGTGACAAAATTTGCATTATTCTTAACTAATTGTGTCTTTTGGATCGTAAAAACAAACTCTTGACACTCGTACGGCAATTTTGTTTCCCACATTCAGACGCCATCTTGGACCTGCGCAGTGGGAACCAATTTTACCGCGCATCTGGACCCCGCTGGAAATTATTCTTATCAAAAATCAAAATAACTTTTAAATTACATTGTATCAGGATAGGTTCCCAATAAATGCGAGTAAATTAAATTTTTTGTTGATTATTTGGTAAATTTTAACTAAATTGACGTAATATTTACACACGTCCTATTTTTAAAAGCATATATTTATTTTATTTGGGAGAAAATATTTTTGTCTCTGACATCAATGAACAAAATTGACTAAAACAACTGGCAATAGAGTGAAAAACACTTTAAGCGCCTTTTCATTCTCAACATCTGGTCAGCCAGCCGCAGTAGTGATCATTGTTGTGCGTGTTGCAGATGCTGAAGCGTGCTCTGGAGGCGAGCGGTCGCGGACGTAAGTGTGCAGCGTCGATAGGCCGGAGATAGGGCTAATCGTCACGGGCGCAGATAATGCAGCGGCGGCGGCGTGACTCACACGAAAAACGCTCGCTGCTCGGCTGATGCATCTGTCCTGTTATCGACGCGCCACCGACCGACTGAGAGACTGAGAAGCCAGAAGCAGAGATGCTGGACCCGCTGTCGCCCACCTTCACAGTCGACGTGCTCGCCCTCGGCATCATCATAGGATGGCTTTTCGTCTGGTCCATGCATCTCATCGCCATCATCTACGGGTGAGAGCGCAGCTTTGATTTTCGCTGCTTCTTTCTTTTTTCCCCCCGGTGCTCGCGCAATTAATCTTGCTCTCCAAACAACAGCAGCCTGCCCGGGTTCAAGATTTACTCCTTCCTTTCTTCCTTCCTCGTAACCCTTTGTTTACTTTTTTCTTTCATTTCAGACATTGAAATTACATAACAGTCCACAGTTGATTAAATTACTTTTATTTTCATTTGGCCCCTCTCTCAAATTCAAAAATCCCGCCAATTTAAAGTTATTTTCGTTTTTGGAATGGTGTTTGTTTAATGTTATTACTACCGTAAACCAGTCAAATGTTTCACGAAGAAGATAATATTTACAAACAAAATACCTAGCCAAAGTGTCCAGGTTTTTCCAGCTTTTCTAAAGATATCCCTTACTTTGTGCATTCGATGACGTTTTCAAGAAATACCTGTGTCATTGGTAAACCGGGTTTCCTCTCTACTTCTACAAATATACAAAATTCCTTCGTCATTTCCGTCCATTCTTTGCTTACCTCAAGACAAATTGAGAACGTTTAAAGTGCAGGTGACTAACGAATTTCATTAGACTTATTGAGATAAACGTAATCTTTGTTCAAAATTTCTTGTTGCACGCTCCAATATTTCTTATCTCCGGCTTCGGCATAATTTCGATTCATCGCTCTGCATTCAAAGTGAATCATAATGTTATTATTCTGTTTTTGTTCGCAGCAAATATCGGTTGCACCGCAAAGTGGTGAAATTCCCGGCCGAGCACCCGTATCCCGGCGTGTCGATATTAAAGCCCTTGATGGGAGTTGACCCGCACCTCCTGGGGAATCTCGAGACCTTTTTCACTCTCAACTATCCCAAGGTGAGATAAGCGCGTGCAAACATTTTTGGTGGATTTCGTTTTTATCTAACAGGAGGTTTGCCTTTCAGTTCGAGCTGCTGATATGCGTGGAAGACGAGAGCGACCCAGCAATCATGATTGCCAAGAGTCTGATTGAGAAATACCCGGGCGTGAATGCGCGTCTCTTTATTGGTGAGCTTTCCTCCTTTGCTACACTTCCGCTCCTTTAAAATTTTATCCTTATTTGGTCGACTTCTCAACTGCGTACCAAAAATGAAAAAACAAAAATACTTTAAGTGCCAGAGGTCTCTAAAAAGTTTTATTTGTTCAACTTCCATTAATCTCTTTCGTTACTTTTTTCTATTATTTCAACACCTTTTTTTAAATAAATTTATTTTTCTCAGGTGGAGAAGATGTAGGCGTCAATCCCAAAATCAACAACATGCAGCCAGGCTATGCAGCGGCGAAATACGAATTAATCATGATCTCAGACAGTGGAATCCGAGGTAAGGAGTGACATTAGCATTATTTTGCCCAGCTGACTCTAAAAAAAATGTGTGTTTGCAGTCAAGGAGGACACTTTGTTGGATATGGTCAGCTACATGCGAGATGACATTGCACTTGTTCACCAAATGCCGTTCACTTACGACAGAGACGGCTTTGCAGCTACTTTTGAAAAGGTCAGTTGTTATGCCATGCTATGACGTGCAAAATGGCTATTAATATATTTCTTGCTCGAGTTTGTTTCTAAATCTGAAAGGTTTTGAGTTCAAGTAGCAAAACTTGGTCTTGTAAATATAAGGAATTTAAGTCGGATATTTCTACAAAAATGTATGAAGTAGGAAGAGTTTTAAAAACGATATTATTTCATAAATGTGCTTATAAAAATGAAAATATAAATTTTCTTGTCCTTATCAAAGGTTGAAGTTGGAGATCTTTTGTTGACATTTTCTGGCAAACCGCAAAAAAATCATCTACAAATTTGGGAAACTCCCAGCCCTGATTTTCCCCATTTTAGTCCTGGCCCAATTAAAGTCTCAAATCAATTTTCACAGATTTACTTTGGAACAATCCAGTCGCGCATTTACCTGTCGGCCGAGTTCTTCTCGATCATCTGCCACACGGGCATGTCTACGCTGATGCGCAAGAAGCTGATCGACGAGGTGGGCGGCATCCGCTCGTTCGGCTGCTACCTCGCTGAAGACTACTTCTTCGCCAAGTCGCTGCGGGACCGCGGCTGGAAGTCGTGCATCAGCAGCCAGCCCGCCCTCCAGAACTCGGGCGTCTGCGACCTTTCCAGTTTCCAAAAGAGATTATCCAGGTGAGAAAATTGGATTCTCTACACATGAATATTATTTTTTTGGTTGCCATTCAAACCTTGAGGACTCTGGAAACGAAATAATCGATTTGATTGATTTAAGATTGTCAAGTCTCTCAATGAATTATCATCAGGTGCTGATACAGACGATTCATTATTAAAATAATGTTTGATTCAGTCTGATAATACACGTCACTAATTCAAGCTCAGATTCGACAGTAATTTTGGTCAAAATTATTTTTAGTTGCTTCAATAGAAAGAACTGAATCTATTATTGCTAATTAATCGTTCTTTTCCAGATGGGTGAAGCTGCGAGTGGCCATGGTACCGTTCACGATGATCCTGGAGCCTCTGTCCGAGTGCCTCATCCTCGGTGCCATCGCAGCGATGTCGGCCAATTACCTCTTCAAGTGGGACTTTACTGTGTTTTATCTAGTTCACGTGCTCGCTTGGTTCCTCCTTGATTGGATTCTACTTTGCACTGTTCAGGTGAGTTTCTGAGTATAATTCTGACATTAAATTGACATCTATGGCAATTTGTTGAGGATAGTCACAAAGACTTACTTTATTCAATTACTTATTATATTGAATAAGGGTTGCAAAGAACCCACATTTAAAAAAATGCAGTGCAGTGGTAAAATCCTTTTTTGTTCTATTTAAACCAGAGGTTTGCAGGAAAATTGTTGTTTAAATAGAGGCAGCAAACGACAATTTTAAATAAAAAACCTGCACATTAAATCAAGTTTTGACCACTCTAACCGCAAATTTTATATTTTAACAGGGAAAATTTGGAATAAATTCATTTCTTGCATTTCTTCCGCTAGAACTTGGTAAAAATAGAGTGGTAAAAACCAGTGGTGAAAGATAAAGAACCAATTGATAAGCAAATGCAACTCTGTATTGAATGCATTGTGCACTTCTCCTTCTTGCCGTTTTTGATCACAAATAAATATGAGCTGCATAATCCCAAATGACTTATTCAATATGTGATTTTACTTGAGAAAATTGTTTCAATCTTGAATCAAAGCAAGTCTTCCATAAATTTTAATGACAAAATCCTCTCTTGAGCCTTTATTAAGATACACTCTCTAGAATTTCTGGTAATATAAGGAGTAGAAATTTCACAAAAATAGAGTTAAATTGTAGTGGGGCGATTAGTAACTTTGAAAATCCATCAGTGCTGGAAAAACCCCGTATTTTTTAAACATTTTATCAGCTTTTAAAATTTGTTAATGCTTTTAGTGTAACTAACAATTTATAAAACGTTTTACTAGCACGAAGTGACCTCAATCTAAAAATTCAGTGGTTTTTATTTGTCTCGCCAAGAAATATCTACAAATCAAAAATTATCAGGCTTGAAAAAAATTGGATTTCTAAATTTTCCTCAAATAAATTGTCCAATAAACATTTTGAATCGTGGGTCATGTTTACACCACTAAAGTGTGCACGTTTGATGCTAAGGAAATATTTTTTTGGTTGGTCGGACTGCAGTTTTCTTTAGTTTAGTCAAAAGAAGGCATACTTTAAATTAATGATGTAAAAATGAACAAATTTTGTTTGAGTTGAGCGTACCACTGCTATTGCGAAAATTAAAAACCAATCTAAAAATTCTTGGCTTGTTCAATATCAAATAAATTTAAAACAGCTCAACACAAATTGATCTAATTTGTTTTCATAGTTCCAAAAAACGGCTTTTTAAATTTTTTTTGGCCAGCTGGATTTAACCAGGGGTCGCAAAAACCCGCATTTTGACCAAAAACATTGCAAAAGACCTTATTTGCAGGTTTGTCTGCAATTTTGGGCATTTGTCCGAAACACATGCATTTTTATATGTAGAAAGATGATCTAAAATTCTCATGATAGAATACCAAAAATAGAGATTTTTTAAAAGCCACTGGCTGTCCAAGAGACCGAAAATTTTATGTCACTCATCGTAATTTTCCAACATTATTGACTTTTTTGGCGCAAAATGGTATTTTTTTAGGGTTTAATTCGCAAAAATACGGGAAACCCAAAACTGGTGGTTTTTACCAGCTGTTTTTTGCGCATTGCTAAATTGGAAAACCCTGATTTTAGCCTGCTTAATTGGCAGAAGTGGCTCAAATTTGGGACGTAACAATATTTAAGCTTTAAAACAACACCTTGAATTTTCTAAACTTTTCAATTTAAAAAAAACCAATTAAAGTCATTCATTTCGACCAATTTTATTTAAGATAGAGTGGTTGAAACCTGCTGTTCAAAAATTCAGAATACTGTACCAATGATTATCAAATAACATGATTTCAAAAAGTATAAAAAAAATAAACTTGTAGCCGTTGATGTGTAAATTAATGCTAAAATATTTCTGTTGTTCTAGGCTGGTTCTGTTCCGTTCAGCAAATTCGCCTTTGCAATTGGCTGGCTCTTCCGCGAGATCAGTGGGCCGTACCTGTTTGTGTGCGCCGTGATGGACCAGACGATCCAGTGGCGCACCAGGACTTTCCGGCTGCACTGGGGCGGCATCGCCGAGGAGATCAAGCCGAAAATCAAACTGTAAAAATAATACAAGTGCATATCCTGCTGTATGCAACGAAAGAGTGTGTCTCTTATTGGACGCTGAAAGTGAAAGCGCCGAGACTCCGAAGCGGAAGTTAATTATTGCAGCTGTCCGTCCTACTACTTGAAATCACAATCGGGCAGTTGAGTGCTGTTGAAAAC